>NC_135785.1:204949907-205276271 GCF_051106095.1 Pogona vitticeps | reverse complement strand
CAATCATCTCCCCACTGCTGTTTAATATCTATATGTGGCCGCTGGGGAAGTTCATCTGTAGATTCAGTGGCATGTCACCAATATGCTGATGAGATGCAGCTCCATCTCTCCTTCCACCCTTCTGCAGTGGATTGCATCTCGTCCCTTGAGCACTGCCTGGCAAGATGGAGGTCCTTCGGGGGGGGGGGGTACTCCGGCTTTTTGTGGATTGGGTGCCTCTCTTTCCTTTGGGGGTGCTACTCTTTGCAAAGAATGAGGTTCATAATTTGGGTATCCCACTGGATCCAACGCTGTCTATGGACACTCAATATAGTGTCTATGGTTCGGTCTGCCTATTTCCATGTCAGGTAGATTGCCCAGCTGCATCCCTACCTTGACAGCCTTGAAGCTGTTATGGAAACTTCAACAGGTCCAGAATACGGTGGCCAGATTATTGAGTAGAGTGAATAAATATAATCACATCACCCCAATTCTGGACGCCTTACACTGGTTATCCATCAATTTCTGTGTCAGCTTCAAGATGATGGTTCTAATCTATAAAGTCCTAAACGGTTTGAGACTGCAGTACCGGCCAGAGAGTCTACTTCCAACAGTATCTGCCCATCCCACAAGAACATCCTAAGCAGGTTGGCTGAGGATGCTAAATCTGAGAAAGACCTGGAGAGAGAAGACAAGAAACCGGCCGTCTCGATAGTTACCCCTCAGCTGTGAAATGAACTCCCCCTACAATTCATTTGGCCCCTTTAGTGATTTTTTAAAAAAATCACTAAAAAACTGGCTATTTAAGAAAGGCATGCCAACATGTTGTACCTGCAGATTCAGCTAAGCTTAGTTAGCCTACTTGATCCAGCCTGACATTTTAAATGTGCCAAATGTTTATGTAAATGTATTTTTATATTTTGATGGTATTGTTTATTTGTATTTTATTATTATTAGTTCTTTTCTTTTTTGTTAAATTGTCCTTTAAACCTACTGGTTACACATGCTGTAAATCACCCAGAGTGAGTGGCCTTTGACCAGATGGGCAATATAAACACAAAATAAACACAAAATAAATAAATAAATAAATAAATAAATAAAAATAAAAATAAAAATAAAAATAAAAATAAAAATAAAAATAAAAATAAAAATAAAAATAAAAATACAAATACAAATACAAATACAAATACAAATAATAATAATAATAATAGGGTTTCTCCTTAACAATGAATCTGAACAGTATATTAGCCTTTATGATGGTGGTTCCCAAACTTTTTTGGAGTCGCAACTGCCTTGACTCCATCTTGGAGCCTCCCCAGCACCAAAAGAGTGACGCCACCGCCGCTGCCTCTTCTCTTCCTGTGCGGGCAGCCGTCCGGGGACAGGAATGTGGCTCACCCTGGGGTCCGAGCAGGCAGGGCAAGAGGCATGATCCCAGCTGGCATGGAGAGGGACTCACCAGTCAAGGTGGCCAAGGATGGCATGATTCCACTGCACCCCTCGCTGGGTTTGGCAGCACCCCAGGGTGCCAAGGGACACACCTTGGGAACCACTACTTTATGATAATAATCAGAAACACATTTATTTTAAGATTAAAAATGCTTTGTGAAAAGTCAAGGTAGGTAACATTTAAAAGCATGTCTTTCAAAGGCAAAGGAAATCATTTGCCACAGAAACAGCCCTCAGCTTTTTCTTGATAAGACCTCAGCGACCCAGCACACAGTTACCACTGAAATCAGCAGAGGTTGCACAGCAACAGCAACTCGGTTAACCTTCTTATAAAAGTACCAAACAATTTTTATTCTAGCAACAATAACCTCTGGCATCAGTTTAAACTTACCAGTGCGTGAAAAGACGACACTGAAAAGATTCCAAGGCGGCCCATTGCATCTTTAGTTGGACGGCTTGCAAAGGCTAGCAATGTTTTTGGATTTGGCAGTTCTCCTCCTTGGAGGCTAGCTAAATAGCAACGATACCGGAACAGATCCATCTGAAATTGTTCCAGGTTTTGTTCCCAAACAAATATCTATAAAAAGAAAATAGAGATGGGGGGAAAAGATCAGTGGTGAACACATTTCAAAGTATACAGGCAAAGTCATAAAATTATGTCTTTAAACAAAATTATTGTCCAAAATGAATAGATTTCTGAGGAAGAAAAGGGGATATTTAACTTTCCAGATTATAATAATGTAAATATCTTTGTTTTTCGAAAAGGAAGCCATCCTGAAATATCTATTTCTTTGAAACCATACTGGTAAGATCAACATTCTGGCTTTAATTTCCTCTTTCATGGAGACAGATTCTCCTCCCTACCCCAAACTCACTGACCCCAAAGCTGCAACAAATCCCAAGGTTGTCAGAAGCAGCAGCTTAGAAAACCAATGAAATTTGTTATTGTAATAAAGAATAAGAATAAAATATATTGGAACAACATTATCTGTCAGTTACTGAGGAACACCAGTAATCTGTATAGCAGAGATTGCTAGTGGGAAATGTTTTCAATATGTTTGAAATCTCCCTGATCCTCCATATTTTTCTTACAATACTTACAATTCTATGCACATTTAACAACCCTGGCTAAAGAACTAGAGCTCAGAAAGGAGGGATTCACATGCTACTTTCCTTAAGTAATAGTACCAGCCTACATACGCAAAAGGGAAAGAAGCTCAGCTAGGCTTCTTCCTTGCACTTCCTGGTATGTATTCTAAAGACTACAGCCTAAATTAGTAAAAAATAATAATGGGACAGATCTTTCACAAATGATCTTTGGCAAAATCAGCTGAACGTTGCCCACTGTACAAGGTACAGATAATGGCTAGAGTCAAAGCTCATTGAGAATGGAAGCCAGTGTATTTCTTACTCCTGAAATTGCTTCACCATATGCAATATCAAGTGCAAAGAATACATGCTCCATTCAGACATTCCTCTCTATTTTATGTCACCATAGATAGAAGGGAGCAGCCTAGACTCACCCTTGTTTCCAACATAATCATTCTCCTATTTGTGGAGAGTGATGAATCTGCTGTATGTGGGAACTCTCCGTATGAATTAGCTGCTCCCCAAAAATGATGATAACAGAGGATTTCCACTTCAGAGGCATTGTTCTCCGCACAAGTGCAAGCAATGACCCCAGAAACAGAAGGAGACTGGGCTAAAGGACTCTGCTCTATCTATGGTGACTCCTGAACAGGGTTTCAGTTGAGAAGGTAAGTAGAAAGTCTACCAGCTTCTTTTTGTTACAGTAATGACTTAGGACATTCGCAGAAACAGGACTATTTGAAAATCTAATTTATTTCACTGTCATGCATTGCTAATGTATACAAGTAAGGTACAGTACTTGGTCAAGAATGGTCTTCTTCTTCTTGGAGTCTCTGACAGAAGACAAACTGAGGAAATGCATTTCCCCCATTTTCTTCATCTTCTCATCCATATCAATCTTCTGCTCCAGCTTTTTAATTTCTGTTTTCAACAGCTTGACAGTATCTTCTTTGTGGTGCTGCCTTGCTACTGCTGTGGCACAAGCAGAATGAACTGCTGTAATCCAGTTCTCCAGTTCTGTTTGGCTAGAAGTCTGAAAAACAAAACAAAAAAAAAAAAACCAAACAGAGAAATCAGAATTCTCTTAATTGATACAATTCTAGGGTTTCAGTTGACCTTGCTTATATCAGATTCATAAACCTGACAGATGTGGCTATGAGTCTAATTTGCTCTTTTTAACTTCTTACTCAACAGGCCTTAGAATCAGCACTGATGACTACAGAGCCATTGCTAGCAATGGCTCAGAAATTGGAACTGCGCTATCATAGACTTGTGCCAGGTCTTGTAGGCCATCACAACATAGCAATCTTATTCACCTCATCATTGAACACAGTGGTTTAAAATGCAATACCTTTTAGGCAAATGGAGTGCATGTCTGTATACATTTATAGAATAATTACACTGCTAGCTGGCAACAGTACATAAAATACTTAATGGATGTTCTGTCCGTTCATATTGTAACAGTGATGAAAAGCATAGCACTTCCCTACCGAGAAAGCTTATCATCATTTATTGTTAAATCCTCACAATATCGCTGCAAGACCACCATAATTTACAACTGAACGGGAAAATCAGAAATGAAGAGTACACATCAAAAAGCAAGAGATCTGAACAGCTTCACTAGCTCTCTGTTGTGACTTTGAATCATAATGCAATGCTACAAAAGTGGCAGTAACAAATGTGTGCTTAATGAAATAACATTCATAACTGCCACAGATGGTGCTAAAGAGAAAACCTTTTGCCCTTGAATTTTCAGATTAAAAACTGCTTTACAGCCTTTAAACTTGATATAGTGTGCCCTTAAGTGTAACTGGATATTAAAGCACCAAACATCTACTACTATTATCTCCATTGCCTATTTTTCCCCTGAGATGCTGTAGTGCTGGACAAGAATATGAGAAATTTAGGCTAAAATTTAATCATAGTTTCTCAGGCTGACCTATTTCACAGGAGAGGGGGGAATCAGGAGTATTTACAGGAGAATTATTGATTAAATCAGGAGAAGGAGAGCTTGAATTCACTGAAGGAAATGTTTGATACAAGCATAGCAAATATGTATAGGTGAACTCACTGAACAAATTTCCATAAGTCATTGTCTTGCTATTAATCTCCAGTGCCTTAAAGTCAGCTGGGAAAGTTTATAATTATATTGTGAACAGGACAGAACTGGGATCAAATGCATTCTTGACCTGAAATATGAAACCTGACTATAAGCAAATCTTGGTTAGTTTTAACTAAGTTTATTAATGCTTGTAACTACAGTTAAGGATTGTGAAAGGATGGGATATAGGTGAGAGGGAAGGGAGCATGAAATGCATTTCAAATTAGGATCTAATTCTGCGCTAGTCCTGAGCTGAGTAAGATTCAATGCCTGACCCAGATATTTCTTTGCTGAGCCATTTAGCTGGCTAGGTAGCTCAGTGAGAAGACTTAAATTCACCCCTGAAGGAAAAGAGCCAGCTTTTTTTTGGTACAAGGCAATACACATGATCCCAGAACATCCCCAGAAAAGGGGGATGGTAAACCTCTTCTGAGTACTCTATACAGTATATGGGAAATCCTGCTAAAGGTTACCATAGGTCAGAATCAACTTGACAGTCCTTAATTATTATTGTAAGTTTTCCTCTATACCTCAAAAGCCCTCCTGGGCAGCAGCCCCACCACTACCTGCAGTCAGTTTATTGTCAGAGTCCTTCGACAAATCATACAGGAATTTTTTTTTCTTAAAAATTTCCAGGTACTTCATTTAAAAAAATTGGCATTAAAAGACAATGTTAGAATCTAGAATCTAGTTACCACAAAAATTGCAAAATTCCAGATAGGTACTTAAAAAAAGCATTTGGCACTAAAAGACCATTTAAAATCTAGTATCCAGTTATCATAAAATTTCCAAGACCTGAGTATCACCACATACAAAAGCTAGTTACTTGGTAAGTGATCCTGGGATTTATATCAGAAAGAAGAAACTCCAGTCTGGTGTTTTGTTTTTTCTGTATGGCCAGGAATGTTTTGGTCAGTGGGGTGATGATCTCCTTATGTGCCACACTCATAATGTAGGCAAGTGAAGGATGTGCTCTCTATAGTCTCAACCTCCCTTAAGGGCAGGTACAAAGCCTTTCAACAAAAGGGAGATTCTTGTACTTTCCTTCAAGTACAGCGGAAGGGAGGGCCGAGCACCTTGCCAAGGTGAAGGCTCTTCTAAATCCTTTTACTTCCAGAGATGTTAAATAATTTTCCAGTTCCAGAGAGTTTTTGATGTAGGCCCTCATCATAGTACAGGTATTTCATATACTGGAAAGGTCATTTTGACATTCTGTATCCTCAGTTCTCTGCTTAACTAAATTGTTTGCCTGATAAGAGCACCTGAGGGGAAGGGCCACTTTTCAGCAAATAGCTCTGGACAGACTTGACCCAGTTGGATTGAAAGCTGTCATAGAATATTAAAGGAAACAGACCTTCTGGATTTAGATATCCCTTTAGTCACACATATATAGATAGGATACCGTCCCTGGCTTCAACTTTTAGGCCACCTGTCTCCAATCTTACCCTGGCATTAGACATACATTTAGAGACCTGTAAAATAGTTCTCAGGAATTTAGATTTGACTTTTTCTTGTGGTGCAAAATGGGAGCTATCACGGCCTTCTTTGAGTGCTAGTATAGTCTACTGAATAGTGTGTCAGGCTAGGACTCAAGAGACCATAGCCCAGATCCCCACTTGGCCACACAAACTCACTGGAAGACGGCTCTGGTAAAACCACACCTTAAATGTCTCAATATTTCAGAAACCCTACCAGGATTATCATAATTCAGACTCGGCTTGGTAGCACATGGCACACACAAGCCATTTTACTTGTTAAACTTCTTAGTTCTTTTTTTTTTTTACATGTTTAAGTTCAATGAAACAGTCAGATTTTACAGAAATGAATTCTTATTACAGTTTTCCTTTAGTCAACCTCTTACCATATGTAAGCTAGACAATTGTGTTTTGTTGCGCTTTTCAAATGAAACCTCCAAATGAACTACAATGGAGAAGTGTAAAAACAGCATATAAAAACCTCCTCCGTGGCAGAAGTTAGCAAAATTTTCATTTATATTGTATGCAAACAACTGGAAGTGACGCTTAAATTATAATGGTTTACCATATCAAAGAATTCAGCCAACAGTACTGGAAATATTTTGACTGAATGGTCACACAAAGGAACATTACTATTATTATTTTAAGTTCTATTTGGAGGAGATGGAGTAGGAGGAATGTGTTGTTTAATACAGTACTCTGGAACTCAGAAGGATGTTCTGCCTCCAAAGGAAGGTGAATTCTTGCAAAGAAACTGCAAAAGTCTGAAATAGGAGCATGCAATTTTTAGAAGTTGCAAACATCTGTCTAATGACATGTGAATGGCTTTGTGTAGGCCTTATCGTAGCTGAGGAGGAAATGAGTAGGAAGTATATGGCATGTTAAGATGTAAGACAGCAAGAACAAGATTACTATGACATGTATATGAGTTAGTAATAAACTACTGCTATACTGAATAACAATATTTTATATTTTTATTTTGTGTTCAGTCACATCAGCAGCTTCTACTGAATGTAGATGGGGTAATTGAGGTAAGAACTGTTATTTATTACATGACATCAAGTAGATTCTGACTTATGGAGACCCTTGCCATCGTTCAGAAGTGGTTTATCATTCCTTTCTTAGAGGGAATGTGTCTCTGTTGGTTCTGCTGGAACTCTCAGCAGCTTTCAATACCATCAACCTTGGTATCCTTCTGGGCCATCTCTCTGGGACTGGACTTGCAGTCACTGACAGTGGCAACAACTGTCAGTGTGGGAGGAAAGTACAAATGAGCAAGGGGAACATTGGTTCGGGGCAGAGTGGGAAAACAGGATGAGACAGTGGGAAGCAGAGAAGTGTAAAGAACTTGAATATGAGAAAGCCCAGGAGTTGCTGAAGGATTTCCCCAACTTGAAAGTGGGCAGACTGCTACCTGATCCGGCACCAAAGACTGAGGGAGAAGTTGTCTATGAAACACAAGAGTGGACAGTTAGTGTCTTTCCAAGAGGTCAGGGGCAAGGGAAGCAAGTGATCCATCCAGACACGAGATACAGCACACCCCTGAAGGAAGGTGACTGGGCTCGGCATCCATGTTGCAGCACCATCTGTGCAGTACGGAGCGCCCCTCTATGGAAACCCACAGACCGGGAGCGATTTGGCTGAGCACCCCAATGAACTCATTAGACTTTGGAAGGGAGTTTGCGTCACCAAGTTATGGCTTGTTGCCAGAGTTGACCTGTTCCAACCCAATCGTTAACGTTACTGAGAATTATGGAACAAATAAAACTCAAGATTTGAATATGGTGGAAATGTCTCCGATTTTATTTCCCTCGCATAAAGAGGAGTTGCCAAAAGGAGAAACCGAACCCGATGACACTGGATGAGATTGAATAAACTGAAACTTAATCCAGACAAAATAGAGGTGCTCCAGGTCAGTCAAAAGGCAGAGAAAGGAGTAGGGATGTAGGCTGTGCTGGATAGGGTTACACTCCCTCTGAAAACACAGGTACACAGCTTGGATGTGCTCCTGGATTCATCTCTGAGCCTGGATAGATAAATGTTTTCTCGGGGTGCTCTGGAACTATGCAGCTTGCCCAAGACTACAGGAGCTAGGTCTTCTCCTGGAGAGGGGAATCAAACTCCCACCCTCCACACTTGCAGCCACATACCCAGCATCTTAAATTCAAAAGAAATGTTAAGAACTGACTTACTGAAAATTGTAAGCAACTCATCTTGTAAAGGAACTTCCCCTACTTATCTCTTCTGTTTACATATTGTATAAATGGTAACAAATTATGTCAGCAAAGGCATAATATTGCTTGCTCAATATATATGGTTTAGCAATTCTCTGCATAACAAATCAAGCTTCAGCTCAGTAACTTGCAGATTATTTCAATAATTATGTCCAATCTTTTTTCCTGCCTGCAAAACCATCTCTGTTTCACAATCTAAATCCTTCAGATTTACAAGGACTTTAGCTTATCGCAAACAAATAGTTCTACAAATCTGAACAATTTACTAATGTAGTGCCTTATCCTTTTCCCCTCTCTTTTCATTTTGTGCTCTTTCCCAGAAGAGGTTACAGGAAAACCTAGCTCGGATGTCTCAGCGAGGAACTTATAATAAATAAGGCTCTATGCTGCCATGCACTCCATGTGACCTTTACAGTCTTGAGCTTCTATGCTATTTGTTTTCTGAGAATCAAGGTCTCCAAACAAAATGCATCTGTAAGATTCTGCAATAGTCTATGAATATCCAGCTAGGAGGGGGTTTTACAGTATAGACCAGGGATGGCAAACCTATGACACGTATGCCACAGGTGGCATGCGAAGCCCTTTTTTTGGGCACGTGAGTGAGTGGTCCACCCACCTGCCCGTATGGAAAGAAACTTTTTGAAGTGGCTGCAGCCGGGATTCCCCCTTTCTCTTCCTGTTCTGGGTCCGTCGCCATGTTTTCCCCCTGAAACTGCCACTTCCGGTTCTGGTGCTGGTCTTCCGGGTGGCATGGCAGCCACTGGTTTCTCTCCCCCCCCCCCTCTCATTTTGGGCACTTGAGCTGAAAAAGGTTTGCCACCATTAATGCTATACTCATATGTTACTGAAAGCCAACCACCCCACACACCCTTACCCTACCCCTAGCTAGTAGAGCACTCCCATATGGAAAACACATTTCACTCTTGATAGGGATGGATGAACAGAAGAGAGGGAAGAAAATAATTTCTTATGTAAGAGAAATTATGGCACTGCAAGAGTTCTATCTGCAATAGACGTGGGAAAATAAACAACAAATGGCAGACCTGTCAGTGCCATAAATTAAAAAAGAGAATAAGAGAGAAGGAAGATCCATGGAAAGCAAACATATAATTGGATTTGAAGATGTAGCCCCAATGCTTCAGGGGACTCAGGCTGTCCTGCAGGAATCTGTGATTTTTTTTCTTCACTCAAGAAAACAGGCTTGGAACATATGTTGCATAAATAAGGTAAAACAATTCCTTTCCTATATAATATCCAGGACAGAAGTCAGGGCATTAGGTTATTATTCATTGATACATATGAACTAAAGATGTTAATAACTGCCCTCAGTTACACTACATTAATTTGTTATTCAGAACATAGTTCAATGAAAGTTAATGATTTCTATGAGAAATAAGCTTTATTCATGCACTTAGTGCTCAGAGACACTGAACATGTGAAGAAGGCAGCAGGACATTGCAGGACAAGTCTTGTGTCCGCATGCCGCCATGACTATTAGCCACATATCCCACTGGACTCATGATTAGAAGCCATCCAAGTGAGGGCACTTCTTGTTACACAGGTCTTCCTCCAAAGGGACGGGAACATGAATTGACCAGAGGTCTTGTCCCAGTGGAGAAAAGGCTATGTCCCTCTGGATTGATGATAATGATACTCAACCAGGCATGCCTAGCACGTGCAGTGGAGGGATGTCTAGTCCTATGCATTGGCAATCAAAGGGGCCACATGCCTGAATAGAGCAACACAACAAATGCATTATAACTTATAGGAAAAAAAGTGAAACTTTACATCATAAATCCATTTACAACAGACTGATTTTTCTAGCCAAGGTGAGGCACTTCCCAACAGAGAGCACTACATTAGAGCGCTCTAAACCCCTTCTACCACCTCCATGTTTTACTGTTTAAGAGATTTGGAAGAGGAAGAGAAAGCATCAGGAGATCAATGATCAGGAACAGGGCATGGGCGTTTCATAAACAAAATTGTAAAATATTATCACCTAGGAAATTGTTGCATCTGAGGACACTGGGCCAATAAAAATCTGAGCATCATTATGATGAGAACTCTGATTATTCGATAAGCCCAATTACAGTTGAATGTTTGTTTTACTGATAACATGTTCATATTAAAGAGAAAAATTAGGGTGTGTTTTTTTAAAGAAATCACCAGGTTATAATGGAATATTTGTCTAAACCTGAACTGCCTGGCTCCTGGGAAGTGATGTCCTGATTAAGCTGTACGGTTGCATCCTTTAAAATGTATGTGTGGCAGGGGAATCGCCTTCTGGAAAAGGGGGAACTCCGAAAAGATAAAGGAATAACAGAGCAATCACAATGTTTATCACAAATAACAAGAACTATTCAAGTTTTACTTTTTAAATGAGGATCTAACGTTTGTAATCTCAACACACAGAAAAGTATACTTCCAAAGCGAATAATCATAACACAGGGAAGGACTTAATGGAATCCTGCAATCTTGTGGAAGGACCTCATGGATTACTTAGCCTACTGTTTTTCCAACTGTGTTTTGGAGTATTCTCGGAACACTTTGAAGCTTAATGTGAGTTCACTCAGTGAGAGTACATGGCGGATTAGTTTCAGTGAAGACAAGCTTGTTCACCACAACCGCATCTGCCCCTACACAATTTCTGGTGTGAATGGAGTGTCTTCCAGCAGCAATCTCAGTTTACACAATGAAACCAAATAGGTTCAGTCTGAACAGTACATGAATTAGGCACTCTGCATGTGCCCAAGAATCTTCTGCAAAACATAGTGGTCCCTGGAGGCTTTCCTAAAAACATGTCCAGTTGACCAGAGGCTGAAACATCTACTCTTTTGGACACCTGGCCATGCTAACTAGGGGATTTTGGGACTTGCAGTGCAAACAAGTAACTGTTGCAGTGACCTAGCCTAGTGCTATCTGTGGAAGAATATCTGCAACACACATATCTCAGTTTCATCCTGCACCATATGCAACGAAATAATATCTTATGATCTCCCTAGTCAGTTTCTTCCTTGAGGAAAATCACATGAATACTGTCCAGACATATTTGGAAACAGAGATCACAACTATAAACAAAATCCTGAGTATGCTTTATGCTCAGCAGTGTATGGTTCTCTAACCTGATCAGCAGTAAAAAGAATTATTGCACTATAAAGTGTATTTCCCTCACTCCCCATCCCAATCAACCCAACTTTAAAGAGATTAAATGTACATTCCTCGTGTCTCACATACACCCCAAACATTTCCTTGTGGAATGAGACCATGGCCCAGATATGTCATCTCACACTCGCTGATCTACAGAATAGAGTCTGGCATTACAAATAAACTACAAGACTGTTGTCAACCCCAAATGAGTTTTAGAGCTATTTGGTTACATCTTCACACCAAAATGCACTGAATCCTTCTACAGACCACCCACTGTTAAAATAATCAGGCAAGCCAATCATTAGGGGTCATAAGTAATAACCTCTCAATTGCACACGTCTCATTCTGGTCTTTTCCTGAAGAAAAACGAGTATCTAATAAACTAAGGAAGAGAAAACAAACCTGAAACAGAAATGCATCACCAAGGGAATTGCTGAGGCAGAAAACGTAGTCTTTCTTAGGATGCTCAGGCACTGCTTGCACTATGCTGTTTTCAACCCAGACTGCATGTTTTGGGATGCTGTTGTGGTCTATTCCAGATCTGCCATCACTTTCATAGAAGAATAATGTGCATCCTTAAGGAAAACAACAAATATTAGCAACCTATACAAATGAGCAATATAACATTGCAACCCAGGCACAATGGAGTTTTCACTTTTCAGAATTACATGAGGCTAACATTCCTGATAATAAAAATCAGAATTCAACTGACAGAAAAGGGACCTGCAATGAAATCTTGCAGCGTGGGATGATGCTGTTCACTGTCAGCCATGCTCTGCTCCATTATATGCCATTCCATTCTCTCTCTGGGCTGCTCCCCAATTCAATCAGCATTCCAATGCCCATTGAGTATACTGGGTTTTTTTTAATTTTGTTTCCATTTTCTTCCAACAGAGTTGTTATTGTTGTCCATTTGAAAGCCACAGAGGCCCCCTGACACTTTCATGTGATTCATGTGCCATTTGGACACATAAGATGGTGCCATTTTGGTCACATAAAGACTGGCGTTCAGACAACAGAGTTCAATATATAAAGCTATACAATGAAATCATGCAATGACCACGATAAAGAAAGATGTTCAGATGCATCCCCCCCAGGCACTGGCTTTAAATATAAATACAAACCTCCCCCTACCTGCACTCTCCTTTTTGGTCCAGGACTATCTGCTTTCTAACAAAAGCAACAGTAAAAACAGCCTAGACTATAAACTTTGCTTTATTTGTATTAATCACAGCAAGAGTGCATATTATTCCCAATCCCCTATGATGTTCCAGATCTGTACTGGTTCACACACAAAAACTCTGAAGTGTTTTTACAACCGATATGCAATTCTGAGTCCTTGGTAACTCATGTTTAAATTTATTTATATATTTTAATTCAATATTTTATTGATTTAATTTATTTTAAATAATACGCCAATAAAATGGAGGGTGGATGCTGCTATTTTAATATATGAAGCAGTCCTGAGCAGAAGGAGCTCCGGAAAGCTAGAGGAGGCTTCTTGATTCGCAACAGAAGGACGCTGAAGCTTATCCTATCACATTTTCTACACTCATATGGTTAAAACATATGGCAAGTGCTTTTCATTGGACATAGACCACATTAGGAGAAATATCCTGACAATTAAGAGCTGTTCCACAGTCCAAGAGATTGTCTCAGAAGGTGGTGGACTCTCCTTTCACTGGGAGGTTTTTAAATAGAGCTTGGATTGTCATCGGTCAAGGATGTTTCAGCTATTGATTCCTGCACTGGCAGGGAATTTAACTACAAGATCCTTAGGGTCCTCTCCAACTCTACAATTCAGTTGCTCTACCTTCCTATGGCTTCTGGCACAGCTTCAAATCCCCATTACAAGTTTGCATCAGCTTCATTCTTTGTTGGATCTACAATGGGCTAGACTTATACATTCAGAACTACAGGAATAACAATTATCTCTACTAGTAAATCCATTTATGAAAGTGAACAACCATAATTAATCAAAAGTAAATCTGGCTTTTAAGGTGAAACTGATCTGAAACTGATCAGCTTTCTTGTTAAAGGATAAATTAAAGCTGTTTTAGTATTTTATGAGAAAGAGGGTAGCGAAATTCATGCATAAGTATAATTTTAAGGAGTCTCTTGGGTACTTAATAACTAATTAATTCATTGTGGCATAAGCATCGATAGACTAGAGCCCACATTGTCAAGTATGTGGAACACTATGCAAAGTCAACTAGAGGAACCAGAACACGTTTCCCCATAGCAAACCAAATGCATACTAGATTTTTCCTATCTCAATATCTAATATTGCTTGAGATTTTCACAAATAATCCCTTAAAAAGCTGGAGTGCTGTCATACAATATTGTTGATACCTGAAACAATGGCAGACAAGTACAGTATGTACTAGCATAGTAAGACATATAAAAGAAGACACCGCTTTTAAAAAGAAAGTTCACACAATGTGAAAAGTTCCAACCATTAAAATGAATTGTAAAAAACAAAAAATGGGAATAATGCTGATTCAATGTAGACTCACTGAAGAGTGATGGGGGGAAAACCCCTATAGGGTTGTCATTTCATTTTAACATTTTAACTATTGATCCTGTCCTCTGAAGATGCTGGCCACAGAGACTGGCAAAACGTTAGGAAGAAAAACCTTAAGAACACAGCCAAACAGCCTGAAAAACCTACAGCAACCATGTTGATTTATGTGTTGCCCATCATTGTTTTCATTTAAGGTAGACTCATATGGCATAGAAGTATGCAAGTAGATATTCATGTTTTTAGGCAAAATCAAATACATTTTTTTTAAAAAAAAACTATTATTTTCCTTCTTTCAAGTTATTTGCAGTTGCCATGTTAACCAGCAGACTTACAGAAAACAATTTTCAGCAAGACACAGCAGATGTTAACTTCAAAGCCAAAACACTAACATTATTAAGCCTCAGTAATCCAAAAAACAAACAGTTCACAGGAGTCACACTATAAAGTAACACCTCTTTTATGTCTATCCTCCCTCTTTCTTTCCTTCCAGATGGCTCTTTGTTTATTTGTACCACCGCCTCGCACTCTCCTGTCACATGGCCCATGCCAGAATGATCAGAGCCTCCTCTTTGCTCAGTCAGCCAAGGAAAATGCCCGTTCTCCTTCTCAGACCTCAGTTGCAATGCAATTGGAGACTATATGCATTCAGCTCCTGCAGAGGGCTGGTCCAGGCAGTGCTTATTACCAAAAAGAGAATAAGAGTGAAATGACAAAGCCCACTTCTTAATCCTAACATTCCCATCTGTGGTGACCCTTCAGAACAGGAAAGCAGAGAACTTGATAGCAGTGGTGCTTTTCATCTGATTTTTTTTACCAAGGTTTTATTTTTACTGTTTTGTTTAAAAGAAGAGTAAAATACTGTACACTCAATTTGTGTATTAAAAAGATTAGAAAATATAGAGCTTAATATGAAGTTGGAAGAATCCTTATATACATGTTCAAGACAACTTTTTTTGGTGGAAGGTTATCCCTAGCTTTTTGAGCCTTATGGAAGGAAGTGCTGAATAGTATCTGGGTCTACTCCAGTTGGGATCAAGACAAGATTTAACACAGAAACAACATGTATTAAAAATTCTGACTTTAAATTATCACCATCAAAAATCTACCTCTAGTGTGCACTTTTACTGATGATGGAAATGCATGTAAAGTGCCACCAATTTCAAAATAATGCTTATAGCATTCAGGATTAAATTGTATCAGCTTCCACTAATGATTAGTGCCTACCCGGTGTCTGCCTATACACATTCATTTATAATGTTTCCGTATTTTTTTGCTTATTCACAGAACTCTAAAGGATAAATGTTCTCTTACCAAAAAAGAAAATAAACATGCCTCAACTGGGATTTACTCCCGGATTTCCAACATCCACATTCATCATTACTGAATTATTGAGCGGAAATCCTCATTGTAGAAACCAAACATTTCATTCCTTTTATTTTGATGCATTATAGTTCACCTGAAATACGTCACAACGTCCCCAGGTTGTTTGCTGCTTAGATACATACAAAGCTCCTTAGATATCAGAGGGGTATTTCTCTACTGCCAATTAAATAATCCTGAAGCTTTAAGATGTCTCAATAGAGAAAGCGTATTAACTGTACCTTTCAGGGAAACCCAGTACTGCTTCCATTTCCTCCGCGCAGCTAACTCCACCTTCTTGTTCTTTTTGTGGACAAGGAAGTTTTTCACGGAAAGAGCTCCAGCCTTCCGTACAGTCCCTTGGCCTGCTGTCAGAAGAATATCCGACTGCCCTGGGGAGCTTAAGGTCCCACTGCTCTGTTCATCACTGAGGGCAGAACCAGCTTCGTCCAAGTTATCGTTAGTGCTGCTCATCTCCAGCTCCCGCCGAAAGTTCTCATAGACTCCCTGACGGGCCCCATCTCCAGTCGATGAGCTGCCACTGTCACTGCCAGCAAAAGCTCGGCTGGTTGTTGGAGAGTAGCTAGAGTTTGTGGCATTGGAGCGTCTAGAAAGGAGGTCTGTGTCGGTCGTGGCACCCTCAATTCCACTGTCCGCGAATTCACTCCCTTCGCCCGTGTTAACATCCTGGTTACATAAAAGAAAGGGGAAAAAATAATATGGTCGTCATCCAAATCAATCGAGTTCCTGAAGAATTGTTGCATTTAGGTGCCATTCTTTGCTAACTACTTTAACATCCTTGCCTAACTACGTACCCTCTAAACGTGTTGAATCACAATCTCCATCATCTCCAGCCAGCACTGGAAAAAGATATTCAAGTGTGTGCTTAAGTTATATTATATTCATGAAGTTCCTTAAATTTGTTTATCTGAAATAGTAATATAAATGCTAAAAATGAAAACTGGAGAAAAAACCCAACACATTTTGAGTTTGAGCTCTTGCCGATACTGGGTTTTACTATCCGTTTCTTGATGTAGTTGCTGCTGGGATTAATTATTGTAGGCGACATTTCTTATCGTTGTTGAAAAATTAATCACATTCTAAATTTAAATTTGATTAGGAATATAATGAGCACAATCACATAAAGCACTTTAAAAACTGATTTATTTTGGGAGGGGGGGATGTGACTTCAGCACATGCCTAAACATCCCATTAAAATCAGTTTGACTTAAGTACACCTTTCACTATTTTTAATCAGCAAATGACCTATTTATATCAGCTCTCTCGTGCAGCATCCCACCACATTATGTGCCACTTTGGAGGGTCCTTGGCAAGCAAGAGCAGCTGGCAGGGTGTTCAGGAGCTGCAGTGAAGACGGGAGGTCTGTATCATACCTAGATGTTGTTGTTAATATGTTTCTATTTGTTGCAAAGTATTTTATATGCTTAAGAAATATTTGATAAAATTCTAATAAAACAAGCAAGCAAACAAAACATATACTTTTGCAATTCCTATCTTCAAAACATTTATACTTATACATGCATGTGCAAAAATGTTTACAACTGACATATGACGAACCCTTAACATTCCTCACAAAACTTCATATTTTTAGTGCCCAGCAACTTTAAAACCTCTTTGTTTCTTTACTTTGAATGCAAAGGACTGGAGCAAACAGAGTGAAGCGTTCTGGTTTCCATTTCAGAACAGCTTTGGAATCTTTTTAATATTCTACGGCTGCTAACTTACACTGTTTAGCTTATCTAAATTAACAGATAATTCCTCTTATTGCTGGCACAAGGTACGGGAGAAAGACAACCTTCAATGCAGCTATAACTGTCCTTAAAAATTCTAAGGAGAAAAGGCTAAACATGGGTGATTTTTAAAAAATTTGAAAGTCCACTTTTGACAGTTCTTCAGATTGCCATTTTACTATTGGTATGCAGAACTAGACGCATGTTAAGAACTGCTGAATTTCCATCTCCTTATGGCTAGAGGATAGCTTCAAAATGTTGCATTATGTATTCCTGAAATATCCCCAAAGCACTCCAATAATAGAGCACTTCCCTGGGTTAGGAAGGAAAAGAAACAAGCTTTCCAGCTAGTGGATCAAGGAGAATTTCCTGCCGCTCTGATTGGATGCTGCCGGCAAGCTAAATGGTACAGCTGCTCCCTAGGCAGAGCTCTCTTTGAAGTGGTCAGGAACAAGCACACCCCCTGAAGCTGAGAATCTTCTGAATGTCGAAAAATTGTGAATGGCAACTGCTGAATGATGAGCCTCTTCAGCATGCTTGTTGATGAATAAACGTTATCTGGCATGTACTGAAATGTGTTTCTGATACAACTGTGGAAAGTTATTTTGGGTCACATCTCCCAGAATTACTCAGTCTGCACAGGCATATCTGTAGATACGTGGAATGCTAATTTGAGAAAGATATTATACATAAGCCTTTATCAGAAAAGGTCTCAAAAAAAAAACCCCACCCCTTAACCTTCTCATTTTATCACCACCTCAATAAACCACACAGAAATGAATGTAGAGCTCTTCTAGAAATTCTTTCTTGATTTAATTAAAATGGCAAATGCAAAATAAAGCCAAACAATTTGATTCCTTAAAGGTGGCAGGATAAAGGGATTCCAGTTCCAAAATCGGATAGATTTCCACCAACCAGCACACATGCCTCTGCCTTTTTTTTTCTTCCAGTACTTTGCAAATTTCAGGTTTAGACTGACACAACCCCTGTGGTTAATCTAGACCAAGCTGTCAAAATGGATGAAAATAAAAGTCTCTTTGAGGATTAAATTCTTGTGCTTGGTTTTTACAAAAAAGTGGGTCACCCTTATAAGTAATTAATTTGTAATTCCATCGTTATGTAATAGCTGCCTGATGTTTTAAACACTACTTCTAACTAAATATTACTTGTACATCTACTTATTTCCTCTGGCATCTTTATCTACTTAGATATATATTTATTTTTACTGTTAAAATTCTTCAGATGTTTATCTTTCTACTAAATCTTCTATTAGTCTACACATTTAATGGCTGAAGACTTTATTTGTGTCCTTGTAAAACAAAAACTGTTAAACTGGAATATCAATCGGATTAATATTAATTCCATTTGAAAATGGTAAATAAACAAAACCGAAACACAAAGGCAAAATAATTTGCATCAACTCATGGATCCGAAAATTTGCACAACACAACATCTGACAGAATCACAACCAAAGCTGTGATATACAACGCAGCACACTTTTACACTGTACAATGTAAGCCCACTTCAGGAATCCAAAACTGAGTAGAATATTGATGTATAGCGGAGCACTGCTTTGCTATCACTGCCAGTGTTCTCTTACATAAGGAAGGTTATAATGAGTTTACAGAGTGCTGTCTTCATTGTGGAAGCTCTCCATATGAAAAATTAAGGTCCCAACAGACATGGAGAGCTCCCATGGGTAGTACAGTTCTCCCTCTACAAAATCATGTCCCTATATATATATAAAAGGATTTTTAAAAACCAAAGATGTAAGGTGAGTAGTTGCCACCATCCCATCAATTCAAGAGAACTGCTCATGATTTTGAAACCCTGTGTAAGGCTTTAATGCTAGGCGAATTTTGTCATTTTTATTATACACCGTAGTTTGGTCTTCTTACACAGATAGCTTTTTTACAAAAAGAAAATGGAAATTTAATTCAAAATAAAATTTAAAATAGCTAAAATAAAAAAACAGCATAATATAAGAACACTAATGTGGGGGGAGGAAATTATAGTCCTTAATATATCATGCATCAGTTTGTTCAATAAATAGCCTAAAATAGCCTAAACTAAAACCCACTAAATATTAAAGAAGTTTGGATATGTAAGTGATCATAATCAGAAGCTTGACGTTCTTCCACACAGAAGATAAATTACATCCACAAAGTTACGACAGTACAACTGAAGTGAGCATTATTCATGAGATAATTCTCATGTCTAAAACTTGCACATGTTGTACTCAAAGTGATTAATAATTTAAATAAATCATTTCCATGAGAAAACTGGTCTATGGATTAGGACAAAGTTAACAGAATTTATCAAACTATTCAGGAATGTTATACTTATGGGAAAAAGCAAACATAATCTAATAGGCAAATTCACAGCATGTCCTGTGATGCAAGGAGACCTCAGCTTCCTCCCACTTTTGCAATTTGAATGAGAGATATACATAATATTGAATCAAATCATGTTCCACTTGTGTTCTGTCTCTTCTCTCCCTCCCCAAATGCTTCAAGTTAGCAGCCCTCTTTTGTTTAAACATTACATTTAAGCACATCTAGATACTCCATCTGTTGAATCATTTCTTTTAAACAAAATTTCTTTTTAAAGAGCAAAACATCTCAAGGCATTGAGAGGAAGTAAATCTGTCTTCGTTTTCTGTGACACTGTAACATATTAAGTTTGTTATGCCGTATGCAAAAGATAAAAATCGAATGACATCTCCTATAGGCTATCTAAAATGTTACGATTAAAACCATGCTCAGTTTCAATTAAAAAGAGATCAATTGTAAATTGCAGGAAAATATTGTCCCCTGACAAAAACAATGACATGTGTTTCACAGTGAGTCAGCCATCAGGAAGCAGGTGGGTTTTAATTAAGTAATCATCTAGGGTACATAAGACGTTTGGCAGCATGGTCAAATTAGAAAAGCATTCATATATTCACATATCAGAAAATACAGCCCAGTTGCCAATGAGATTAAATTGTCTTTACTTTGCAATGATGGCTGGGGCGGAGAGATCTAACCAAACTTAGGCTAAAAAATCAAACTTTAGACTTAGAATTATCAGTAAATTTTGAGCCACTTCATGTGTTGCATTAAGAAAATTATCCACACTGGTCAAACTGGAACTTTTATCTGTTATGCTTTGGACAGGAATTTTTAAAATTAAGACAAGGATACAGAAACCCCTGAAGAAGCGTTTGAAGGCTCCTCAAGACAGCTTACATGGATGTACCCACAGAGGACAGGCTGAACTTAAATTGGTCTTAGTTTTATAATAAGCGGAAACTATAAGAAATGTTTTGCTCCAGCTCAGGGTTCTGGCCAATCATCAGTCCCTCTTTTCCAGCATGTCTCCCCCTGCTTCTTTTGCATCTCTGTCTCTCAGACACATAAGGTTCTGTGGCCACGGAAAACACTCTTTCCTCACGGGGCTGTTTTGAGGGTGCATCACACAGAATATTTTTCACCTTATAGGTTTCCCTACACTAATTCTCTAAGTTCCCCTCAGAATTCTGATGCACATTGATGGTTATCTAGTCAAAGCTAAGAACTGATTGGTATATGATGATAGGCCAATTATTACAGAATATCTAAATTTCATTTACAGTTGTACCAAAAACGGAAAAGGATAGAAAGGCTTATGCTGAAGCTAGCCAAGCACACATGCTTTAAAAAAAACCTTATAAGCTTTTATTATTTCAAATGTTCAAAATACCTCATGTTCACCAGGTCAGAAATCATTACAGGAACTCTTTAGGGCAAACTGGCTTTACTCTCCTTCCCCATCATCACTCAAACTGCAGATCTGAGGGGCAGGAAAGAGGAGGGAAGGACACAGACCTCAAGACAATACAAGTTTGATAAGATCACCTAGTAAATGTGCTTGTTTGTTGTTGTACGCTATTGAATTGCACTCAGCTTATGGAAACCCTAATAGTGTTTTCAAGGCACATGAGATATTTAAACAGTGAGTCTATTGCTACTGCCCAGGAATTTTCAATGTATGAGAGGTGATTTCAGGTAAGGTCTCTTGAGTCCAAGTCTGACACTATCCACACCACTAGAAAGGGTCTCAGTAAGTCTGTAGAAAGTCTGCATTTGAACCTACTTCAAAAGTGCACATAACAGACACAAACCTGGTCATTGCAACAGATCATCAACGGATACGTTTGTTGTTGTTATATGCCATCAAAACGAAGCAGGGCAAAGGCTAATAGAGTTTTGTCAAGAGAACAGGATGGTCATCAGAAACACTCTTTTCCAGCAACACAAGAGCCGACTCTACACATGGACATCAAGAAAAGTGCAAGAAAGCAAAGTGGCTGTCCAACGAGGCCATACAAACAGCAGAGAAGAGAAGGGAAACAAAATGCAAGGAAGATAGGGAAAGTGTATTTACTTATTTATTTATTTATTTATTTATTCTATTTCTATCCTGCCTATCTGGTCAGTATGACCAGAGAGGTGGGATACAGTTACAGAAAATGGAATGCTGACTTCCAAAGAACAGCAAGGGTAGACAAGAGGGCCTTCTTAAATGCACAGTGCAAAGATATAGAGGAAAATAATAGAAACGGAAAAAACAGATTTGTTCAATAAAATTGGAGATATTAATGGAACATTTTATGCAAAGATAGACATGATAAAGGACAAAAATGGGAAGGACCTCACAGAAGCAGAAGACATCAAGAAGAGGTGGCAAGAACACGCAGAGGAATTATTTTTTGCTCCATAAGACGCACCTTTCCATAAGACGCACCAATTTTTTAGGAGAAGAAAACAGGAAATATAATCTGTTTTCTTCGCTCCATAAGACGCACAGACTTTCCACCCCCCTGTTTTGTGGGAAAAAAGTGCGTCTTATGGTACGAAAAATACGGTATACCAGAAAGATTTGGATGTCCCGGACAACCCAGATAGTGTAGTTGCTGACCTTGAGCCAGACATCCTGGAGAGTGAAGTCAAGTAGTCCTTAGAAAGCATGGCTAACAACAAGGCCAGTGGAGGTGATGACCTTAGTCAAAGAACTATTTAAAATCTTAAAAGATGTTAAAGTGCTACACACAATATGACAGCAAGTTTGGAAAACTCAGCAGTGGCCACAGGATTGGAAAAGATCAGTCTTCATCCCAGTCCCAAAGAAGGGCAGTGCCAAAGAATGCTCCAACTACCGTACAAATGCACTCATTTCACACACAAGCAAGGTTATGCTCAAAATCCTTCAAGGCAGCCTTCAGCAATAGGTGGACTGAGAACTCCCAGAAATACAAGCTGGATGTTGAAGGGGCAGAGGAACTAGAGACCAAATTGCTAACAGGCGCTGGATTATGGAAAAAGCCAGAGACTTCCATAAAAACATCTACTGTATTTCTGCTTCATTGACTACACAAAAGCCTTTGACTGTGTGGAACACAGCAAACTATGGCAAGTTCTTAAAGAAATGGGAGTGCCTCCTGAGAAGTCTATATGTGGGACAGGAAACAACAGTTAGAACTGGATATGGAACTGTTTGGTTCAAAATTGGGAAAGGAGTACGACAAGGCTGTATTTTGTCACCCTGCTTGTTTAACTTATACTGTATGCAGAATACATCATGCGAAAGACTAGACTGGATGAATCCCAAGCTGGAATTAAGATCGCCAGAAGAAATATCAACAATCTCTGATATGCAGATGGTCCCACTCTGATGACAGAAAGTGAGGAGGAATTAAGGAACTTTTTAATGAGGGTGAAAGAGGAGAGCGCAAAAAATGGTCTGAAGCTCAATATAAAAAACCCCCCTAAGATCATGGCCACTGGCCCCATCACCTCCTGGCAAATAGAAGGGGAAGATATGGAGGCAGTGACAGATTTTACTTTCTTGGGCTCCATGATCACTGCTGATGGAGACAGCTACCATAAAATTAAAAGACGCCTGCTTCTTGGGAGGAAAGCGATGACAAACCTTGACAGCGTCTTAAAAAGCAGAGACCTCACCTTGCCGACAAAGGTCCGAATAGTCAAAGCTATGGTTTTTTCAGTAGCAATGTATGGAAGTGAGAGCTGGACCATAAAGAAGGCTGACCAACAAAGAATTGATGCTTTTGAATTGTGGTGTTGGAGGAGACTCTTGAGAGTCCCCTGGACTGCAAGGAGAACAAACCTATCGATTTTGTAGGAAATCAACCCTGAGTGCCTGCTGGAAGGACAGATCCTGAAGCTGAGGCTCCAGTACTTTGACCATCTCATGAGAAGAGAAGACTCCCTGGAAAAAGACCCTGATGTTGCGAAAGTGTGAAGGCAAGAGGAGAAGGGGATGACGGAGGACGAGTTGGTTGGACAGTGTCATCGAAGCAACCAACATGAATCTGACCAAATTCCAGGAGGCAGTGGAAGACAAGAGGGCCTGGTGTGCTCTGGTCCATGGGGTCACAACGAGTCGAACATGACTTAATCACTAAACAAAAACATATGTCATCAAGTCCCTTCTGATCCATAACAACCCAATGAATGAGTAGCCTCCAAAATTGTCCTACCATCAATAGCCCTGCTTAGCTCACATAAGTGATAAGTTACAGAGTGACAATGTACCCTTACTCTTGACAAGACCAAAATAAGCCTCCTCAAACTCCTTTCTGATCTTTTAAATAATAACAAAAAAAAAGGACAGGCCTGAGGAACCATGTTGAAATAAACACAAAAACTCTTTCAGGGAGGAAACTAATTGAGGTTTTAAGAGGCATCATCGTGTGAAGCGTTCCAACTCTTCCCAAGTATTTCACAACTTTCCTAGAACTGAAGCTGAATCCTCAGCTCTCCAAAAATACATCACTTCCAACTACACCTGTGTGAAACTCCAAAAAATTCATATGTGCCTTGCATAATAGTTTCTCCTGCTTAAATTTGCCTGAGGGCAATCTCCAGATTTTTTCAAAAAATAAATAAATTCAGAAGCAGCAACCCAAACCAAATGACAGTTTAACCCCTCTCTTGCCCAACAGATTCAAACGCACAGGCAGTATAATGAAGAGAGCAAACGAAGGCGATCTCCATTTCCCCTCTGAATGTATTCTTCCTGTTACTAGTCCACAAGAAAGGCTTACTAAGCTGACTGGATATTTACAGATGCAAGCATTCCACTGAGGAAATCCCTCTTGTGCTGCAACAATGTAAATGCAACAATGTAAATGTTGGAAATGGTAATTTTATATTGCAGTGGAGCCCCGCTATATGCTTACCCCACATGACATCGAAATCACTTAACGATGACATTTTTGCGATCGCAATACGATGGTTCCTACGGGGGAAATCCGCATTACGCTGATTAGGAGCCCGCTTTGCGAACCGTTTGTTCGCTGTACAATATTTTTTCGGTTCCGCAAAATGGCTTCCCTCCCTTCTCAAAATGGCTGCTTTTCGCAGGGAAGCTTCGCATTACAGTGATTTTGAACCGCTGATCGGCGGTTCTCTATGGGCAATCTTCGCTGGACGATGAGGTATTTCCCCCATTGGAATGCACTGATTGGTTTTCAATGCATTCCAATGGTTTTTTTTTCCGCTTGATGACGATATTGCTTAACAGTGATTTTCCTGGAACGGATTATCGTTGTCAAGCGGGGCACCACTGTAATTGTTTTTATTCTGTGTTTTGTGAGCCGCCCAGAGTAGACTTTGTCTAAATGGGCGACATATAAGCTCAATAAATAAATAAATAAACAAACAAACAATATGCTGAAAAAGGTCTAAGCATATGAAATCCATATCGTAGATTCCCCCCCTAACAAAAACTTTATTTCTGTCTATCATTGACAAGAAGAAACCGAGTCTCCCTTTCCATCAGTCATGACACTGGAGGCTATCCTGCCTGCTTGTTGGCTATCCTCTCACTATTATTTCAGGATCCCTAACCCCTTACTTTAATAGTCTTTTCATCTGCCAGTAAACAATTTTAACAATGAAGCATGGTAAGCTATCTAGGATGTCTGCTAACAAATCCTCAAGATACAGGGAAATTTAAATTTTTTGTAACACAGCTACATTTCAAAAGCTACAGTAAGAGCTAATTCTTAAGTTGCTGTATTATTTTGGAAAGAAAAATAATAAACATTTAAAACTGAATGGGCCTTGATTTTTTTTTCTTTTAATCATCCTAGGAGAGAATATGTCTTGTTCAATCAGGTGGTCAAATAGGTGGGAGGTCCTTCTCTCCTTGTTACCATCCTTCTTCTAGACAGCAAGGGGGAAAGGATCTATGAAGTTCATCCTAAACTGTCAAATATTACTAAAAATTAAAAGTCTGCCTTTGATGGCCTCCAACAGTTCAAACGTAAAAGAGATCTCAATCGTCTAAGTAAATCAATACATATACATACTTATACACATTACAAAAGGGATACATACATGTGTATAAGACTCATATCTATATAGTGGTGCCTCGACTTACGAATGCCCCTACTTACAACCATTTTGAGTTACGACCAGCTCCAGCTGCAAAATTTTGCTTCTACTTGCAACTGGAGCTGCCACTTACAAACAGGAAAAGGTAAGGAAAAAGGTGGGAAATTCAAATGCCTAATTGTAGGTGGCGACGAGGCTGCTTCTTTGTAGCTCTTTTGCCCCAGCAGTTAGCAATCGTCGGAGGCTTTGGAGGCTTGGGACTGCCTCCTTCTGCTTCTGAGAGCATGTGTGTGTGTTTGCAGGGAGGCTTCGGGCTGCCTTGTAAGGTAAGTTGCTGTTTTCTGCTTTTAAAAACTGTTCTGGGTGTTTTTGCAGCACAGTTTACAGCTGGGGGTTATGTTTCTGTGCTGTGATGGGTCTTGGAGGGTTTGTTTGTGGGGTTTTTTGTTTGTTTGTTTCCTCCCCCTATTTCCGATGGGTCTTGGGGGTTTCCCTGCTTTTTGGATTTTCTCCCCATTTCCGATACACCTTGGGGGGGGGTCCCCATTTCTGATCTTGCATGATCTGTTTGACTGCTTTTTGCTTTCTCTTGTTTGCATTTGCAATGGGTCTTGCATGGTTGATTGGTTTTGGGTTTGTTTTCTTTACGTTAGGTCTTCCATGCTTGATTGCTTTTTGCTTTCTCTTGTTTCCATTTGCAATGGGTCTTGCACGGTTGATTGGTTTTGGGTTTGTTTTCTTTGCATTAGGTCTTCCACGCTTGATCATTTTTTGCCTTCTTGTTTGCATTTGTAATGGGTCTTGCACAGTTGATTATTTCTCTCCTCCCCCCCCCCCCAATTCGGCTGGAAGGGATTAATCGTGTTTCCGACCAGTCTTGCAGTGATTTTTTTGGGTGATGTTTTTCTTCAGCCGTAATAGATTAATTGCATTTCAATGCATTCCAATAGGAAATGGTGCTTCAACTTACGACCATTTCGACTTACGTCCCTGAACCAATTAAGATCGTAAGTCGAGGCACAACTGTATTGGGCTAGTAGCCAAGTTAAAAACAAATTATCCACATGATCAGCCAAAGAACATCTGTTTGCTTTTGACCTTTTGCCCATTGTCTGTCTGTTTGTCTCTGTCTCTGAAAACCTAAATCCTTTAAGAGGCCTTAGACTCTTCAGCTGCTGCTTTTGAGGAAGAAAAGGCTCTTGGACACTTTGCTAAACCATAGAAAACTACAATTTAACAGCCACACAAACCCTTAAGAGACTGTTCTCTATCCAGCTAGCTTTGATATGCCATAGTCTTTCACTGCGCAGAAAACAAGAGCCTATTTCCATTTTATATGAGGCACTGAGGAAGGAGTAGAAGTGACTTCATCTGATTCTTCCTTCTCTGCAGCACAGCAGAAAGTGAAAAACTGCTCTGTTCAACCCTTGATCTTCCAGAGTATACTCAGTAACTCTAGAGAAGAAAAGAAGACTACAGCAACAACAGCAACTGTCATGAAGCTTTGCCATCAGAATGAGATTTTACTCAAAGTAACTAATCACCAAAGAACATAGCCTTGATAATACAAAGAGAGCTTGGCTACTCTCTGTTTTCCATTGACCAAGAAGCCCAAGAACCTAGACAGGGCGGAAATAGCTTCATCTTTATTGTGGAGACTCATACCGTCTAGGATGAAGAATCAAACTTTCCTAACCTGGTGTAATCAGCAAGTCTACAGATTTACACTAGGCAAAATGTAATACTGCTGCATCACTTGATGAGCTTCCTTTGATTGTCTGCATAGCCTTGCTTCTTCATTGTATCTGAAGATTCCATATAGACTACAAGGACTTAATATCAAACTTCCCTCCTTCCCCATTCCCTCCTTATTTTTGGAACATTTTACCTGGTGAAATCAGTGATATCGAATCCTTCCACAATCATGATGTCCCCTTTACAATGACTTACTAAATATATCACCCCCATATAGATTTTAGCATCAAAAAAACCCCTCAGTTTCACACTGTCAGGAGATGCAGATATGCACCCCTCGTGGCTCCAGCGCTCAAATATTAGGCAGCAAGGACGAGGGCAGGTTTCTTCAATATCCAGCTGATGGGAGTCCAGGCACCTGATAGAGAGATAATTCCCTGACAAGAAATAGCTGGAGGAGAGATCAATAAAAAGGCAGGAGTGAAAACGGGTGGGGGAGAAGACATGTGGGAAGGTATGAGGGGAAGATGCAAAAATGCTGCCTCATCTCGTCTTATTTGTTTGAGACAGGAGGCAAGATGCTGGAGACTCCAGCCACATGCTTGGACGCAGCAGTGCTTGCCTGGACACCACCACAGCCCTGGAGAGGCAAGTAAAAACAGGCACAATGGGAGAGGTGGCAGGAAGAGATGAGTCAACGATCCTGGGTTCTTTCATTCATCTCTACAAACCCTCTCTAAAAATGGTGTGTTCTGGAGTGAAGCTTCCATCTCCCTCCTGGTTTCCAGGATCTGGACTTCAGGGAATTCCAATGAAGTTAACTAGGGGCTAATAGTGTTTTCAAGGCACATTATGTGAGTGGCAAGTGGTGCCCTAGGGCAGTGGTCCCCAACCTTGGGCTTCCAGATGTTCTTGTACTACAACGCCCAGAAGCCTTCACCACCACCTCTGTTGGCCAGGATTTCTGGGAGTTGAAGTCCAAGAACATCTGGATGCCCAAGGTTGGGGACCACTGGCCTAGGGACTAGAGACTATAAAGTAGCCCTGTGAGACTATGATGGGAAAGGCAGGGGGAAGTAATGCTGTACAACTAATAAAAGTCATTCCGAGTCAAGCATCTGAGCTGGAGCCTAAGGAGTTATTTTCGGGGGACTAACTGTAGGGATATTCTGTTTCTGCCCCCTGCCAGTGCCACAGGGAAGGAAGCCATGGGGTACACACATGCAAACAGTATTTTCAAGTTCATTATATACTCTGTGGATTTGTTTTTATAGTACTTCTGTCTCTTTTATATATACAGTATATACATATTGCCCACGTACAGTATTTGCAGATGAGAGATGTGCTGCATATTTATTATAGAACATTTTCTCCAAATAGCTTCTGCTGTGTTCAAAATCTAGGGCACAAGATTTCAAATCCGCAGATGATTGTAGTTCTACATAAATGAAACAGCCATATGTGCAACACAATCTGGAACTTCAAGCATAGAAGATTCCAGTTTACAGAAGACTTCCCATGCATGTTTGTCTATGCAAAGACTGCTTGTCTATAGCTATTAATCACGACATACGCATAACGTGGATGAGATGAGAGGGCGTAATCAGAACATGTGACATGGGGAGCTAGTGAAGAAAGCCTTTCTCACACATGTACTCTCCTTTTTTATTCAGTTAGTTCATACATATGCAAAATACTCCAACAGAGGGGGAATGGGTGAGAGAGACACCGTTGTAACCCTCTTGCTAGCAGCGACTGCCTGAAATGGTTGCCTCACTGTGGTTAATGGTAAGGCCAGCCCTATTGAACTGTTTGTGTGATTCTTCGTTTATTTTTCTATCTTGCCTTTTTCCTCTAATAGGCACCCAAGGATGAAAGTATAGTTCAGAAGCCAATTGCAAGCTGATCTAACAATCTCTACAGATGCAGAAACAGAGGCTGGGTTAGAAATAGAATGAGTGTTGACCCCATCATCAGCAAGGGCCTTTTATTATTAATTAAAAGCCCCCCCCCTCAAGGTTCTGAGGCTTCCTAAGGATCTCTTGCAACCTGGGGAGGCCTTGGGACTGCGGGAGCCTTTAATGTCTGAAAATGGCCACCACTGGTCCCACTGGCAAGCAAGCCATATCATTTCAGCTTTTCTTTTAGTATGAACAGCTAATTCCCAGCTTCCACTTTGTGCAAAACTGCAAAAATCATGCCCCAATCCTGGCACCTTCTTCCCAGCTGCATTACACCCATATATGTGTCTGCTTAAGCAAAAAATGTTTCGGTTTCGGCAGAAGGAAAACAGAACAAGATCCAACCTGCTGCAGTGGTTATGACTTGTATTCAGAGACTGCCACACACTTAATAAAAAAGAAATATTGCTTTATCATTACCATATTGCTGAGGTAATTCCTATGTTGCAAACAGACTAAGTAAATTTGGTCAGTAGCAAGATTTAATCAGGACTCCATGCTAGTTAGTTTTCTGGATGCATAAAACTGATGCACTGTTTCTTTCAAATCTAATTTCCACCCCCAAGATTTTTCAGTGCCCATTTCCTGATCTATTTCCCACCTTACTACTATCAGAACCAATGACCAAGTGGATGAAATGCATCACTGTACTAAGCTGCAATTTAGAGTAAGCCCACTGAATCATGAGGATTTGGTGAGTTCTCCTTCACAGGTTCCATTGACTCAGTGGACCCTCTCCAGCTGCAACTTACTACTGAATTTCAGCTGGTTTATCCTGATGCCTGGTTTATCCTGATGTTGCCAGGGTTGGTATGTGAGTGAGCTGTTCAATATGCAGTTGCTTAGCAACAGTCGTTAAGACAAACTAAATATGATTCAGATATTATGTAACATAAAAACAGAGTTAGGCAGGAGGGCCATCCCTCCTCTATCACCATGATGACTCTGAAGAGATGCTCCTGATCAAGTATACCCTTGAGCAAGAACTGCAGAAAATCTGGCGTCTTCCTCACATAGAACAGACACATGAACAGGAACCTTTCCTGACCTGTCATTGCTTGGGTGGACAAAAGCAATGATGGATGTGGGCAGGATTCAGTGTTCCCCTCGAACTATGTTGATATGGCTTGTTTAGACAAGGCCTGAACAGGGCTCTAATTTTCTCTGGGACACTGCCCTTGGTGGTGTCTATGTAAAAACAGTTTGCAAGTACTGTACCTGAAATGCAATAGAACACATGAGGATAAGTAGCTGTACTGATGGCAGACCCAGAGCACTCATTAAGACACAACCTCTTCCCAATTTTATAATAAATCTGATGTTAATCAGGTCACACTTCCAACAATTGTCAGAGGGGCTTATTCAAAACAGAAGTGAAAGATCTTTGTCAGAGAAAATAAGATGCGAAAGATTCTCTAATTACATATACATTTGCCATTTCCATTTTTATCCAGCTTCACTGAACTATACAGACCAATCCAGATGCCATGATTAAACCATGCTTTTCATTTATTAGGCTTGTGGTGCATGTCACCTACCTCCATTGAGTCATACACAATAATTACTGTTTCCCATGATATCAAAAACAGGCAAAATATTTACAACTTCATTTTGTACCTTCTGATCCAAATTTAGAGAAAACCTGCTTAGTAGCAGCCATAGTTTGCCTAAATCAGACTATGTTTTTCCCCAAGGCAGAAATTAAGGAAGGAAAAAGAGGAAGGGAAGCATGTAACATATTCATACAATATTAATCATAATATCTAAATTGGGTCAACACATGCCACTCTCTATTCCAGATTCTTTTTTTTTAACTTCCACTGTGCTGACGAGCTTCCTCTGAAGAAAAAGACTTCTTTTCCTGCGCCCTCCTTTTTTTAGCTGACCAGGTTGAATAAGTTGATTGCTCAATAATAAAACATTTGGAAACATATGTCTCATTTTGGGTATATTCAAAACACTTGAGACTTTGACATGCACTCAGGAGGTCTACATTGTTTTACAGACCTAACCACTATCAGATTTGATAACAAGAGTTTGTTATCCAATATTACCATTTCCCCAGTTATAGCAAAGTTGTTTACACAAGGTCTATATGCCAGCAAAGCCCTGGGATAAAAACCAGTGCAAGAATATAGTTCTTGGGAACTGTTTGCCTCTTTTTGCAGGACAACACTTTATACTATGCTATGAATTCAGATTATTGATGGAATTGTAGTACTGCTGCCAGTAATTAATTGATGTCACCCATTGATGTATGATGAAATCTGCATCCGAGCTCTTTTTGTGCCATTTAACTCTTTCTCCAACACCCAGACTATAGAAAGTGAGCAGACAAGGCACAGCCTTCCCTTTGCTATCAATCTGAGTGGTATTGCAGTGATTAGCCGTGCTCCAGCTTTTAAGAACACTCTCAGCCTAGTAATTTGCCTTCCTATACAGGATCACAATGTTCAGCTAATCTCTCAAGTCTTGGTACAACAAGGAGCCAAGAGCACTTTAAAGATGAACACATTTAATTTTGCATACGCTTCTGTGGACTGGAACCCACTTATTCTGGACAGCTGCATTAGTCTTTCTGTTGCAGCAGAAACACAGAGCCTTGGGACACCTTAAAGCTAAGAAAGTTAATTTGGCAGACACCAAATAAACTTTGTTAGGTTTTAAGATATCAGAAGACTTGTTGCCAATACCCTCTAATGGAGTGGCGAACTGCTGCTAATTAAAGAGTTGGTAATGAAGCAAAGTTGTGCACACTCCCAAATCATGCTGCAATCTGCTGCCACCAGTGATGTCGAGCTTATTGTACTGGCAGAGCTCTACAAGAAGATACAAGTTCTTGGTTTTGCAACAACAGATTAAGATGATTGTTCTCTGAAGATATTCAGACTATAGCCTGTTCATCAATATTTCATGTGTATATATAAAAACGGATGCCATTCTATATAAAAAACTTATCTACACAGAGATTACATGTACATTTATGTATGCACCTAAAAATGTAACATGTGAGAATTGTGACTGGTTGCAGTTCCTTGTCAAATGTGCAATTTCATGGCAAGTCAAGAAATTATAATGAAAAATATGTAAACTGATCTATGCTACTGCAATGTTTACATGTATTAAATTGATGCATATTTTTTAAAAAAACTTAAAAGGCCAAGAAGATGTTGCAAGGGTCATAACTTTACAACCTTCTGTAAAACAAAATCTCTCTTTGCAAAGCAAGGGAAAATCATTTTGACCTTAGACTCTCCAAGAGGTCAAGATGATTTGCTGTTGCCGAGAAAATGTATTTGTAGGTGTTTAAGATGAAACAAGGGAAATGCTGAAGCAGCAATGTGTTATGTGGAAAGAGATCAGTTTAACAATCACATAAATGAGTAACAGAGTGATTTGTCTTAACTAACAACTTAGTTAAGTGATTTGTCTTAACTTATAACTTAGTTCGGTGTGTTAGTTACTCTCTCTCTCTCTCTCTCTCTCTCTCTCTGTGTGTGTGTGTGTGTTTCATATTAAGTCTTTGAAAGGCATGGCACATAATCAAGAGATTTTCTGTAGCTGAGGAGCTTCAGTTACTGTGAAAACCCTTAACCTACTGTGTAAACATTTGACACAAAAACAAACAAAACAATTGGCATGGGGTGGTTGGTGGAACATTAACTGGCACCATTGGCCAGAATCCTGCTGAGGGAAACCACTTGTGTAGCTGCAACTGCACAAGCGGTTACTGGCTTGCCAGTCACTGCACTTTCACACAAACATCCAGGCACACCATTATTTATGTGACTGGTAGATAGATGCAAGGGACTATGACAGAGGGCAAAACAAAAGCATACAGCTGCCTGTGCTATATGCCTTACACGATGGCTTTTTTAAAAAAATGCTGTAAGGCAATATGATTTTAGCTGTTTTCTTTGACTGACCACATGAAAAGAAGGGGAGATAAGGGAAGGAAAAGGTATCAATGGCCTATTCTAGCAGTTCAAACAATTTATTACGTAAAAGAATATCCGTCTCTTCAAATCACGTTTTCAGACTGTTTGACCAGTCTCTGGAACTAAACATATGGAATGATTTGATCGTTGTTATGTCAAATACATGGCAAAATAAAGATAAGATGTATTTCTCACATGAAAAATAAATTGTCTAACCTACCCATTGCGAAAAAATATATTATTTGTAACAAAATATGCTGATCACACATACATGTGGGGAGCTGTATCACTGTAGCATCAAACTGGACAAATTTTCAGACTGACTCTGTCCAGTAGCTCCCCCTGGAAGGAAAGCATAATAAGGGGTGTTCTTCTACACAGGATGACTGAGAAGGAGAGGTTACTGCTGGTCTGCGGTTCTTTCATCCAGACTTAACAATCAGAATTAAGGAAGTAAAGGTAAGTATAAGCAAACCTTTAGAATTAATCATAGTTAATTTTTCTATGGCATGTAAAACCCATTCTGGAACTTCTAGGAAGCTGGTTCATGTTTTATAGATGAGCAATGAGGTTAGAGGTAACAACTTGTTCAAGACAACTCTGAAAACATATGTTATATAGTTCAACCCAGGTTACCCATCTAATTCCCTGAAGCACTGGTCTGCTACATTCCAGTTGAATTCAGTTAAATCTGTCTAATGTGAAAGTGTGGAAAAATAGTTCTGTATTCATACCCTGCATCAAAAACTGTCCCAGGCAATCATTTCATCCATGAAACGGCTACATTTGGTTGTGTTCTTCTGTAATTTTTCCTTCAAAGGGGTTTGTTCTCAGCAAATTTGTCTCGATGGCTCCCTAATTCCAGGGTATAACTTCAAATACATTGCAATCTCTTCAGATAGCACAGTCCTAAACCTGTGTATTCAAGAAGATTCTTATGCTACTTATTGCCTAAGTAGTATGTTTAAGATTTCATCTTCCTTCTTGATCCAAACAACCTTCACTTGAAACTAAATCTCACCCATTTAAACAACACAAACTTCCAATACATATGCTTTGGAGACCAACTAAATCCTAATGTGGCTTTGTGCCTAAGCATTATATCTCAGTGTTTTAGCTCTAATTAATGCCACTAAATACAAATTAATTACCATGGTTCTAAGCTCAGGGGATTAGGCTTCAAAAAGCGCTTAGAGAGACAAGTCACTAGAGGTGCACAAAGCCTGAAAAATCTCCTTCAGTATAGAGTGCTTCTATTATGAAGAGGGGTCGAAAGCATGTCAAGTGCCATTTCAGGCTTTGTGTCTCCATCCGTCATTATTTTTAATCAAAGCAGACTTTAGTCTAGCAATCTAGTCGCATATTACTAAACAACTGGCGGTCATTTCTGACAAGACCACATCACCTTACCTTTTATAGCTGGAAATCAGTATGAAAAACCAAAGCTGAGCATATCAGCATTTAAAAATCTAAACAATATGTAATTAAGTGTGAAATGCTCTCACTTTTTTGCCCGGTGCTGTCCGACAGGCCCCTCCTCCTCCTTCAATGATATAGATTTTAAATTTTATTTTAAGTTAATCATTGTTCATTCTAGGTTCAAAATGACGACTTCAGTAACAGCCCCTAGGTCCATAGGTTATTGCTTCAAATAAGAGTCATATGAATTGAATATAGAGAACAAGTTACAGATTGGAGGATAAGAATTCCAGCTAAAAAGCCATCCAGGTGATATTTTAAAAGAAATACAAGCATTTTATTCTACTTTTGTAAGATACATATAGCTGTCTTGGTTTCCCCATGCATTCCTCAAGACTACTGGGAAGAGTAGCTAGAAGGCACAATGTTAATTTTCTAAGACAGATCCTTCCTAGAAGCAAGAGTCTATAGCTTAGTGGCAGAGCCAATATTTTGCCTGCAGAAGGTCCAAAGTATAATCCTTAGCATTTCCAGGTATGCCTAGGAAAACACCTGACTGAAACTCTATAGAGCCGTTTACAGTCAACACTGACAATACAAGGTAGATGGACCAAGGGCCTGGCTCAGCATAAGGCAGCTTCCTATCTACAGTATATGGAACTAGAGTTCAGAGATATCCATGGCAAGATGTGTTGGCTACTAAACTAGTTCAACTCTATGACACAAAAAAATTTCTGTGTCCCTCTTATATTGGGATTTCCACAAAGTGACACATATAGGAAGCACAGTTACCACCAGGACAATAAATTATTCAATCTAACTTTGATGCCCACCGGCATTTATTAATATCATTCCTTATAATTTCCTTAACTCTGTCCCAGTTAGCTCTATTTTGTTTCAGGGAAGAGATTTCTGCAAGAGTAGCCCAGCAACTGACCAGTCATCAGCAGGGCATTTGCTTTGTTGTTGGGCAGATAGCATTAAAGTAACTGGTAAATAGCAAGCTGGATGCAACAGGGTGGTTTCCTTTTGTGTTTTTCTTCTTTCATCAGCTTGAAAAACAAAAACATGTTTTCCCTTCCTCTCTCCACCTTAAAGCTTATAGAAGTCTAAGCATTAAAAATGAAACTACATTGTGGTTTTCCCCCAAACAACTCCTAAATATTAATTGTTTCTGCATAGTGATATTAATTATTTCCAAAACACTACAAAAAAGGACTAGCAATTAAAGAAAATAGGTGCATGGGTTTATACCCCAAATGAAATAAGGGACATTAAGAACTGTAAAAAAAAATCTAAAAAAATCTTCACCTCAGGAAACTACTTCTCTTACATTTTATGTAAGAAAAACAAAGAAGGTTTCCTCTGCTAATTTGTTCAATGAGATCATAAACATGACCTGAATAATGGAAGGCAAGAATAATGATTCTATGCTCCGTTTCAACTGAGATTTTTTATGAAAAGGGCTCCAGAATCTGTTTTTTTATTTCAGCTTGGGTTATGAGACACAAGGTCAAAAAATGCCCTTGATCTGTAGACTCTACTTATTGTGTAGACTTAACTAATTGGGGAGTAAGTCTGGGACATCTAATGCACGAATTGCAAACCTTTGGCCCTCCCTATGCTTTGAATTTCACCTCTTAGAAGCGCCAACCAGTGGTATAGAATAATGGGAACCATTAAAGGGCGCATTTTTACTTTCTCTGTGTTCTAATGAAGGCCAGTGTTTTAAGACATCCCTTTATTTATAGCCTTCCATAAAATTTGGGTTAGTTGGGAGTTCAATTCTCCATAGTACTTTGTAGGAAATGAGACAGCCTATGTGGCTTTGGGCAAGCTACCCTAAGCACCCTCAGAAGAAGAAAATGATAAACCACTTCTGAGTACTTTATACACAGAAAAGTCTGGAAAGGGTTGCCATACATTGGAGCAGATTTGATATCACTATTACCACTATTATTATTATTATTAGAGATGCACAGCAGTGCATGACTAGTCAAAACTGCATGCCATAAGCCACTCACGATAAATTCCAACAGGTCCTTGAATCAGGATTCTGTTCACCCAAAGTGACTGCAGACAGCTTGTTCTGTGCCAAATTTGGAGAAGGCTGACTAACTACTTTCAAAGTTCTAATTTCTAATTTTAAACAACCCCCATAATCTCATTTTACTGCCATCTTTTTGTGGCTTGATTATAGAGCGTAGGGCCTCTGAGAGAAATACCAGCAGATATTGTAGCTCTGTTGACTTTTTTTTTACTGCAATGTAAAAGATCCTTAGAACAGAAGCAGAATTGAGAGAGAAGCTATGAATACAGATCTCATGAAAACATGTCATACAACAAATCTGCTTGATGAAATGAGGCTCATTCATTTTCCAGAGACACAATGAACACAAGAATTAAAAATGCCTTGAGATCAAACAAATATACTGGCCCTGTGGTGAATGCAGCAAGGTACAAATTCAGCTTACATTGTATCATTGTATTCTGCAGGATTACTGTTTAAAGTGTAGCTCATGACAAACTAAATTTCTGATTTTTACGGTGCATGCTCAGCAAGGTTGCCATCACATTGAAGAGCATCTATACTGAGGTCATACGTAAATGTCCCTTCCCAAAATAAAACACACTGGTTTGTGCATACTTTTTAAATATAGAGCTTCTGCTATGGGAAAACAACAGCATCTGTTCCAGAATGCCATTTTTATATATAGAACTGAGCACATCTTCACACATCCAGCACAGGCAGCAAACCCACCTCCAGTTGCATTCTACAAGATAATGCCAACTAATGTGTACGTGCTCCTTCTCCTCATGTTCATGCTGGCTTCTCTTTACCGTCCAGTGGCCATCTCTCACCAATGTATAATGTTAGCAGATCAAAACACTTATCCTTGTACTATACTGAAAGCTAAGCAGCTCACACTGTTGGATCTAATTGCGCTTCAGACCAGTTGCTGCCAAAAGCTGAACTCAAACTCAGCATGAGGGTGCAAATGTGCTAGTTTATCATGCCATTATCATAAGATGTGAAGCAGTTGTATGGGGGGGGGGTCACAATAAGTAATCTGTATTGTCTCCTACAGATGTATTAAAACAGACAAAGTAATAAAATCAGAGTGGTCACTGAAGCATGCTGTCTGGTGCTAGCTTTGACCTATTTGTTCAGGATTTCTCTTGTGCTGTTCAATTTCATTCTGCTGTTACACTGCACATCAGATGAGCACAGAGGGCAAACAGAGACAACCAAGGAGCATCACAGTTAACCCTATTTTAACAATTATTTCTTACAGATTAATTCTGCAGACAAAGACAATGAATTGAAAGCATCCTTTGATTGGAACAGCAGGACGATAGCATATTTGGCATGAACTGCATGCATCATTTAGTTTCATTACTGCCCTGCCCATTACTTCATTTATTATTATACTGAGTGTAGCACCGCAATACAGTGGTGCCTCACATAGCGATCGCTCCGTATAGCGACGAAATCGCTTTACGATGGACTTTTTGCCATCGCAAAAGCGATTGGTTTGCGATGGTCCCTATGGGGAAAATTCGCTTTGCGATGATCGCAGGGAAGCGATCATCGCAAAGCCCCCATCTTCGGCCAGCTGATTGGCGGTTTCAAAATGGCCACCGGGTAAACAAAATGGTCGCCCGCTATTTTCATACCTCGCTTTAGAGGCACCGAAAATGGCGGCGCTATGGAGGATCTTCGCTTAAAGGTGCGTTTTTAGCCCATAGGAACGCATTAATCGCGTTTTAATGCGTTTCTATGGGCTTTTTATTTTCGCGTAGTGATGTTATCACTTAGCAGTGATTTTTTCTGCATGAATTAACATTGCTAAGTGAGGCACCACTGTATTTAGAGCACCTCCATCAGACAAACACATTCAAACTTCATGTTGTTCCAAACATATATTAGGAACAAAATAAAAAATAAATAATACAATTTTAAATTAATGCAGTGAAATCAAGTATCCACTTTTTTGGAAAACATTAAGATCAGGTTTGTATTAATCTGAATTTATACACTAGTTGTTGTTTTTAAAACTAACCTAGTGGCCAATATAAAGGAAATAAGAAAATGCATGGTTCTCCTTTCTTTATTTAAAGCAGAAAACAGGACCAACTATTTCTTGATATGGTAACCAACATTATTTCCGAAAGCTTCTCAACTGAGGAAGTTAAATTTCTATTTGTCATACTGGAAATACAACATAAATACAGTTATTTTTCAACTGGAAAACATGAAGTTGGAATCTTGAGTTCAGGGGGCTATACCCAATTGCTAGTCTGAAATAATGCAGACATATTAAATTAATTGATATATCAGTAATTAAGGTGAATCCATAATCTCTCTGGAATTAGGAGTTGGATTCAGGCCAAAGTGATGTTTTTGGGAAATGTTAACAGCTTGAGGGTGAAAGAATATTGTATCCAACAGGGCTGGTGTCTCTACCTGGCTGGTCAGTTATAGGTACATCTGTGCTGCTCTCCCGCACTCCACAACGCCACTAAAGCTGAACATCAACAGGGGTTCATATGCACAAACAAACAAAAGACCACAATGTGAGGTCTCAGGAGTTCCTTCAAACCAAGTGGAGAGGCTACGGAAAGCATGCAAATTGAGAACCAAGTGCATCCCATCACAATTGAAGTTCCAGACAAGAGAATGATATGGAAAAGGAGGGGATACCAGAGCAAAAAGGAAGTGATGAAAAGCAGAAGCTGGCTGGTACCTTTTGAGGCAACTCCCTTAACTGTGCACTTAATATTTATTATACTGTATTTTCATCCCATTTTTTTGTCATAAAATGGCTAAGAAACATAATTAATAAAAAATTAGAAACAAATTAGACAAAGCCACAGTAATCAAAGCAATTAAAATAATCACACCAATGATAAAAACAGCTAATGAAAGGGAAAACCCCATGAGAATTTTGATTATTTACATTCAATTTGATAGGGAAAGAATTTATCTTCACAAAGATTGATTGTCAAAGAAGGAGAAATGTCACAGAAACTCTCATAGGTGATGTTCAAGGGAGAAAAAAAAAACTCAGCCCCTTCAGCTTCCTTGTAACATTATAGTAAGCTCCAAAATATCATAAAAATACATTTTAAAGGACCTGGAGAGTGATGCAAAAATAGGAATCTCTTTCACAGGGGAATAACATTTTTGGAAGATTAGACGACAAATTATGGGACATCACCAGATTTACCAATGGACGGGAGACAGCAAGAACTGTTCAAAATAGCACTGTTCTAAAGTCCATATATGCTCTGGTATACTTTGGTTTTGTTTCGTTTGGCTAGAAAGTAATATGTACCTTCTACCTTCCATACTTGCCAATTAAATTTATTGCTATGTGAGTGTTAATCTCACAAATAGAACACAGAATAGAACCCCACTCTGGCTGCCCTGCACTGGCTGCCCATTCGTTTCCGCATTGATTTCAAAGTGTTAATGATGACATATAAAACCCTAAACAGGTCCTCAATATCTAGCCAAACACCTTCTCCCACCTAGCTCTACCTGAATCACTTGTTCTAGCTAGGATGGGCGGCTGAGGGGCCTAACACTGAGGGAGGCCTGGAGAGAAAGAACAAGAAACCGGGCTTTCTTGGCAGTGGTCCCTCGCCTCTGGAACTGTCTGCCCACAGAGCTGCGTGGCTCCCTCGCTGGGTGTTTTTAAGAGCAAACTTCCTAAAGAGCCTCTTTAGGCAGGCTTTCCCTCCTGTCATTGCCTAATTATTATTTGCCATCTTGAACTATATTATTACTGTTGTTTTTCATTTTATACTGCTTTTGCTTTTATGTTTTGCTGTTAGCAGCCCAGAGTAGACTTTGGTCTAGATGGGCGGGGTATAAATGGAATAAATAAAATAAATTAAAATAATATGATGGAAGATTTAAGCTGATGCTTGTACTGATCTATTAAGTCAACTTTTTCTGTCTTGTGAATACAATTTCTGTAAACCACAGTAGCTATACCGTTGATAGACTATGCTACTTGGGCAGGTTTAGCAACTACAGTGGTGCCTCGCTTTACGATTACCCCGCATTATGACGAATCTGCTTTACAACGATCTTTTTGTGATTGCAATTGTGATCGCAAAACGATGGTCTAAATGGGGGAATTTCACTTTGTGATGATGGGTTCCCTGCTTTGGGAACCGATTCTTCGCAAAACGATGTTTTTCTAACAGCTGATCAGTGGTTTCAAAATGGCCACCGGTAATTAAAATGGCTCCCTGCTGTGTTTAGGGACAGATTCCTCGCTATACAGGGAGCGAAAATGGCTGCCGTATGGAGGATCTTCGCTGGACGGTGAGTTTTTACCCCATTGGAACGCATTGAACGGGTTTCAATGCGTTTCAATGGGGTTTTTTATTTCGCTTTACAGTGTTTTCGCTTAATGTCAATTTTCCTGGAATGGATTATCGCCGTTAAGCGAGGCACCTCTATATCACTTAACTTTTAAGAGCATTTTTTCTTATTTTCAGGGAAAGAAAGGTTACACGTAACACAAAAATCTCCCAGAAACCAAATTTTATTTACAGGATCAGAAATGTTTTAGTCCTGAATTTGACTACATGAGCCATTTATTAAAAATGAAGGACATAAAAGCACATACACCCTACCTGCAGCCATGAAACAAGTGTGTTCTCAAGAATGAATGGTAAATTTGTTCATATTAGTGAATTTTGATATTTGAACTAAGATGTGGGTCTCTTACCTGAGTCGTTTTTGCACGTCTTCCATGCATACTGTTGCTGTGGCTCATTTTAGGGTTCGTGATACCTTCAGAGAGGCAATGAGATTTCCGGCAGGGGAGTGTGTTATAGTTACTATAAGAAGGAATATTGTCCATTGTGGCTGGAGATAGTTTGTGATTCTCAGTATCTGGAACATGAGATGCTAAATTCCGACAGTACCCTCCTAGTGTGTTTCGTGGACCACCATTTATTGTAGCACTTGTGTTTTTGGGAGAATACAAGTCACTCATGGAATTGGCACGCTGGCAGGTGACCAAAGGCTGTCGACTGTTACCAGCCTCTCTACCCTGAGTCTCCTCACCATCCTTTTCTTCAGCAGAACCTAAGATTTCTTCGTTGCTTGTCAAATGCTCTTGACTGAGATCAGAGAGTGAAAATTCCAAGCTGTCTTCTCTCCAAATATCTGCAGATTTTGAACGTTTTTTCTTGAAACTAATAGGCTCCAAGAAAGTGGTCCCATTTGTAGGATACAAATGTTGCCTACTACCCCCTTCAGCCAAATAGGTCGACTCATCTCCATAAAGTCTGCCTACTTCTGAATTTGGCATACTCTGTACTGAGGCGGCCATGAGAACGGTGCTGCTATCCATGCTGGGAGTGACGGAAGAATCTGTGTGGTAAGAAACTGGCCTTAAGCCCATATCCATTCTGTCTACCCAGATTGCATTTCCGAAATCCTCCAAATTGCCTTCTTGGGTAAAAGGCTCCAGGCCATTCTCTGCCAATGACTGAGGGATGCTAGGAGTGCTGCTGGATCGTGTGCTTACTTCTGAGTTCCGGTGAATAATTTTTCCTGAGGAAGCGTGTCTGGTACGGCGAGATGCTTTATTTGAAAGGCGAAGAGAGCGTGATGTATGTTTTCGTCCCAAGCTGGCATGTTTCTCTCCATAAAACTGATGTTCTACATTTTGGCTTTCTGCGTTTCCCATGGTTTTGATATCTGTAGCAAAAAGTAACATCAGTGTTATAAACCAATAGCTTACAAACCCCAACCTATATTGCATAAACTTCCAAAACTTCATTCTCCCCCTTCTTTTTTAAAAAGTCTACGGGGGATTAAGGGACAGATATGGTGTTGGCATGGGCATACACAAGTTGTAGACTCTACCTTAAACTCTGAGTTGCTGGCAGGCCTGCACATGAATCTATATACCTATGTGCTCAAGACAACAGCTGTGGAGGGAGTGGAGTTCTCAAACTTCAGAGTACAATAGGCAACACAGATAAAATGTGAACAGACTGCAAAATGTATGCAAACAGAGGAAAAGAAGCAGAGCTGTGCAAATCTTGAGTATTCCAGGAATGCAGAAAAACCACAAAACATTGTGATGGACATTGAATTTAGATTCCTCAGAATTATGTTCACATTTTTAAAAGGTCATTCCTAGCCTATAGTTGTGAAGACATGCTTGAAAGTGCATCAACATTAGCTGGTTAAATCTCACAGACCAGAAGATTCACTGAACAAAGGCTTTCGGGGATCTGAGACAGAGGCTGCAAAAGTGACTTATTGTGGACTAATATTACCACAATTGCATAGCTACCATTGCCAGTGGCCATGCTGGCTGGAGTACTCTGGAAGTGGTAGTCCGAAACCAAGGCATACAACAGTGCTATAGAAATGAAGCCCACAGGGTTCAATACAAAAATCTGCCTCTAATGCAACAGTGAATCAAATGCTTGTCTTTCACTCTCCTTGTCTCTCCCCTCTTCCTTCCTCCAAGGAGAACAGGTTACATTGCCACCCATCCCAGTCAAAGAAAGAAGAATCCAGATTGGTACCAGAAATGAAAGGGGACTACAGTATACTATTTCCACCTCAATATATCTTAAAGGCAGGTTGATTTGCCAAGGAAGCAAGGAAGCAAAGGGGATCACTGCACTAGCAGCAGTCATACATGTGAGTGGAGAAAAGGGATGAAAAATATGCCAGAGTTCAGTTTATGGATATACAGCAATAGAAAGATGCTAATGTGACAGCATATTCAAAATTTCAGAAGACCCATCTGTCTAGTAATTCTTCTGCCTTTAGCCTCATTAGTGCATAGCAACAGAACATTTGGCACATGAGCAAAATATAAGGAAGTTGTGCAGTTTAGTTTAACTTGTGGTCAGACCCAGCATCTCTATGTTCTGTGTTATCTTAGGAGATGGGTTGTTTTTTTTGGGGAGGGGGTGAAAATGTGAAATGCACTCAACCCTGGAAAATGTCAGTACATTGTGTTTTTTTAAAATCTATTATCTGCAGACATTCAAATATCATCCACAATTCTCAAGTATTAGAAGTTTAGCATGTCTACATTGTGAAGGTCTAGCCCCAAAGCAAGACAAAGTGAGACAGCTGCCGGCTAGTGTTCCCTCCATGCTTGGCAGCCCGAATAGTAAGTGAAATACAAAATCATTAAGACGTGTTATTGCTAGGTACTTATTGAATATTGGTGAAAACACCTTCTAATTTCAGGGAAGTATTTATCTTACCAACATAAATAAAGCTGGCTGGATAGCTCGGTGAGTTGGAAATGTGGCTGCAAAGCCAGAGGGCTAGAGTTTTATTCGCCACTTTGCCTCCTGGGAGAAGATGCAGCCTGTACAGCTGTCAGTAAACTGCACATGGCAAGTTAAACCTAACTCACTGTGACCCTTTCCAGGATCTTCTAGACATAGTACAGTAGTCTGAAACAGCTTGCCATTCCCTTCTTCCTGCGCTATGACACTATGAAGCCCAGGAAGAAGGGAATGACGAGCTATTTCTGAGTACTCTACAGCAGTGGTTCTTAACGTGGGCAATAATGCCCCCCAGGGGGCGATTTCATTTTTCAGGGGGGCGGTAGAACGAAAAGGGGCGGCGTGGGGGTGCTGGAGCAGAAGGGGGGCTGTAGGGGGGCGCTGGAGCAAGCCAAACCTGTGAAGATGGCTGCAGCCTTTTTACAATGTGCATGAATATATATTTTCCTCCAATCTTAATTTAGTTTCAGAGTTTTCGTCTTGAAATTTTTAGTTCCTGCATTGCGGTTTGTTTTTATGCCATTTTTATATTTCTTTTTGCATCTTAAAATTCTCTTGCAACTAAATCATTAAATGTTACTTTTTGGGGGCATTTCATTTTCTTGGAATTGAATTTTGTTTTCAGGGGTCATTTGATTTAAGTTTCATAAATAGATAGATAGATAGATAGATAGATAGATAGATAGATAGATAGATAGATAGATAGATAGATAGATAGATAGATAGATAGATAGATAGATAGATAGATAGATAGATAGATAGATAGATAGATAGATAGATAGATAGATAGATAGATAGATAGATAGATAGATAGATAGATAGATAGATAGATAGATAGATAGATAGATAGATAGATAAAAGATCTCATCACCGTGGGGAGGGGGGCGATGATAACTTCCTCAATGGCTCAAGGGGGCGTTTCTTTCAAAAAGGTTAAGAACCACTGCTCTACAGTAAACCTAGAAGATCCTGGAAAGGGTAACTGTAAGTCAGAATTAACCTGATGACACATTACCACCACCACTACCATCATTATTACTGAAGTCAAAAGAGTCCCGGGTACCATTAGTCCAAGTAAATGGTTCTTACTGTCCTTGGTCAGTCTATCAAGTCCTATTATCTTTCCCTATCTTTAAGTGAGGTTGTAGCATAGAATTCATTGTGCAAATATAGTGCCCAGCCTCCCAAACCTACCTGTTCTCCCAGCTAGATTAAACCTACTCAACCTCCCCTAATCTACCTTGTGATATTTCAAATAAAATTATTAGGGGAGGCAGGTTTGAAGGGAGGCATAATAATGTTATGTTTATAAAAATGGAATGTAGCCTTCAAAATTCCAATTCCCGGTCACTCTCTTACATGCACACACCTATTGAGTTGGCCTGACCTTCCCCACAGCACTGTTCAAATGATAGAGGGAGAAAGACACATATACAGTATGTTGCCTTGAGCTAAACTAGAAAGAAGGTTGGATAGAAGCATCATTAATAGATGAATGGATACTTCTATGGTATGTGTGCTTTGGAGTCTTAATCACAGCATGGAAATGTTACTTATTTAGCATAGGCCATGAAGGTTAGAGGATTATGTGAACTATAGTATTAAAAAGTAATGTGTCCAAGCTCTGGAGCCGACTAATTTTTTTGCCTTTAATTAGAGAGGATGAGCATGGTTTTACAGTGATCAAGTGTGACAGCTGCCAACTAAAGGTTTTTAACTAAAGCAGCTAAATGTACTTACAGCTCTTCAAAGATGAAAAGATTTATACTCTAGCATAGCATCCTGAAGAATATGAGATCCCAGTGTTGTGTCATTTGGGGAAAGACTCCCATATCCAGAGAAGGTGCTAATTTTAGGCCAACAGGACATGAAACTCAGTCCCAAACATGTAGCAACATACTGGATGGGTAAAACAGGATGCAATTTGCCAGTTCAGCACATCCAATGAACCTTACACAAAACATCAAAAATAGACACAGTTATACAAAATTAAAAACTTTGCCCTCACCTGCCCAAAAGTAACCTAAGTTTAATCTATCTTCAGGGGAAAATATAAGAGAAAAGTGCTTTTTAGCTAGAAGAAAAGTGTTTTCATTCAAGAAATAATATATTTGCTACCACAACATTTAGTAGCTGTACTAACGTGGTTTTAATACCATCCATATTTGGGAATACACAGATATTTACAGGAATGCTCTAGCACTAAAGAAGCAAACAAACCCCACATGATAATTTAGTGCTTAATTAATTTATTAATAAAAGGTAAAGGTAAAGGTAAAGGTTCCCCTTGACAATTTTTTGTCCACTTGTGTTTGACTCTAGGGGGTGGTGCTCATCCCCGTTTCCAAGCCATAGAGCCAACATTTTGTCCAAAGACAATCTTCCGTGGTCACACAGTGGTACCTATTTATCTACTTGCATTTACATGCTTTCGAACTGCTAGGTTGGCGGGAGCTGGGACAAGCGACGGGCGCTCACCCCATCGCATGGATTTGATCTTACGACTGCTGGTCTTCTGACCCTGCAGCACAGGCTTCTGCGGTTCAGCCCGCAGCACCACCACGTCCCCCAATTTATTAATACAGCGCAGCTAATAAAGATATGGTGGGTTTAACTTGCCATCAATACTGTTGAAATATCAAAAAGTAAATACGGATACCTATAGATTTTTTACACACCACCAGAGTGAACAAAGAAAGCATTAATTTCGCAAGATTAAAAACAAAAACAAAATGTCACAGGAATATCTGAAGGATTCAGAAGGGACTAGGCGATTACAGGTCATGGGGCAACTGTATAACAACTAGAATAGTAAAATGGGTTAAAACAGGGGGTCGCAATCCCTGTTCCGCGACGTGGGAGCGGTCCACAGCCTAGGTTGGACCGGACCATGGACACAGATCTCCCACACACCCCACTAGCACTCCCCCTGCGAGCGTGCCCCGCGCATGTGTGTGAGTGCACTCCACCCCATGTGAGCACGGCACGCCCCTGTGAGTGCGACACACCCCCTGTGAGCGCAACACCCTCCCACACAAGCATGCCATGCCCCCCAACCAGTCCGTGGTTGGGAAAAGGTCAGGGACCACTGGGATAAAAGATCAAGGTATATCACACCTTGCTTGATATAAAGACCATTTCAGTCTCTCTCATCTTGGACTTCCTCAAGAAGTAATTGTCCTGCAACTTAACAATGCAGGGTTTCAACACTATACACACTTACCTAGGAATAAGCTGCACTTAACTCAGGGAGGCTTAACTTGTGTGCAGAATTGTGCTGTAAGACTAGCAGTGGGCAACAGGTAGCTCTCCAAATATTGCTGGTCCGCAACTCCCACCATTCTCCATAACTGACTACACTGGCTAGGTGAGCATCTAATGTTGCGCTCCAACTCATCCTGTATCAGAGAGAGAAAGCCCTGCCTCTTTTCATAACCTGCTAGCTCCAAACTTTCCTTCTATCTTGGCTTCCAGCAACAGACAGGAACTCTGCAAAGAAGGGAGGAAGAGTTCATTCCAGGGCCAACCTGGGCCAATTTATATTTGTATATCTCCTTTGATTAGCTATCTTCGGGTTTTGCATTTGAAAAGCCATGGTATAAATATCTGAGGTACTGTATTTATATTTATGAAAATAATAGCTGAAGAGTCTCCATTTAAATCTCACTTCTGCAAAGCATTTACAAGCAGACCTTTGTGACCTGCACTTTCTCAGGCTCTGCCTCCCCACTTCTTACAAGGTAGTCCCCATCTTACAAGGTAAAAAAAAACAAGAGCAAATGTGGTATAGTGGGGAGAGTGTTGAACCAGGATTCAGAAGATTGAGTTCAAATCTATGTTTGGCCAGGAAGGTGTCAAGGAGTGAGCCATTCTTTGAATACTGTACATACCTCAAAAGCCTTACTGACGTAACCATAAGTTGAAGGCAACTTGATGACACTTAACAACAACAATGTTATAGGGTCTCTGTTTCAAACAGGAGCAGTGACATTTCCGGATGTTCTGGATTTCAGCTCCCAGAGGCCCCAATGAGCACTGCCAAGGGTATGTGATTACAGAGTTTCAGTTCAAAACATCTAGAAGCCAAAATGCTCCTCACCCCAGTTTCTTTTCCTTTCTCTTTCTCTTCATCTCTGAAATGCTTTGAATGTTCTGATGCACCGAATGAATACACTAAATTTAAAGTGAAAACACTGCCATGTTTTCCCCAAAATAAGACAGGGTCTTATATTATTTTTTGCTAAAAAAATGCATTAGGGCTTATTTTCGGGGGCTGTTTTTTTTTTTTTCAAGAACAACAATCTACATTTATTCAATTACTACAATTTATTTTATTTATTATTATTAATTTATTCCCATTCCCCCTCCCCTTCTTTAAATGTAGCTGGTGCCACTTCCTCCAGGGATGCCTCCGCCACTGCCAGGAGGTCCCACGGTGGTGGCTCGGGATCCTCCAGTGGTGGTGCGTGAGCTGAGGCTCCCATTGGGGCTGGTGGGTGCTGGGTTTGTTTTGTGGGAAGCCATGGCAGCAGTGAAGGGGGCGGCACTGGTGTGGAAGGGGGCAGGGTCCCGAAGCTGGCAAACTCAGTTGAGGAAAGGGCGGAGGCTGCTACAACACAGCAGAGGCCATGCCAGCAGCACAGAAGAGGGAGCCGTACAAGAGGAAGGTTAAAAGACTTATGGTAGGAGAAAGAGGGAAGGGGGGAAATAAAGGCAGGGTGGGGGGCTGGCTGGCTGGCTGGCTGGCGGGGGCAAGAGCTCCAAAATCGCCTCCCCTCCTCCAACCTTGTGGTTTGTTAGCCTCGCCTGGGCACATGCTGGAGGGGGGGAAGCACACTGCAGAGGTTCAAGCCCCAAAAGCCGTTGGGAACTTAGGAGCCAAGGAGCAAGTTCCTGGTGGTGCATGGCTCCTTCCTCCCTGGCTGCCCAGCCCCTCTGCGAGCAAGGGAAGTGGGAGAGTAGGGGAAGAAGTTTTAAGTCTCCCTTAAGGGCTTGGGAGGATCCTGGTGAGTCTTGGTGGAGGGCAGGATTTCACTTATCTAGGGCTTATTTTGGGGATAGGGCTTATATTACAATCACCTTGAAAAATTAGACTAGGGCTTATTTTCGGGGTAGGGCTTATTCTCACTGCATTTTCACACAGACTAAAGATATCCAAAGCTTTGATGTTTCCCTGCTTCAGAAGCTCCATACCTCTGGAAAAAATGTAAGGAGGTATTTAAATGTACCAAAGAGATCTATTCGAAAAGGCTATCTGGTTTACTGTTCTCATCAAAGTTGGAGTTATGGCACTGAAGATCTGACAGAAAGTGGCATGATCCATTAGACCATAGGTCGGGGAACAGGGGTAAATTACCCCAAATGGGGTAAAAGTGAAAATCCTGGGGGTAATGAGCAGGCTGCTACCCCCCTCTCTCCCACCCACCCCCACCCTCTGCAGCCAAAGCTTTAATTGTAAACCACCTCGCCCTGTAACATCCTTCATTGCAGCAGGGTACTTCTAAATGCTCCCTTTGTTCAGAGATCGGGGAGATAAGCTTCCCTAATTGGTTGCAGCTGGGGATTAGCCATGGGCAATCAGCCAATCCGGGGCTTCTGAATGACTGCTTCCTCCAGAAGTGACTGCAAAGAAGCAGCAGGAGGGAAAGGAGCAAGCAAGGGAAGGAGGGAAGAAAGAAAGGTGCGAGAGACTGAGGACTTCATCAAGCTTATTTAAATGTACAAAATGGAGGGTGTGTGTGTGTGTGTGTGAGAGAGAGAGAGAGACTATTCACAACTGAAAATGAACAGGCAGGCAAGCAAAAGAGAAACTGAATTAAGGCGGGGGGGAAGGGTGGCTTTTTAAGGTGCTGTCTAGGTTTATCATTGCTTTCCTCCCAAGAGGCAGGCATATTTGAATTTAGTGGCTGCTGTCACCATCTGCAGTGATCATGGAGCCCAAGAAAGTGAAATCTGTCACTGCCTCCATATCTTCCCCTTCTATTTGCCAGGAGGTGATGGGACCAGTGGCCATGATCTTCCTTTTTTTGATTGTGAGCTTCAAACCATTTTTTGCACTCCTCCTCTTTCACCCACATTAAGAGGTTCTTTAATTCCTCCTCACTTTCTGCCATGCTTTTGCATAGTCAATGAAGTAGAAGTAGATGTTTTTCTGGACCTCTCTGGCTTTCTCCATAATGCAGCGCATGTTAGCAATTTGGTCTCTAGTTCTCTGCCTCTTGTACTTCTGGGAGTTCTCAGTCCATGTACTGCTGAAGCCTGCCTTGGAGGATTTTGAGCATAACCTTGCTAGTGTGTGAAATGAGTGCAATTGTATGGTAGTTAGAGCATTCTTTGGCACTGCCCTTCTTTGGGACTGGGAAGTAGACTGATCTTTTCCAATCCTCTGACCACTGCTGAGTTTTCTATTGATGATGATTAAAAAAAAGCACACTGGTCCTTTGATATTGGGCTGTGGCACCAATGACCTTTAGCCTGGTTTGTTCCTTTTTGCACACCACACATAGAATGATTAAAGTGGTAGGGACCCCCCCCCCCAATTCTGCATTGGCTGTCTCTAGCAAGCATGTCATTGCTAGCACCACTCTGGCAGCCACTAATGATCTTGGACACCTTACTACTCCCTATACCACACCACGGCTGGAGTGCAATGTGTTCCAGCAAAAATAGTGCACATCTTTATCAAATTTGGTGCATCCTGCTAGTTCGGTACACAGCCTGTGTAGATTCAATAATATTTTTAATTCAAATAATGTACGATTTCCTTCCTTTCAAATCAAGAGGGTAATGTCAGCATATATAAATTTTTGAGGGAATAAAAGGTAAAAAAGTTCCCTGACACCTGCATTAGACAGTGTGCTTAATCCAAATAATGTTAAATGAGTTCAAGCAGACTTCAGTTGTTTTGGCCACTATCCTGAAAATCAAACTTTGGGCTTTCTAAATTGCTACCCACAACTTAACTGCTATATTAAATCTGCTGTTTGGATGATGTACCCTTTAAATTCATTAGAAATTAAAGGTTTCTACAAACAAATAATGCTGATTGTCCATAGCCTTTTCCTCTAAACTGGGACCCTCCTCAACCTAGAAGGTACTTTGCTCTTGACAACCATGCTCTTTTCTTTCCCTCTTTAACGCCAATGAAATTTCAAGGCGTACGCAAAATGAAGCTAATTTAAGCTAATGACTTAGACATTATGGACTTCACCATTAACTGTGAAGTACCTTACAAGACAACATATTGCAACAGATTTAAATTTAGATTCTGGTGGGAGGCTGCTATCATCAGATCCACACTTTTGGCAGGAAGCTAAGCTTGCGAGACTGAAAATGGAAGGAAAGTTTCAACCAACATTGTGCCCTTTGTTTCCAAAAACAAAGCAGTCACGTGCTGAAATATATTTTACCCTAGAGACAAACTACATCGTCACAGCACCAGGATGTATTTTCTAAACACAAGTCTGCATCACCTATACCCTGTCAGTGAGCTCTAACTTTTAGTAAGTTATGTAAGGTAGAGAAGCAAAATAAGCACTTGGCCTCTACCCACTTCCTTTCCTGCAACCCTCCGTAATCATCTGGCATAGTGTACCAGGAGGGAGGCCGCAGACCCATCTGTTATGGGTAGACAAAAACACATAGCAGAGGAGTGGGCCAGGTATGACCTGTGGGCTGTATGAGGTCTTCAGGGACATTTCTGAAGCCCTCTCTGCCACCCCAGAGCTCCCAACAGAGCTGAAAACATTCCCGAAAATGGGATCCCCACCCCAAAAATACTAAACAAACTAAAAGTGCTGGGAGTTACAGTCCAACATGATTTGGAGCACTGCATCTTCCTGGTTTATACAAACAGGTTTGTGGCCCTCAGTGGTAGCTTGTGCCTCCCTATCTCCATACTTTTCCCCGTTATTGCTAAATTAAAAGACAATTCCACTTTATACCTCAGCATTTCACTACAGTTAAATGTTTCATAGTTTTGAAAAATTAAAAGTCTATGGCCAGATACTTCATTTTGGAATCCACTTCAAAACACATTGGAGTATCAGAAGTACTGGTTGTTGTGGGTTTTTCGGGCTCTTTGGCCATGTTCTGAAGGTTCTTCCTAACGTTTCGCCAGTGTCTGTGGCCGGCATCTTCAGAGGACAGGAGTAGCACTCTGTGCTCTGGTGCAGTTTGTTTGGGAGTTGAGTATTTATGGCTGTGAGATCAACTTTTGTCCTTTTCAGGAGATGGGTGATTATGGTGATCAGTGTGCTTTTGTTGTGGGTGTATTGTTGTGAGATTATCTGTCACTGTGATTGATGGGTGCCGTTAGCTGGTCTTTTGTGTGTAGTGATCACTGGTCCTTGTGGCTGGGTAGAGTTCGTTGACCTTTATTAGAACAATGCACCCACAACAAAAACACACTGATCACTAAAATCACCCATCTCTTGAAAAGGACAAAAGCTGATCTCACAGCCATAAATACTCAACTCCCAAAGAAATGGCACCACAGCACAGAGTTATAACTCCTGTCCTCTGAAGATGCCGGCCACAGAGACTGGTGAACGCTAGGAAGAACCTTCAGAACACGGACAAAGAGCCCAAAAAACCCACAACAACAATTAGATCCCGGCCGTGAAAGCTTTCGCGAATACATATCACCTCCAAAATGCTCTGCAGGCAATTCAAATCAGGAAGCCAAGAAAAGGAGAAGAAAAGAACTGATATTATCATCATCAGCTGTTAGATGGAAATTCTAGTTCTTTTGCATTGCTCAACAGGGATAATGACAAAACGCAATCTCCTCCCAAAATGGCTGCACAGTAGGCAGCAAACACCCGTACGAATAGCACACAATGTACCTACCTTACAAGGCAGTAGTGGTACTCAGCACTACTTCCTCCAAAACAAGTATGGAATTTAGATGTACAGAATTGCAAATGCCTTGAAAATGAGCAGTTACTGGAACTGCAGAGTCTGTCACCACCTGCCACTCAGACACTCCATTACTGCCTTGTCGGAGCCTGTGAACATGTGCCAGAAACCTGGTGGGGAAGGAAAAAAAAAGACAAGCAAAACAAAAGGCTTAGCCAGAATAGATATAAAGTTCCACTCTCATCACTTACTGAACAAGACGGGAAAATATCTACATTTAAATGTGTAACAATTACTTCACTGTGGCCTTAAAGCTCTGTTGGGGAGGAGAGGGTAATTGAAGTGGGGGGAGATTAGAATGGAGTTTGCTTTTCAAAATCAAGTTGGTACAGTGGGGCACAATTTGTAGCCAATTAATTTTTAAAAAAAGAACATTCTCCCTGACAGGAATGTACAACTAAAATTTACACCCTTTGCTTAAATAGGGGAAAGGTCAATGGAAAGTGAGAAAAGCAGACAGACTAACAGAAATGAGTTCAGATTAGAAGTCACTCTTATGGCATTTTCACAAATTTCCAAAAGCAGGCTTATCTGTGCTCCCACCTCAGGGAACAAAGGAAGGAGGCAGAACTCTAGAATAGAAATATCTCTACTGAAATGCCTTTACATTGACAAAAGTTCAGAATGTAAACTGAATTTAAAAAGCGAACAATTGAAGGAACTGGTTTAACTGGCTTCTATGAAAAGAAATTGCACAATTAAATACACAGCTAACAATACAGACAGAGACAAACGATGTCGGCTTGTTAAAAGAATTCAATATGCCTGTGGCCTGGGATATTAAGGGCAGCATACACAGGAGTTTTTTTTTGGGGGGGGGGCGTTGTTTTCAGTGTTGTTGCTGAAAGGATCCTATGCTAAACAAAGAGAAGAATGTGACATATTCCTCACACTAGTGAAGACTGGATGACACCTGTGTTTTGGGAAGAAGTAAAGGCAACTAAGAAATCTCATTGGTTGTAACATGAAATTTAGTCTGTGAAGTCATGCCCTTGTTTTTCCTGAGGAAGCAGCTCTGGCCCAGATGATGACTTTTAAAAAGGAGAAAATAATACACATTCAGAACATGCATATCCCCCCCCCCCATGGTGCTGTATTTTTTTTTTCGGGTCAAAAAGTGAGGAAAGGGTAGGAAATGTTTTGTTTAATGTAGGTCTACTTCTTTCTGCACTGTCTCCTCTCTCTATGCCTTTAAGCAGCAGAGGAGCTTTGAAAAGGAGTTCATTAATTGCCCAGAAGCTGGCAAAAATTAATAACATGAAGCTCATTTATATTGAAATAGACTCATTATCATGCCAGCTGTCAACAATTTACAAGGCTAGATTCATGTTAGCAAGCAGAAGTCCTACAGGCATGTCTTCACCCACCTGCATCTTGTACTCAGATTCTAAAAAGAAATTAAAGATAAACTTTGAAAGAAGAAGCAATGCTCTACAAATGCTTATTTCAAAAAAGAATTTTCAAGAGTAGGGGCAACCATTTCTCATGTCATCACAACCACCTTCTCCAAGACAATCAATCAGTTTAGACCAGAGGTAGGAGATGTGTGTTCTGCTGACTTCTAACTGGAACTCCCAACACCCCATAGAAGCAGAATTAGGAGTGAAAAATGATGCAAGTTGGAGTAGAGGGGGCACACATCCTCCCTCCAAGTTTAGGTGAAACTTCAAACCATGAGTTGGCACTACATGAAAATACAGTGGTGCCTCTTTTGACAACGTTAATTCGTTCCAGCGAAATCGCTGTAGAGCGAAATCGTCATCAAGCGGGGGGAAAACCCATTGAAATGCATTGAAAACCACTCAATGCATTCCAATGGGTTAAATACGTATTCGTCCAGCAAAGATCCTCCATAGGGCGGCCATTTTCTGGTGCCTGTAATGTGAGGAATCCGTTCTAAGCACAGCGGGGAGCCATTTTAAACAGTGGGCGGCTGTTTTGAACTGATCGTCGTGAAGCGAAGAATCGGTTCCCGAAGCAGGGAACTGATCGTCGGGAAGCAAAAAAAAGCCCTTTGAAACATCATTTTGCAATCGCAAAACCTCATTGTCAAGCAGATTCGTCGTTTAATGAGGTAATCATTAAGCGAGGCACCACTGTACCTTAAGTTGTAATGGTTTGCAGACCAAGCAGGAGGAGCTACTTCACCCCAGCACTGGAGAACCTGCCACGCAAGTGTTATCAGGTTTTCTTTCCTCCCTTTCCTCAAACGAAATTCTAGTTTACAGATCTGATTTGCAGGGCAAAGTAGGACCATAGTTTGAAGGTTCAAAATGGAAACAGGAAAACGTTACTTGCAATAGACTAGGATAGGAATCAGCATGTAAGGAGCGAAGCAGTGGTGAGACACACAGTGTGTGAGACAAGGTAAGGGAAAATCTTATGTCACAGACATAAATATTCACTTCAGAAGTTAAGGGCTTATGGGTGCAATTAACAGTTAATTTCTTTTATGGATACATGCAATTGTCACTTTAATTTTCCACATTATCTTCACGTTCTCAACAATCTAATCACACTCTTTTCTTTCTAAGAAGGCTTGAACATGGTCCCTAAAGTGCCCGGCACAATCATCTGGTAGAACAGCTTCAAGGCTTTGTGATCTCAGGGCTCTCACACATAGAAGGGTTATTTTTGCAAAAGGAGAAAAACATTAGATGGCAGGATAAAATCCCATTTTAAAAGCATTCCTGCAATAGCAGCCATTTTAGTCTGTTGTAGAAAAAGCCAAAAGCAAAATTCATCATGTCAAATGAATTTTATTTGTCATAAGCTTTCATAGGATCATAGAATAATGCAGTTCGAGCGGGCCTATAAGGCCATTGAGTCCAACCTCCTGCTCAGTGCTGGAATCCAAACAAAAACAGATCTGACATATGGCTGTCTAAATTTGCCTCCAGCGTTGGAGCGCTCACCACCTCCCAAGGTAACTGGTGCCATTGTTGTACTCCTCTAACAGTTAAGACATTTTTCCTGATCCTCAGCCTAAATCTGGCTTCCTGTTGCTTGAGCCCATTGATACATGTCTTCCACTCTGGGATAATCAAGAACAGATCCTGTGCCTTTCATAGACTCTATCCCTTTTCTACTGTTCACAAAGGCATTTGCCACTCAAAATGTTAGTCTTTAACATGCCAGAAGAGTCTATTGTTCTTGCTGTTACAATTCCCTTATTTGCTTCTATCCATTTTTATTTAGTCATTATAGCTGTACCAATAATGTTAGATTTTCACTGCTTTTTGTAAATGGTCACAAGCCACTCTGACCACCATGTATACAGTGGAAGAGTGAAAGCTACATTTCTATACTTGTAAGTAAATCAATAAATAATGCCCCAAATCTGTTGTTTACTATAATAAATTGTAGTAGAGTAGGCCTATTGAATAAATGGGGGTTTACTGAGTCAACTTCTCCATAAGTTCCATTCATTCAAATGGGCCTACTTTAATTGTGACTTACTACACTAAAGTAAGTCACAGTTAGAATGTGCCCACTTCTATCGATGGAATTTATGGATTAGTTGACTCGGCAAATGCTAAGCAACTTTCCCCGTTTGGAAATGCTGGTTCATGGTTCTCAGAATTGGCCTCTTGATATGGCAATTACTATTCTAAAAATAGTTCCTAGAAATCAATTCCATGTACTGGGGGGCACATACACTCAAATGTTGGAACTAGAAAAAAACTTGCCTTTGCCAGCCACAAAATGGCTGCTATGTAATTTAGATTCTGTCACTTCAACTCAGTTAACAAAGGAATATTTTTAAATTGCCAATATTAAAGACAGATTTGGAGTATCACGATTCCTAATAGGAAGTAGACACTTCACTACTGCCTTAATAGGAGGTAGACACTTCAGGTGACCAGCTTTCCCAGCTAATAATAGTAGCTAATGAGGCAGCGAGGGGGTGGGAAAGTTCCCAAGGGTGTGCACAGGACTGACTAGAACAACTTTCCAATTAGACCAAACAGCTTTCCTAGGAGAGATTTTTTTCATTTGGCAGTCAACCATTTAATTTAGCTGGAGGGCAACTTTGCTCAGGTGCCAAGGTGTGATTTCTCCTCCCCCTCTAGGAACAGAGTACCTGGCTCAGAAGCCTTCCTGGTTTTCCTCTCTCATGGCACCAGTTTATGTTTTAACCTTCCACCCACTGGGCATCCCTGTTAATAGCAACTGAGGGTTAAGATAAACTAGAGATCCCACACACACACACTTTGCTAAAAAGCCACAGTGGCATCTCAGTTGCTCAGCATCAGGAATGATACAGTATTTGAAATAGAATATTACGTTCTTCCTCTCATTTTTCCCAACTTTCACAATTGAAGGTTTGGGAGTCTGAGGGCGGGCAGGGAGGAGAGCTGTATTTCCTCCTCCAGCCAAACAAACCAGTGAGCCTGTGATGTCAATGCTGCTTACACTACAGATGTTAACGTCATGTGTAAACTGATTATGTGCATGCAACATTGCTCTTTATCTGCAAAATCCTCCCCACTGTGTAGGCCATTATGAATGCCCTTTTCTTTGTACTTTCCAAAAGCGTGTGGGTTTTTTTTAAAAAAAAATTTTTTACCATTATTAGGCTAAGGACTTCCAGCTGTACTACTCCAACATGGGCATCCACTCAGCTTTCTCATTTTGTTTTATTTTTAAACTAGCAAACACCAGCAATTATGCTTCATTTCATAGACTGTTTTCTCCTTTTGCTCCACCTCCTTAATTCTTGGCTGTTTGCATCTGCTCTCTCTTTCCCCACTCCGCCTCAGGCTTTTGAACACATATGTACCTTGTTTCTCTGCTTGCTATAAGTAAAAGACAGTGAATTTCAGGGTGCTTAACTAGGTCCCATAGAATAAAGCAGAGTTTAGAAAAGTTAATGGAATAGAATTCCAGAATTCCCCAGCCAACTTGCTCACAGTGGATCTAAGAGTTATAGTTTTGTTTTGTTTTTTAAAGGGTAAACACTTCCAATCTTGGAAATAAGGCAACTGCCCAACAATCTTGGTAGGTTTTTCAACTCTTAGTACTAGATAAGCTCTAAGAAAAAAAAAGTAAACTCCAGGGAAGGTTTGGGTTGACAACCTATGGATTTGATGGCTGTCCCATTGATCAAATTCATGCAGTATATTATGCCCGAAAGTTATGGATGAAACATAGTGTCAAAAAACTGGATATGAAAATATAACTACAGACATTATCTGCTCAATAATACCTGAAATGTTTACATCTCTTCTCCCCAACATCACCACAAGCATAGTTTTCTACAACTGTGTTCACAGACTTCCCAGTCAGTGGATTCACAAGCACTGGCTAGAGCTTAGAAAACTAACTTTCTGGACTACAACTCCCTGAATGTCTACTTATGTTTATTTATTTGTTTATTTAAAATATTTTTACCCTGTTTTTCTCCTAAAAGTCTCAAGGAGGTTTACATCACTAAGAACACACTACTAAAAGCTAAGAACAGTAAATGATTCAAATATTTAAAAAGAATAAAATAATAATTATAGTTAAAATGTTAAGTAAAAGCATTACTAAAAGAGATTTAAATGCAAGAAAAATACAAACCATCCTTTTTTAAAATCACTCAGACAGCAAATGACTAAGGAAAGGCCTGCCTGAAGAGAAAGGTCTTTGCCTGCCTGCAAAAGGACAGCAAAGATGGGGCCAGTCTGGCCTCCCATGGGTGGGCGTTCCAAAGTCTGGGAACAACAACAGAAAAGGTCCTCTCCTGTGTTGCCACCAAGCACACATATGAGGGTGCTGGGACTGAAAGAAAGGCCTCCCCTGATGATCTTAACACCTAGACAGGCTCATAAATACATTTTCCAAGCTCTAGCACCTATTGCATAACCATGTATGTCAGATTCAGAAGAACTTTGTGAAGGAGAAAGCAAAGGGAGGGGAGGATTATTTCATCAACCTTCTTTGGAAGTTTTTTTTTAAAAAAAAATCAGATCTCTTTCACAGACATTTTTGTCTGCTCATGGAACATTCACAAACAACACTGCAGATAGACCTGTCAAATAAATTATTCCTTCAGCATGAACATCAATCCTACACAAATCTATAAATAGAAAGATAATTATTTCTCCCCAAAGACCTTGTATCTGTATATATCCGACAGGTCACATCCTTCAAACAATTAAAACCAGAAAAAGCAGAGGTAGGTGCTAATAACAATCTATAAAGAGGGGAGAAAATAAACAAGCACGGGGGGGGGGACCCATTTCCTGAGCTCATGTGCGTGCAAGCAGGCTGCAGTTCCATATTAATGAAAGGCAGTGAGGGGTGCTTTTATTATTGCTCCTTCAACCTTGCCCGCTACGACTCCCATAATCCCCAGAGCAGAGTCAATGACACCAGGAGGTACAAAATGGGGCTAACTAAATGATGAGCGGTGCTTAGAAGCCTAACAGCCCCCGCAACAGTCTGTTGCAAAAGAAAATATCTCAAGATGCTGGGGCTGTTCCCAGGTCTTTCCCAGCTACCACCAACAGAACTGCCCTATTCAGCCATTACTAACTCAGTCCTCTCCCATGCTCTCAGAGGGAACACTTGGCCTTCCCCCTCCTCGTCACTGCTTTCTCCAGATGCAGAGGTTCTTCCTAGCACCTAGGGTCTTCACATGAGCAAAAGACCTCCCAAAAACATTCCTGCTTGCAAACAGCGTCTAGACATTTCACACCCCGTGTGCAAAAAGTGAACACAGAGGAGGAAAGGACTAGGTTGTTGTTGTTTAGTCGTTTAGTTGTGTCCGACTCTTCGTGACCCCATGGACCAGAGCACGCCAGGCCCTCCTGTCTTCGCTCCCCTCTAAATGTGTCAGAGAGGACCAAGTAAATAACAACCAAGTAGAGATTTTTTATAAAAGAAAAAAAAAACCACAGCAGGAGTCAAAGAATGTGCTCCCACTAACTGGCAGGGCGGAAGATTAGCACAGCTTGTCTTCTGCCCCAATATTTACTATATTCTTTTACTACACCTTTGTTTCAGGGGCTACAAAGTTGCATGATACCTCCACTTCAGTTATCCCTTACTCTTCTCCCTCTTGAACTCCCCAAACCTTTGGAGCTTTACTCAACTTGAGTGGTATAAATATACCAGATGGACGGCATATAAATCAAATAAATAAATAAATAAATAAATAAATAAATAAATAAATAAATAAATAAATAAATAAATAAATAAATAAATAAATAAATAAATACAGGAAGGAGAGCACCTGGAGCTAGTAAGTACCCTGTTTCCCTGAAAATAAGCCCTAGTCTGATTTTTCAGGATGTTTGTAATACAAGCCCTGCCCCCCAAAATAAGCCCCTGTTAATTGAAATCCCGCCCTCCACCATTGTGCAGAAACCAGAAGAAGATATGACTGTATTTGAATAAATGTAGATTGTTGTACATGGGGAAAAAAATAACACATCCCTTGAAAATAAGCCCTAATTCATTTTTGGAGCAAAAATTAATCTAAGACCCTGTCTTATTTTTGGGGAAACACGGTAGCATGACACAGAATACTGTTCTCCACAGACCTGGGGAAATAAATTCAGATAAACTTAAAGACTTTTGGCAGCTATACAGAAAGACCGTCATTTTAAATCATTAAATATTAGGAAATGTCAGCAATTGGAACAGGCATGGTTATGTAAAAGGCAGCATATTATCACCATTTGTTCAAAACTAGCCTTTGAGTCCTCCAGGGCATTTCTTTCTCCTTGCCCTTAATGTTAAGATACAAAGCAGTGGTGGTGGTGGGGCATGAGAAATTCTGTTATGCACTAATTTGAGAGAAATAAATAGCCATTTTCATACAATGCAAGAGAGGGCAAGCACTGGGACCATCAATCAACCAAAGAATTTATTTTTTGCCTGGAATGTCAGTGCCTTCCATGTGGCTATTGGGCCTGTGTATTCAAGGCTGTTTATGAGTCTGCCTAGACATCTTTTTGTCCTTTTTGCCCCCAAGAGTTCTCACATTTTCACTTTGAGATGCCATTCACTTCCACAACAAGCATTTGTTGCAAATATGCTAAGTGATATTATGGGGGAAAGTCCCAAACCACTAGTACTAGCATAAGGCCCTTATTTCAATCAATGTATGTCAGTTCTAAGACCAGCAGAAATGTTGCTTATGTGCTTCATCATGAGTTGCATATACCTCTTTCCGAGATGACCAATAGGTAAATGGTAAAATTCTTTGTGCCTAAATCTCTAACATTTCTTCTGAAATCCAAGAGCTGTACATAATCAAAGGCTCTAACGAAGCTTTAAAGACAGCACAATACTTCTTTAATTTTGCTGAGGCAGATTGACACAGCTGTTCCTTGATATTTTGGATTTAGTAGTACTGAGAAAGGAAAAAAACATGAAATTACAAAGAAACCATTATTCATTTGAGCTTAATAAGTTAATTGCAAACTATGAAGTCTAACTTAAAGCAGGACTGGCTTCCCAGAATATATGTACATTATACAGGGCAATGGAATAAAATCCACAAATGATTGTTGCACCCTCTTTTCACTCGTTACTGAGTTCAATATTTATTTGGTATCAGTTTACATGGGGTTGTAGCCCATTTTTTCTGATGCCCATCAAGACTCCTGAGACTCAAGGGATCTTCACAAGATTTCACCATGAGAAATCAGCACCTCAGAACTATGGGCTGCTGTACTTCTTACATATGAATTTACAAAAAGACTCCCAATGCATGTGACAATTGGAAGGAAAATTAAAATTTTGCAATTTAAAAGAACTAACCTTGATAGTTTTAATGCATGTAATAACGCATCTAAGTAATGTAGCCATAAAGTAACTTGTTGCTTCTTGACATCTTTTGGGGATGGAGATTAAGAACAAAGGTGAACCTCTATTATCCCACTCGCGATTAATAGAGTGCAGAGAGATTATTATAGCCCTTTATTTAAATGAACTTGTTCGCACAAGAATGTACCCAAGGGATATGTCTGTAAAAAGGAAGATTCATCTGTAAATTTCTTCCAGAATATTTCTAACAGTTAGTGCCTTGAAATTTTTTCATGCATGTTTTTTGTCTAATGACTATTGAACAGAATTAACAGTTCATTACAGTATATTCGCGAAGGCTTTCACGGCTGGGATCTAATGGTTGTTGTGGGTTTTTCGGGCTCTTTGGCCGTGTTCTGTAGGTTGTTCTTCCTAACATTTCGCCAGTCTCTGTGGCCGGCATCTTCAGAGGACAGCACTCTGAAGATTCCGGCCACAGAGACTGTTGAAACATTAGGAAGAACAACCTTCAGAACACGGCCAAAGAGCCCGAAAAACCCACAACAACCAGTTCATTACAGTCTTAGTCTATAATGAATAATCATACAATAGAAACCTGAAATACATTTACCCAGTGGAAACGAAATATTGAAGGAAGGAAGTTAAATGCTCTCTATCTCCCTAAAAAGCTATTCCAAATTCTGCCTACAAACCATGTTTGAAATTAGACCAGAACTAGAGATGGGGGTATTTGTATATGAATTCCCTTGCACAGGTGGAGATAATGAGGGTCCGGGCCCAGGGTGCTGGATGGTCCACTCACCAATATGCCGCTGCCGCGGGCTCCGCAATCCCATCCTATCACTCTGGAGCTCACGAATGGCAAGCCACTCTTCAACCTGGCAGAGAGGCTTGTCGTCCCACTTCCTGCCAGGAGTGGCTAATCCACTGCGAGCTCCAGAGTGACAGGACCAGATCACAGAGCCCACCACAGCAGTGGATCGGTGAGTGGACCATCCGGCACCATGGGGCCAGACCCTCGTTATCTCCACCTGTGCGGGGATATTTGTACCCCCATCTCTAACGAGAACTTTTACACAGCTACATTTAATTGCAGCACAAAAGTATTTTCATTTTTAACACCTTCCACTTCTAGCTTCAGTCTATTAATTCAAGTTACAGTTCTCCAAGCTTTATGGCTCACTATAGCATTGTTTCACCTGCCTGGATTTAAAAGGCATTCAGCACCAAAGATATGGGTTTCTTTTTTAAAAAACACACATATAAATACATAATGGATTCCCACCTGCTCATTTTCAAATCAAGATTCGAGTTTCAGCATCTTCAAATAAATGTAGATACAACGAAGTACACAAATAACTGAGAACCTGGTTCCTGCAGAGGTGTTTTCTACAGTGATTTCATGACCTCTACTGCATACCATTCATTTCTGAGAAGAAACTATCGCACTGCTTTAAAAATGTCCACTTTAGATAAGGTAACAAAAAGAAGAGAGTGAAGTTGCACTGTCTAATGCAGCTGCCTATACTGATTTGTCTCTGCAGAGCTTGTATGGAAGACCACTGAGGATCATGAACTCCTTTTAAAAAGCAGGATACAGATGTAGTAAAAAGAACAATTCACTGAGAAACCAAGGTCACTGCCCTGAGCAGTGAGCCAGACATAGAACCCTGAAGTTCATCCAAATCCGTCCACCTGTTCTTCATATCTACATTTGCCAGATTTCAGGTTCTGGGGTCCATATTCCAGGTCACAGAGTTTGGGCAGACACCTCATGGATGGGGATGTGACCTATCTGGCAACTTAAATCTGAAGGTTCTTTCTCATGGTTTCAGGACATGCCATTTAGATGTGCTGAGAAGCAACCTGCCTTTTTTGTTACCTTCTTCATTATCTTCTCTGTCATGTAATTATTAATTACATGCTGTCAAGTCAATTCAGACTTATGACGACTCTTTCCAAGGTTTTCTAGGTATAGAATACTCAGAAGTGATTTATCATTCCCTGCACATGTTGGCTCTTCTTCCAGGAAGCACAGTTGGGAATCAAACTCATGACCCCTGGACAGGTACCCAAATCATCAAGCTCTCCAGCCAGATACCTGTGTGTCATAAACACCCAATTTTGCAGTTCCTGCTGATGGATTTGCTGGCTCATGACATCAAAAGTGCCTGCCACCATTTCATGACAAGGACCTGCATTTATTTCTCAGGGTTAGACCCTGAACTCCATCCCTCCCCAAGGAATGGGATGCTACTGGCATGGCAAATATATTCAGGTCAGCTCTGGCTACACTGTCTGATTGCCACCCTCTCCTCCCCACAGATTTCTACTATAAATGTATCAATAGCTGGTGCATTTTCAAAGCAGTAGAGGAAGAAAGTGTTTTTGACATTCCTACATGCCTCCTTTCAGTGAAAATCCAATAACACATCTGGTTTGTTGCATCTAATTAATGGGGCAGTCTATATACACCGCAATACAGTGGTTCCCAACCTTGAGGTGTTCTTGAACTGCAATTCCTAGAAGCCTTCATCACCAGCTGTACTGGCCAGAGTTTCTTGGGAGCTGCAGTCCAAGAACACCTGGCTTATCCAAGGTTGGGAACCACTGTCACAGCATGACCTGTACCTTAAAGCATACACAGGGTCTATAAGGTCAGATGGAGGGTCTCTAATCCAATGTGGAGTCTAACAATACATTTTGAACAGATGCATTTAGATATGATGCTGGAACTAGGTCCTTTTGGCTTCCTTCCCCTGCAACTTAAAAAACCGGGGAGGGGGAACTCGGTGGGGTACTGTTTTTTTTTAACTTGAAATTATCTCAATTTCTTTCTCCATTCAAAACTGTACTTTTTTCCTTCCCCTGGCAAGCCAGCAGTATAATTAATAGAAGGCAGCAAAATCACCAGGGTGAGCAGTTTTCCATGAAGAAAAAGCATATGATGAAAGTATTAAACCTCCATGAACACACACACTTCTCCACTCAAATAATCTCTTTGCAAAATATTTTTTCTTGAACAAGAGTGAAAAACATCAGGATTCTACTATACGTGTCTCTACACAAGATATACCTAGACATTTACATATTTTGAACAGATATTCATTTCAGTCATGATCAAGAATAGGTGAACAATTGTCACCTCTGAGTTCAATCAGTCCTGTCCTTAAAAAGGTAATTTGTGATTTAGACTCCAGAGGAATTGTTTGAAGATTACATTTTGTGAAATGTAAGAATGACAGAAGAACAGACAGCCAAAATGATCTCTTGACATAGAACAGTGATGATCTATCAGCACATAATTATCATACATATGTTTTATATTGGTTTCGAAAGAAGAAGCCCAACGCCAGACAGTGGCTGATGAAACCTGATATTTAAACTTGACATATCTTATCTATACTTGAGTGTGGGAATGGATGAAAGCATTCTATTAACTTCTTTCACATAGGCTATAACATGCCTGAACACATCTTGGAATAGTGAGGGGGGAGCGACATTAAAATAATCTTAACTGAACACAGAGCTGTAGTGGGAAGCTTTCCAGTGTTACCTGAAATCTGCACCTACAGCCATGCTGCTAAACATGATTTGTAAAAATTAAACAATAGAAAAAACTTTTTTAAAAAAGTATTTTTTATACAAAATGCCTCCTCAGGCAAGATAAAGGTTTCCCATTAAGAAAAGTGCTTGCTTATAAATTCTGAAAGTTAGAGAAAAACATTCCAAATAGATGCAAATGTTTAGTTATGAAAAAGTCTATATACATAAACCTGTGTAACAAAGGAAGATCTTGGAGAACTGAAATACAGTGGTGCCTCGCTAGACAATGATAATCCGTTCCAGTGAAATTGCTGTTTAGCGAAATCATTGTCTAGCGAAAAGCATTTCCCCATTGAACGCATTGAAACTTGTTTAATGTGTTCCAATGGGGAAGAATCGTCATTGTCTAGCGAAGATCGGCCATAGGAAAGCCGCTTTGCGAACTGCCGATCAGCTGTTTAAATCGCTGTCTTGCGAAGCTTAGGTCCCGAAAACACCTGTTTTGCAAGCGCGGAGGGAGCTGTCAAAATCGTTGTCTAGTGAAAATCAGTTTGCGAAGCAGGGACCAAACACTGTCCAGCAAAATTCCCCCATAGAAATCACTGTTTTGCGAATCACTATAGTGATCGCAAAAAGTCAGTGTCTAGTGAAAAAACTGTCATGCGGGCTAACTGTCTAGCGAGGCACCACTGTACATGTTTTATTTTCATCAGGCTAAATAATATTGCGGATTTCAGATGTGAGACACGCTTTCCAGAATATTAATATTCGAAAGGCAGCTGGACCAGATGGAATCATGGGACGAGTTGTTAGGGGCTGTGCTGCAGAATTAGCTGGAGTTTTTACGGATATTTTCAATCTATCCTTGTTGCAGTGTTCTGTCCCCACTTGCCTGAAGACATCTATTATAGTGCCAGTCCCGAAGCAGTCAGCTGTGGTATCTCCCAATGATTATAGACCAGTAGCTTTAACATCTGTTATTATGAAATGTTTTGAGAGATTGGTGCTGGATTACATTAAGGCTAGCCTTCCACCTTCTTTGGATCCATGGCAATTTGCATACAGGAGAAATAGATCTACTGATGATGCTGTGTCCATCGTACTCCATACTGTATTGAGCCACTTAGAACAACAGGGAACTTATGCGAGGCTGTTGTTTGTGGATTATAGCTCTGCTTTTAACACCATTCTAACAAATAGGTTGTTTTTAAAAATGATCAACCTGGGATTACCTCAGGAGATCTGCATGTGGATAAAGGATTTTCTGACAGATAGGCCACAGTCAGTAAGGATGGGATCCCACCATTCTTCTACCCTGGTACTAAGTACAGGAGCTCCCCAGGGCTGCGTGCTAAGTCCCTTCCTCTATTCCCTGTACACGCATGATTGCACCCCACTATATAACACCAATGCAATTATTAAATTTGCGGATGATACGACAGTGGTGGGACTCATAAATAAGAACAATGAGTCTGCTTATAGAAAGGAAGTACAAAGATTGATACTATGGTGTAAAGAAAATCATCTCACACTTAACATCAAAAAAAACTAAAGAACTCATAATTGATTTTAGGAGGAAGAGAAATGTACATTTACCACTGTACATAAACGGTGAGGAAGTGGAGAGAGTTGGTAGTTTTAAATTTCTGGGTACTTACATCTCAGAGGACCTCTCATGGACTATAAATGCCAACATGCTAATAAAGAAGGCACAGAAGAGGCTGTATTTCCTGAGAATGCTCGGGAAGTTAAATTTATCACAGCATTTACTTCTGTCCTACTACCGTAGCACCATTGAGAGTGTCCTAACTTATGGCATTCTGGCATGGTTTGGGAGTAGCTCTGTAGCGGACAAAAAAGCTCTACAGAGAACCATTAAAATTGCCCAGAATATCATCGGGCTCCAGCTACCAACCCTGGATGACATCTTCACATCCCGCTGTCTGAGGAAGTCACACAGCATCTTGAGAGACTCTTCCCATCCTGCTTATAACTTTTTTGAACTGTTACCGTCTGGCAGAAGATACAGAACAATTAAGACTCGGACCACACATTTTCTAAATAGTTTTTATCCTAGAGCTATAATTGCAATTAATAATGAGCTTAAAGACCACCAGTAGTGAATAATTAGTTGGACTGTGTTACTTGGCCTGAGGTGTAGATGTTTGTATTTTTAGTGGGGGACTTCTAGTGGGTGGGGAGTGTTTGGGGAATGTTATGTGTGTGCATGTGTCTGGTCTCTGGGTGTCTGTGAATTTCGTTGTATGGTATACTGTGTATATACTTACAATGACAATAAATTATTATTATTATTATTATTATTATTATTATTATTATTATTATTATTATTATTATTATTATTATTATTATTATTATTATTTGTATCCCTCAACATGCAACTCTAAATGTGGTATACATACAGTACATCATCTGGGAGGAAGGGTGTTTCTTATCAGCTCACTTCCCCACTGAAGTTAAACACAATAATAAACCCAAAAAGGTATTTCTGTTTACTCTCAGCGGGAATATAACAGCCTCACTGCAGTCACTGCACTGGATGGTGGGCATCAGGTGAAGTGTATATAAACAATTCACCTGATGTAACAATAAACCTTCTGCATGAGGAAAACAAAGTTTATCAAACAATTTTGCAGTATGAAGGTACCTGCATATATAATCCAGGTTTGTGATCATTCCAGAGCTTGTAAAAGTTCTTTTTAATGAGTTCCCAGAATCCTCTAGCCAGCACATAGAGAGACCATGCAGGCAGCAGGATAGGTGGCCCAAGGAACAATCTTCTGAAGTCTGGATAAACCATTATTTTGCTTGCTTGTAACAAGTCAAAATCCCTTTCATGTGAAAAAACCTGGAAAATTTGCAAAACCTGTCTCTTTCCTTTTAGATTACCAATTATTCATATTGGCATGTGTAGGGAGACATCTTGTACTGACGTAGGGCCAGACTAGATGCTTGGTGGAAGGAAGTGGAGACCTGATGAGTGGGGACAGGAATTCTTCCTTCCCCCTAACATGTTTTTCCCTGCACTCCTCTTCAAAGCCACGACAGCAAACATTTGCTTGTGTACCAGAGAAAAGAAAGACAGCAGCTGAAAGAGGAGATGCAGAATAAGACTGGTAGACAAAGCGAAGTCTTGCTTGCAGGATGCTCCCAAACACTGTACCATGCGCCCAATGCACATGTATTGATTTTCAGCTCTTCAGATTGCCAGGCTCACGTCTACTGTTGAATGTTCTGTTCCAGCTCTTATTTGCAAAGCTATCATTACTCTAACGTCTCAAAATATTCTTATATGAAAATACATCCACTTGAGAGCAGACTGGGCCATGTTGCTTCTCTGAGCATAGTATAAGTGCAGCTTCTGTTGTTCATCCAGTTGTTTTGTATGAACAAAGTACAGTGACATGACAGATCTCTTCCAAGCGAAATCTCTCTCTCAGTAATAAGACATACCTGTTAACTAAGCAGTTTTTAAATGGGTATTCTGATCTGCTTCAGACATCAATAGATATGAGCCAAGATAGTCCAGGGAAACAAGTACAAACTAACAAAATTGTTCTCTGTAACAAGTGGGCTCTAATTGAAGGTTTGCAAGGAGCAGTAAATACAGAAGCACTCCCATAGTAATTTAGCATAAAATTTTTCACAGATCATGAAGTACACTCATGGAAGCAGAAAACACATGGTTCTTTACGGATGGAAATGGAAAACTTAACTAATCAAATTTGGCAATCTTTATTATTTTTTTAATTAAATGGTGATATCATACAATCTGTAGTGTTTCATTTCTTAGTAAGTTACTTGTATTGAATCACATGCAAAAAATTAAGGATTGGTTTCCTTGGTGCTTCGTAACACCACTGAAAATATGCTCATCTCAAATTTGCAAAGCCATTTAGAAATATGCAGATTAGTTATTTCGTCACAACATTAGGGAGACACAGAACTTCAAAATAACAAAAAAAATTATGAAACACTGAGAACCTTTTAAAAAAGCACAAATTAGCTTTGAAGCTGCCATGATATATTTGCTTTTTTTTCTTATACAGTACATGATTGGGTTTATTGCTAAGTGGGACATTACCATCATCAACACCATACTTTTTTCTGAATAACTGCTTACCAGTTATGGGGATGAACTCATTATTCCTTTCTAACGTTTGCAAAGTCGCTCCCTCAGTCCCACCACCTCCTGTGGCACAACCGGCAAAGATGGAAGACAGGATATTCTTGGTGCCAATTCCAGGTTATGAAACTCCCTAGAGTAGCTTCTTCGTTGCTAGCTTTCTAGAGACAGGCAAGACCTTTTTGTATTCAGGCAGATCTGGATGGTACCATATACAGTGGTGCCTCGCTTAGCGATGCAGCATAAAAAGCCCATAGAAACGCATTAAAACGCCATTATTGCATTCCTATGGGCTTAAAAACTAACCTTAAGTGAAAATCCTCAATGGGGCGGCTATTTCCGGTGCCTCTAAAGCGATGCAACACAGCAGGAGGCCATTTTGTTTACCCGCCGGCCATTTTGGAACCACCGATCAGCTGGCTGAAAATGGGGGCTTTGCAATGATCGCTTCCCTGCGATCATCGCAAAGCGAATTTTCCCCATAGGGACCATCGCTAAGTGGTTGCAAAAGTGATTGCAAAAACATCGTCACAAAGCGATTTCTTCGTTAAACGGAGCGATCGCTATGCGAGGCACCACTGTATATTTTCACTGGTATATTTCCAAATTTTGTTTCAAACTTGCATTGCTTCTTTTCATTTTATGCACTTGCATTATTTTACCCTAAGTTTCCTTGAGTCCCGTTTCACAGAGGAAGACAGGATATGTCTGAGGAATAAAATAAGAATTAATCTAGTAATGTAAGTAATTAATTGCTTTAGCTTTAATGAACTTTTCTGAAAGCTTACTTGGTAGGAGTCAAGCAAGTAACTTTAAGTCACAATTTCATTGTAGACTAAAAAATCTGAACAAATTTTGCAAAGCCATTGATATGAACAAATGTTATTATCAAACAGGTATTAGAGATACTGTAGGTGTCTTTTGTGCTGAATGGGAGTTATAAGCCAAGTCAAATCAAAATACTGTACCTCCTTCCCCCCCTTCATTTTTTATAACTCCTCCTACCGATCCCCATGCCCTACCCACAAAAAACTCATAGCTCTCAAAATGGAAACTTTGTGAGTTAATGCATCCTCACTAGCTAGTGATTTAGCAATGCTTTAGTCTTTGTGGCTGTGTTGAACCCCTTAGCTTACATTTTATCCCAAACTGTATCATGTTCTCAACCAGAAACTGTGCCTCATCATGGTCATTCAGACTCTGAACGCAGCATAACTGAACAATTTTATTGTACTGCATTCAAACCAGACAATAAATTCTTCTCCTTCCTGGACTTCCTGGACTTCTTTTCTCCTTTATTTTAGCCTGAATGATCAGCTATAAAAATCTCTAATTTCTCTTTCTCATCATGTGACCAAAGTACTGCATCCTATGTTTTATGACTTCTTGGACTTCTTCCAATAAATATACTTCTATTGGAAGCCGCCCAGAGTAGTCGACCAGACCAGATGGGTGGGATATCAAATAAATAAATAGATAGATAGATAGATAGATAGATAGATAGATAGATAGATAGATAGATAGATAGATAGATAGATAGACAGACAGACAGACAGACAGACAGACAGACAGACAGACAGACAGACAGACAGACAGACAGACAGACAGACAGACAGACAGACAGACAGACAGACAGACAGATTGCTCTTTATTCATTGACTTAAGAATTTCTTAGTCACTCTATGAACCCAATAAATCTGTAGCATATTTTAATTAATCCAGATTTCTTGTGTTTCTATCTATATAGATGTTTGTATTTTTAGTGGGGGACTTTTAGTGGGTGGGGAGTGTTTGGGAATTTTATGTGTGTGCATGTGTCTGGTCTCTGGGTGTCTGTGAATTTCGTTGTATGTGTATATACTTACAATGACAATAAATTATTATTATTATTATTATTATTATTATTATTATTATTATTATTATTATTATTATTATTATTATTATTATTATATTAGCCAATGTTGACGTTCACAATTCCATGCTGAATTGAGAAGACAGCACAGTATGATATATGTTATCAAACCAATTTAAGTTTTTACATGCTTACAAAATTACATTCTTCATCTCAGAGAAAATGCTCATAGCCATCTCTAGGCTAACTTTACTGTATGGCTATGATCCCACTCTTCATTCAACCAAATGGGAAGGTACAAATATTTGCCATCATGATCCACATTTTCATTTCTAGATTCTAAGTCATGCCTGTACAAGAATAACTACAAAGGTGACTGCCACACTGCCTAGATTAAGTGACTATGTACAACTGGACACTGCACATGCTTGCAAGAAATGAAACAACACTAAATTATTTCTGAAAGAGATACTGCCATCACATTTTGGCTGTGGTGGCTAGTATTTGACCTTTTAACTTCAAAGTACCTGCAAATCCCAGTTTGGGGGACCAGCCAAGGCTTTCAAGGTAGTCAGTGCTAAAAAGATATAGTGAGAGATATGTATTTTAAAGATTTTCAAAGAGGAAACTGTATTAGTCTGTTTCAGCATGTATAAGAAAAAAGAAAAGAAGAAGAAATGAAGTTTGCTGGCAACTTTTAAAAGCTACATTTGTTTTACTGTGACCTTTCACACCAATCACAACTCTCTTGTTCTAACATATGGCATACAGTATTCAAGCCAGAGCTTTATATACAATCATCATGATTATGGAAACCTAATCATGATTATTTCCATATAAATATGTGACTGGAACATTGTACTCTGTGCAACTGAAGAAAAGGAGTGTAACATGTAAAGACTTGGGATATTTAGTTTCTTTCATCTCATTGCATTCACACATACACACACAATTTCCAGCCTCTCCTAGGTTTGTCTAGTTTGCCTCCCATTCTCAACAGAATTGCTAATACGAATTTTGAGCTCAAGGGCACATACTCATTCCTGATCGTCCTGGTGCACACCTACATTTATTTTATAATCATTTTATTGTATCTATTTACTTACATTTCTAACCTCATACTTACTTCAAGATGTTCCAGGGAGCCCACGGCTCTTCTCTCCCACCTCTTTTTATCCTCACAGTAATTTTCCTACTGACTTCAATGGAGTTTACTCCAAGGTAATCTGGTATAGAATTTCAGCTCTAAATATGTTGTGGAATTCACCAGTTTTGAACTGAACCTAGTATACTCCTCAGAAAAGATGTAGCTACCAGTTATATTCAGTTATATTCCTGGAGCCTCCGGAGCTGGAGTCCCGAAGGCAGCATGTGTCTTTCTGCCAACTCCTGCGACATTGCTGGAACCAGTTGTATTGGCTCTTGTCTTTCCATTGGACCATTTCAGCAATGTGGAGAGGGGGGATTTGCTGCTTGGGTAACAGCCTATCCTCCATATTACCTTACCCGGGCTTCATGCTCTGGAGAGGACACTCCTCGATTCAGAGCATGTTACCATAGTCTCTCGAGACTGAAGGATGCCTATGATGATGATTCCTGGAGCGGCAGAGACAGCGGGGACGTGAGGCAGAGGGCAGCGGGGATGGCTTTAGAAGCCCAGGAACCCTACAATTCAAAATTTACTGCTGCACAACTGATTACCAAGGAAAGCAAGTCAAATGGGTTTTATTAGAGCTCTCTCATGGTCAAAACAACAGCCTGCTCCCGCATATGAAGATGGCATCTGCTATATGTACAGAAAGACCAGACCAAACACTGATGAAGAATCTATTCTGTGGCCATGATCTGCTTAGATGTCAGTTTAATAAATAATGCAACTGTTTCAGGCTAAGCTCTTCTAGTGAGTTAAGTTAGTTTTATGTTGGTATCATAGAACAGACCCTGGACAAAGTTATTCAGGAATTATTCAGAATCTGCTTTTTAAAAAGAGAGACTTCAGTGCAAGGTCAGTGCAAGATTTATTGCTCAAAATGTACTTGAGTAAGTTCCACAGTAATAAATAAATATTGCTAAAGGTAAAGGTTCCCCTTGACATTTAATCCAGTCGTGTCTGACTCTAGGGGGCGGTGCTCATCCCCGTTTCCAAACTGTAGAACCTGCGTTTGTCCAAAGACAGTTTCCGTGGTCATGTGGCCAGCGCGACTAGACATGGAACGCCATTACCTTCCCACTGAGGTGGTACCTATTTATCTACTTGCATTTTTACATGCTTTTGAACTGCTAGGTTGGCAGGAGCTGGGACAAGCGACGGGAGCTCACTCCGACACATGGATTCGATCTTAAGACTGCTGGTCTTCTGACCTACAGAGAATTCTGCAGTTTAACCCGCAGCGCCACCACGTCCTTAAAGTAAACATTACAACATGGCAAAAAACACTCCTCAGATTTCACCTACATGTTGATTCGGCAGTAGAAACTAATATTGTTGTCATTCATTACTGTCACCTGGAGGAAGTCCAAATTCATTCATATGGGAGATTTCCTTATGTTACACACCTACATTTAATTAATGCTAGCCAAAAACAGTGTATATTGATACCTCAAAACAATCTGAAAGAAGAAAACACAAATTAGGGCTCCATAAATGTTGGCTTGTCTTAATAGCCAGACATAAATAGCAATCAAAACTAGCTGTCAACAAGCAGTAAGTGTATGCTAGAGCATCTGTGGGAAGATAGCCTCTTTTAGGGAGTGAAAGAGAAAGTGTGTTTTCTTATACTGGGTTGACCATTGCACTGTATTTTGCTGCTGAAGTAAAAAGATATGACAGCATCACCATTCTTTCTGCATAAAAAAAAAACCAGCCAGACTAGCTGCTGAATCTTTTTTAAAAACAACAACTAATGATGTGGCAATAATCTTCCACATCACCTCAGCAGGTTAAGTTACAAGACACAGGGGAGGACATGCAATATCCATCATAGAATCATAGAATTGTCATAGAGTTGGGAGGGACGTTTGAGGTCTTCTAGTCCAACCCCCTGCCCAAGGCAGGAGACCTCATACCATCCCAGATCTCAAACCATCCTGGACAGATGGCTCTCCAATCTTTTCTTGAAAACTTCCAGCAATGGGGCACCCACAACATCAGGAGGCAAGATGTTCCACTGCTTAATGGTTCTCACCATCAGGAAATTCTTCCTTATTTCCAGGTTGGATCTCCCTCTGACGAGTTTCCACCTATTGATTCGTGTCCTACCCTCAGGCTCAATGAAGAATAAATTAATGTCCTCTTCCCTGTAGCAATCCTTCAAATATTGGAAGACTGCTATCATGTCTCCCCCTCAGTCGTCTCTTTGTTAAGCTAAACATAACCTAGTTCTTTTAGTCATTCTTCATAGGATTTAACCTCCAGTCCCCTTATCATCTTTGTTGCTCTTCTCTGCACCCCTTCCAGGGCCTCAGCATCTTTTCTGTATTGTGGTGACCAGAACTCGACACAGCACCCCAAGTGCACCCTCACCAGCATGGTATAGAGTGGTACTATCACTTCCCGTGATATTGGTTCTATCCCCCCTATTGATGCAGCCTAGGACTGTGTTGGCTTTCTTGGCAGCTGCAGCACACTGCTGACTCATCCTTAGGCGGTGGTCCACCAGGACACCTAAAGCCCTCTCACAGATACTACTGTTAAGCCAGGTACCACCTATCCTGTACCTGTGCATCTGCTTTCTCCTGCCTAAGTGCAGGATCTTACTTTTCCCACCACTGAACTGCATCTTATTGGATAGGGCCCAATGTTCAAGTCCGTCTAGATCCTTCTGAATGTTGAGTCTATCTTCCAAAGTATTAGTAGTTCCCCCTAGCTTTGTGTCATCAGCAAATTTGATGAGTGCGCCTTCAATCCCCTCATCCAGGTCATTTATGAAGAAGTTGAAGAGCACTGGACCCAAAGCAGAACCTTGACAGACTCCACTGCACACTTCCCTCCACGTAGATGTGGTTTCACACATTGAGTGTGGTTGGTCAGCCAGCTGCAAATTCATTTGGTAGTTGTGCTGTCTATCCCACTTTGTTCTATCTTACGCAGAAGTAGACTGTGGTCTGCCTTATCAAACGGCTTAGTGAAGTCTAAGTATACTATATCCACTGTGTTTCTTTGGTCCACTAATTTAGTTACTTTATCAAAGAAGGCAGTAAGATTTGTTTGGCATGACCTTTTCCATTTCCTGCCCCTCTGTATTTGCCACTGGTGATTGCTCTCTCATGCTCCTTCATAGTGGGATGACTCTTAATCACTATTAGTGCACAGACCTTTACCTGTTATCCTTACCATACTACATTAGGTTCATATGCTTTGTCTCCGATAGGTTCTATTACAGTGAGATACGATTAACCTAGATTACTGTAAAAATTAATATATACAAGAGTGGTTTTTTTTTTACTATTCCTTTGTTTTGAGAAGGATAGATGGCAAATGTCTCAACACATTTATAAGCACAAGGACATGATAGTTAAGAAAGAGCTAAACAAACAGATTCTTTCTGGAATCTACTAGACAAAAATTAAGCCTAGTCCTGCTTGGAAAGTTACTTCATAAAAATAATGTGCTCCTGTTATTCATTATGATATTTTTCCAGTGTCAAAAAGGTAACTTGTTGGATAAGAGAATGGAACTAACATGGAATATTCCCATCAAAGTTCCTCCAAAAATGCACTTCATAAAATGCCCATTAAAGTAACTTTTAAAAGTAAGTAAACATTTTATGCATTACACCAGTAAAAGTAATTTCAGCCTTAGTAGTCACATTATTTTTAAATGACACCTTATTACATTCTCATTATCCCAAAAAACCAAATACTTACAAGTAACTGTATTACTAATAAATAATTCTTCCTCTATTAAGAGTAAATTGTCTTTTGCCATGCCTAACTTTTCCCAAAATATCTAAAAACAAGGTATTCTAGACCTTCATACAAAGCGAGATTCATTATTATTTCCTCACTTTTGTACAGTATTTTCAACAGACGTCTAGTAAAATAAATGCCTTTAGGACTGAATGTGTTAAAATTGTATGGTATTTCAATTTTTTCAAAGCCTTGTGCCTTGTCCTATGCAGCAAACAAACAATCAAGAAGCATACCTACCTACTGAGCTAGAGAACAGAAAGCTTCCCATTTGTTTATATTTCATTAGAATCTGAGTAGTTATAGCTGGGAATAAATATTCAAAGACAAGTTGCATGAAAAGTTTAGAATAGATGCTATGTTCAAAGGCTTACAGACTTTGTTTACTTTGTTTACTTTTTCATCTGGTGTTCCAGCATCTATCTTTTGATTATGTTAATCCTATATAGCCTGTATTCTAACCTCCCTCAGTAAGGGCCAGGCCAGGTAGGATGCTGAAACAACCTAATCTGTTAATAATTTATTCTTCTCATTTTGCAATAGGTCATTGTTCCATAAAACTTACAGTTGTCTCACATACACAAATATCCAAGAAAACACTTTGAAGAAAACAAGATTTAACCTACCCATTTGCAACTTTGCTGCATAACAGGATCCTACTTAAATTGTTGCAACTATTTTTAATTATAAAATCAAACTGCCTAAAAATTCAAATTGTCTACAAGTAGGCATTCATCTACATAGTCTTATCATTGCTGGTATCAGGTTTTCTTGCATGATCAGGTTTCAGAATAAAGCACATGTAAATACTGTGAGACTACGCTGTAATTAAAATAGCACTTCTTGAGTCTTTTCAGTCTACATGCATTTTACAACAAACATATAACCTGGCACTTCAAAAGTGAACTGTGGCAACAGCTTTCACAGGCAAGAGTGATCACGCTCAATCTATTGCAGGGAAGTATTCGCCACAATAAATCTGTTCCATTTTCAGATGTTGCAACAGTCTGTGTAGCACAGGGGTGTCCAACCTTTCACCTTCCATGGGCCACATTAAGATGAAAATTTGGTTTGGGCCGCACATAAAATAAAATAACAGTAACGATACCTGCTCATCAAAAAAAAAAAAAAAAACCCATAGGAAACATTGTTAACATATTAAACTTACTTGCTACTGTTTAGAGTATTTATATTGTCAGGTTCGGCTTTGTGCTGTATTTATCGCAAACCACCCAGGGTAGGCGGGAGCACAATAAATAAATAAACTTATTTATTTCTGGGATGGAAAAAAGAACTGGGGAGGGACGACAACGCCCAGAAACACTCTCTCTCTCTCTCTCTCTCTCTCTCTCTCTCTCTCTCTCACACACACACACACACACACACACACACACACACACACACACACACACACAGACCCCCCCGCAGCAGCTGCTGGGGTACTTGGGAGTTGTAATCACACCACATCAACTTTCTCAGCTTCTGCTTGGGGATCACACCAACAGCAACTCAACCAAACTAAGGATGATGATCTTGGTAAGGGAGGGAGGAGGTTTCCTCAATCTATGAGGGGGTTTTCTCCAACGCCTCCTTCCTTGCCAAAGGTCCCCCCTCCAAATGGTGCTTTTTCAAGAGCCTCTCTCCTGGGTCAAGGCTGCCTCCCCTTGCCAGGAACTACAACTCCCAGCATCTTAAAAAATAAAAAATTGCACTGGGGCGCATTACGAGCCGACCTGGGCCGCATGCAGCCCGTGGGCCGCGGGTTGGACAAGCCTGCTGTAGCACCTTCTAGAACTTGATAAGTATCAGGTGCTCTAGACCAGTTGTTCACAACCTTGGGCAACCCTGCAACTCTTAGAAACCCCAGACAGCACAACTAGTGGTAAAGGATTCTGGGAACTCCAGTCCAAGAGCACCTGGTTTACCCAAAAGTGGGAACCACTGCTATAGAGTACTGTAGATTGCTCTGAAAGGTAACAGTGTATTAAGTGGAGTTTCTCAAAGAAGGGTACATGTTTAAGAAGAATATCAGGGGAAAGTAATCCGCAAGTTTACAACTCACAGCAAGAAGAGGTGGGAGGTTGTTCTTCAGCTTACTGCCATGCTTAGACTAACAAGCAAAAACTAACGCTTTATTTCTTTTAGGTCCATAATTGGATGTGAACACCCTAAGACAGACTGCAAGGGAGTCTTCATCTTCTCAGTAGAAGATTGTCACTGAAATAGCCACTGTGGGATAACAACCTCTAAGTCTTATGTGTCTGAACAGCCAACGTAAGACCTGGCTCTTCAGACAGGCCTTCCTTCCTGTCGATACCTAACTTATTTTGCCAAATTCTAGTGTATTAATATTGTTGTTTTTTATTTAAATGTTGTTAGCCGCTCAGAGTACTTTGGTCTAAATGAGCAGGATATAAATTAAATTAATAAATAAATTAACAAAGAGACGAGAGTTGATTTTGTTCCTGTTGACTAATTAATTGTGTTTGCTTGTATGTTCAATCACTGAATTCAAACATGAAACATAAACTGAGTCCTAGTTTAGTTGTTAACCAAGTCTGAGAATAAACTATGGTCAGAGGTGGAAAATGTTACTTTTTTAGACTACAGTTCCCTCACTGGTAGGGGGATTCAGGCAGCTATGGTCCAAAAAGAGTAATATTGACAAACACTATGTATTTCTTCGCAGGTTTCTGTCTTGGCTCCCTTTCTAGCCACTCTACCATCCCTTTCTCCACTTATCTACAAAAGATAGGGTCCACAGTGGCTCGGAGATTCTGGGAGTTGAAGTTCAAAAATGGTAATGTCCCAAAGTCTGTTTCCAAGGTTTGGCTATGGTTTCCAAACTTTGGCTTGGACCGGAAACATCTTCTCTCCTTTATTCATGAAGAAGTAAGGAAGGGAGAATGAGCCTGAAGACCATTATCTCCTCATATTCAGAATGATAAATATAGTTTCTCATACCCAAATTGGGCCAGTTACTAATATTTAATTTTACCAATAGTTATTATTATGTGCCCTCAAATTAGTTCTGACCTAAGGCAACTGACCTAAGGTTTTCGATGTATATACTACTCAGAAGTGCTCTCTTAGTCCCTTATTTTGGTTGTTCTCTATGACCATGCATCTTGTTCAAGGCCATACAAACAGCAGTGGTTGCAACTCAATCAGCCACACATTTTCTAGATAATCTCAACTGGCCCAATCCCAATGGAGATTCCAGAGTGGCACTGGGAAAAACTATTCTTTAAATATCTTATATATCTTGAAAAAACAGTTATGGACACCATATATTGGAAGCAAAACACACACTAAAACAGTTGTTAATATTCTGATATTTTAAAAATACAGGAATAAAATAAGACTTCATGTTAGATCAGTGGTCCATCTAGTTTAAGTGACAGAGCTGCAACTGGGGCCGGTTGACTCAGAATCTGATCCAGGGCACCAAAATATAGAGACCACAAAAATGTGCTGCATGAATCTGCCCACTGGAATCTGCTACTGGAAAAGTGTGAACCCATTAACACAGAACTTGTTAAGTGCACTGCCTCCTGCTGCTCCTCCCTGGGCAGAAGGAAACAGGCTCACCATAGAATCAATATGATCCTCATGCATCCAGACCCCGACATTCCTTCTTATTCCTCCACCCTCTTCTTGCATATACCAGTCTTACATTATACCAGCTTAACCAATGGAGCAGCAAAGCCCCAAAAACTGTTAGTTACAACTTTCTTGACGAGCCACATCTTTCCAAAAATGTCAGGCAGGATTCTTTCCTAACATTACCTGGAGATCCCCAATATTCCTTGGTAGTTTAGTAGTACTAACCAGGGCTGGTCTTTCTTGGCTTTCAGTATTAGATGATGCAGGCGTGGTATTTGTCGTTGTTGTTGTTGTTTAGTCATGTCCCACTCTTCATGGTATAGGGGTCAGGATATTGGGGGTGGGATGGGGGAAGAGCAATCAGCTTTACTGAAGCTGTTAACGATACTACACAGCATCAAGGGAGTTTTGTCACTGAACACCTCCTGCTCAGACCTTTCCTTAGAAAGAAAAATCTGTGAACTAGTCCCAAACACATAAAAGGGAACAAGATATGAAAACTATCAACAGGCTAGAACACCTCCTGCCCATTTTGAAAAGAATGAGAGCTGTTCTTGCAGAAAATCTGCAGTGACCTTTTGGGGGAACAGCTAGGGCCTAGACAAAGAAGAGAATGTGGATTGCAAAGAATGCACTTTTTAACAGCTACTATACCCAAGCACATAATTACCATTGCAAATTTTGGGACTTTTCAGCATGAAATGATGGTTGCCTTTAAGCTCAAGATGGAATGGCACTTTCGTATAAGCATCTCCCAGAGATTTTTTTTAATTGTTAATGTCACACGATCATTTAGATCAGCCACTGAACACAATATTTCTAAAATGAGTAACTATCTTGACAGTTGGGCTTTCTGATAATCTAATGAAATGGCATAAGGAAATCTGAAGCACCCACAGCAGCAGCATGGCTTAATTAAGCTATAAAAATACATTTTGTCTGCCATTGAAATTATTCAGGTTGACAAAGTGCCATGTCTGCAGATACAATTCAGAATCTTCTTAATTTGTAGTGATAATATCAGATAATCTGTTTTCCCAATACTGGCTGACAAGCAGAGGTAACAGTTCAAAACATCTTTGATTGAACTGTGGATGAGGTTCTTCACTGGCTCAATTGCACTGAATTCTAATGTCAGATTCTATGGCCACCATGACTGTACAGTTGGGGTAAGCAACTGTTGCTGTCCAGATGTGTTAACCATATCTCCCATAATCCCTCACTAGTGGAGTTGCAGAAAAGAACATCTGGACAATTGCTCTCAACTGCTGCAGCACCAACCAAGGAGGTTCTCTCACCAAAGTTATTGTTTCATTACCTACCTAGCCGCCTAGAGTGGTCCTCACCAACCAGATAGGCGGGGTATAAATTAAATAATAATAATAATAATAATAATAATAATAATAATAATAATAATAATAATAATCATCATCATCATCATCATCATCATCATCATCATCATCATCATCATCATCATCATCATCATCATCATCATACAATGCTAAGGGTTGCTATCTATAGTCTAATATCACCAAAACAAAAGGAAAGACGTTTGAAAAGAAATACTTGGAAATCGGAAGAAGAAGCAGGTGTTCTAAGATTGCTCAGAGTAGCCCAGCAGAGTACTCTGTCTGGAGCATTCAGAAATACCCTGGAAGCCCAATTACAGCAGATCAGTCTTTTCTTGAACGTATAAACCAAGCTATCTACAATCTAACAGTCTTTAGATTGAAACTGGGAACTTTCACAAGATTTGCTTTATGAATGTTTACAGAGATGGTAACCTATAATTATGGAGTCAGCTTGTGGAAGGTGTGTATTTTTACAAAGTAAAATGAAACTTTTCCTCTCTCTCTCTCTCTCTCTCTCTCTCTCTCTCTCTCTCTCTCTCCTTCACCCCTACATCTCCTTGGAAATACAGGGATCACGTCTTTCATTCTTGTTAAATCAAACTTTTTAAAACAAGACATTCAAAAAACATGTGCTCTTTCTGCTATTGCTTAGCAAAGCTGCATAAACACTGAAAAAGTACCTTTCTTCAAGCTACATTTTGTTAGAAAAATAGGGAGAAAATGACGTATTCTCTGTCCCCAACTGTGTTTCCTCTCCAGCAGAAAGAGCCATGCAGGTTATAATTCAAATGGCACGCTGCCAATACCACAACACAAGTATCTTCGCTCGTGTGCACACATACACACACATACACATAGATGCGTACACAGTGCCCTGTTTGCAAACAGAGCTACATAAACTATATTCAACCAGAGATTTATCAAAGATCTTTAAAAAATCAAAGTAGCTGCTTACCATTCAACTGTAGCACAGACATATTCTCTGGTCTCACTTCACAGAGCACTCCGATCCAGCGACAAAAATGAGGAAGCATGAGTGAGCCTTTCATTCCGCTTCTGGCTCAGAATGTGGGTGTAACTTGTTCAGTTTCATGCTAAGTGGAGATGGGTCATTTGGGTGTGTTTGTCAGATTCTCTCTTTTCCCCCTCCTCCTCCTCCTCCCTCCTCCTCTACTCTAAAGCTCATTTTTGCTTTTCCCCTGCCCCCCTCAAGAAGCAGGCTTCCTGAAGTCTCAAATGCCTAGAACACCAGCTCAGCAGGGGCTTTTTCAATTACCCAACCTGAAACAACAGCAGGTTTGACCAGTCACTGAAAAATACAGCAGCCCAAGAGAAAAGCTAAAGATTTGAAATCGCCCTTCAGCCACTTTAGCACATGTGCTCCAGAAGCAACAGGCTGAAGCCGAATACTGTAATCACCAGGAAAAGTCAAAGAAAAAAGGAAATGGATTGTGCCGGCCTGAAGAAAGCTTGACTTGAGGTTGGGAGCTCCCTGCCAAGTCACTGTAAAATAAACGATGCTCTTTCCTCCCAGGTTCGACCCAGAATCCTTTCTTTGGCTTCTGAGGGACCATGAGGACAGATATACTAAGATAAGCTTGAATTTGTGCAGAGACTAATGAGAAAGATGCAAGGCTCAAAACTGAGACTGTTTCCCCTGCTATCTGTAAAATACATTATATGTATATAAAAAAATAAGCTCTTATGCTTTAAGTCAGCTGCACTCCTTCCCACATACCATTCTTGTTCTCCAGCACATAGTAGAGTGAACCAGAGCCATCACTTCATCCCTTTACACCTAGCCTTACAAACATCCTAAACAATAAAGAGGAAAATGGATCTCCATGAAAGTCTGCCCAACACTGATATGCTTCTCTCTACCGAGAGTGAGGGGGAAGAAAAGTGATTCCATTTTTTTAACATCCAAAGAGACATAGATAAGAAACATAAGTCACTTGGGCTTCCTGTGCCTACTCTTACTCTTCCCACATCTTGCATAACATTCTGTCTTGGGCAATGTACTTCTTCCCCATTACATCTATAAATATTAAAAATCTCTGGTCTAAATCATCCTTCCTCACCCTGATGCCCTCCAGTTATGTTGGATAACAAATGCCAAAAATTCTCAGCCACCATAGCTCGAGAAAGGCTGTTTTAGCTTGACCTAGACATTTATTTCTGCCAGCTGTGGCTCAAAGAATATTTACAATGCATAAAAATTACACTGGTGCACAAGCATGTTTTCAGCACTCCCGAACGAAAGATCCTACAAAGGCCATTCCTGCCCAGAATATAGCATTTTGTGTTGTGTTTTCTCAGCCATGCAGAAAATAACTCCACACAGCTTTAGAAGCAAGTCCAGTGTTACAGACGTGAGACTGACTGGACCAACTTCATGTCTCCCAGAGAAAAACTAGAGGAACTTTACAACTAATTAATGATACCCTTAATGAATACAGAGAAACAAACCTATGCAGACAAAACTCAGGAGTTGAAACCAGGGGTCTTCCATCTAACAACCCAAACTCGCAAAGTAAACATTCTTGGGCTTTCCACTGTTTGGAGATATTAACCAGATATCTCTATTTTGCTAAAAGTAACAAATATAACATTGATGCCAGATGACCTAATAATTTATGTAGGGTGCAGAGAGAAAAAACAGCTGGCAGGGGAATTCCCCCATCTAATAATACTCTTGATGATCTGTAGTTGATCTTTGCATTTCTGGTATTATAAAGGTTTGTCCTCATCCACAATTATTTGATTTTCAAGTCCATGGCATTGCCATGTACAGCCACAAGGCAGCATGGTATACCAACATATTAAAGGCTGACTTAGGACAATACTTCCTGAGACCCTACAGTCCCCAAAGGAATCTACTTCTCTACAAGACACATCAATGCCTATTTTACAAGCTGTTTTCACAAGATGGAAATCTTTAAGAAGTTCTATTGGAATTTCAACAACTCTCACACCAGAATCAAACTAAGCCTGGAGTAGTATGTGCTACAGATTGATTTCTTAGAACTCTGCAATGAATGTATAATTGTCATTGTGCTGCATCATCATCATCATCATCATCATCATCATCATCATCATCATCATCATCATCATCATCATCATCATCATCATCATCATATTGGGAACAATATCAATAAATTTCGCACAGTAATATGAGCAGTGGCAGATCTCATAAATCGTACTATTGGAGCTACAAAAATGGTAATAATAGGACTAGCACACATACTGTGCCGATATTCAATAGATACTTAGGTTTTTGGTTAAAACTTATATCTGTTATATAATACCAATTTATGTTCTTTTATAATTTTGATTGCACCTGGTGTTTTTGAATAATAATAATACTTATTAGCCTCATTGTCCCCCATGCAGAGATACTCTAGCTACCATCCAAAACATATCACACAATTCAACAATCTAGAATCTGCAATCAGTCAAGGCCACGCCACAGTAAAATGTATTGCAGAGGCAAGGAAAAAAGAGAAACATAAAAATTGGCAATACCAATCACTTTGACTAGCTGATTGGTTGGTTCCATACAATGTATGAAGTCTGTGGTTACATAGGGGTTTGAATCTACAGTAGGTTTCATGTGTGGTATGAAGACAACATGCACATGCGTGTAATATGTACGCAACCATATTGCATTTATACAGATTTATAATGAAAAGGTGGTGCTGTCTGACCAACAACTCCTGTTGTAACCAAAAGCAACATAAACTATAAATGTACTACATGTGGTTAGGCTGTTGTGACTTCTGAACATGGCACTCCATGTTGTTTTTTTACAACAAGATAGAGAAATAAAACATAACAATGAATAATCTCTCTGGCTTGCTGGGGGAGAAACAAGACAGAGTGTCAGGTTCAGGGTGCCATGATATGCAAAACACAGAAACAAATGTCAGTGATTTATTTAAATGCTTCCACTTTTAGCCTGCCACTTGAAACTGTGTTTGAAACTGTGATGGCTCCTCTGTATGGAAACCTGCTGTCTGTACTAGCCCATCTTCTAGCTCTTCATACACGGAGAGGTTTATTCCCATACCATTATCAAATAATTGTGACAGAAACTACAACAACACTTTGAGAAAAGCCAGTCACACCTACAGATAATGGGCTGATTCAACTTTTTAAGCTCACTTAATCACACATACAATGATGCGTTCAAAATAAACTACACAAAATCTTGGTATTCAAACTTCAGAAGGAGAATTATATTGTAAATATCACTCAGATTTCATTATTCAATAAAGATCTTACAGCTGTCTTGGCTTCTTAAAAATCCCTCTGCCTGCTCTGAGAAAAGTTTGAAGCTGAAACACAGAATGGTATCCTAAATGTGTCATTCCAACGTTAGTGTTCTTTTTACTCATGTGAGACCTGAACACCAAACAATCACAATTAAATCTATGCCCATGACTTACTCATTCAACATAAGAAATCTCAGGAGAAAGACAGCAAAGTGAACAAAACTAAATGTGAAGTATTAGTAATTAAGACATCACATTATTATCCCATTTCTGAAGCAACAATCTGAAATTACTGTATTGATATTTTCCTTGGGCTGAATTGGTTGTAGGCTTCCACACAGGTAGCTATGTCATTCTACTATATTAAAAGTAATAGTCAGGCTTTTGAAGATGAGATTATCTACAATTATTAGCTTGTGAGTTCTTCATCTTTCACTGTTGGAAGCAGATGCAAAAAATTTCATAAGATCACAGTGAGGCATAAAATGTATTTTATGAGCTGTACGAAAGCAAGGAGCTTTCCACTTCTGAACTTCACCCAGGAAAGCACACCATGGCACTCCCCTTTACAAGTGACTTGCCTCCGCTGACTTTGACTAAACCTCTCCTCCTTCTGATGTCAGGAACTTATCTCTAACCCCATAACTGCCTTCTCCTCTCTCTTTTATATACTCACTAGCTGAGGGCAACCCCAGCAAAGAGAACCCCCACCCCCAGAAAGTCAGCCGTGCTGCCATTTAGGTACATGGAAGAGTAGTTATAATGGCAAAGAATGAAGCAAAACCCTAAGCAAAACCATCACAGGGTACTTGCAACTTCCAGCCTCTTGAGGGTTCAATCAAAGGACCATTTTATTTATTTAAAACTAATAGCCACTTTAACCCAAAGGCTTGGAGACTAAAACCATAAACATTTCTACTTAAGAAACTGATATGTTAAATACCCACTCTAAACCCCATTATAACATCTAATACATTATACTACCCAACATGTGTAACCCTGGTTCCCAGAAGCCAAACATAATACAAATGCTTTACAAAGACAATTAAGGGAAGGTAATTTATTGGTACTAGTCATACTATAAAGTGCCAATGGTTAAAAGCATACTCCTGAGTTCTTAGCCATTGGGGCACTTTGAATGTTTACAGGCTCACAAGCACTGTGGACACTGCAGTTGCATATTAAAGTCATACCTGTTCAAAATCAGAAGCTAACATCCAGTAGCTAATGGTAGATGGAAACATACATATAAGTAATTATGTATTTAGCCCTAAAGGAGAAATACTCCCACCAACTGAAACCAGCTATAAACAAATGACCTCAATATTAAATGTCTGTCAGATTTTAAAGATAAGAACGGAGAGGCACCTTTTTCTGTCAGCTGTCTCTCCATTTGCATTCTTTCACAACAATTTGCAACACAGCATTCAACTTGCTTCCATTTCATAACAGTTATTGGAATCACGCATAACAAAGGGAGTCAGATCACCTTAGCCTTTGGCTCACTTTTTAATTAGCAGAGAATGAAAACATGGCGAATTTAACCTTTCTGCTTCGAAGAGTGAGAAGTGCACCAGAAATGGAGTGGGAGGATGGGCAATCAACAGATGTATGGAAAGTCATAGCAAAGCTACCAACCCATAATACATCCAGGATGCATTTTGTGCTGATTCAGAGCTTGCCTGGCCTTGGTTATTAAGTGCAAGAGTCCATTTTTCTGATGGGAACGTATGGCTTCTTTTTTTTTTTAGCCTTACACAGCTGCAGTACAGTATATGGAGATAACCACCCTCTCTGGTGAGAATCAGCTGCAAGTCAAGCTGAGATGCCTATAGTTCACTCTAACAAAAGGAGGTGATTCAGAGATGACATGTTACGGTCTCAGCTTGTTTCCAAATCAGGAATGACACATACCAGTTGGGGAAGATTCACAGAGTTTGACTGACAACACCCTTGCCAATAGCGCTTGAAGGCAAAACAATGGCTTGTCAGTTCATGCCCGCTGCATTTGGAGAACAGGCCTTTCCAGACTATGGAACATCCCATTAAAACACCCAGTTAAGCTGAACAGTCTGAAAGAAGTCTTCACATATATTTTATAATTAGGAACAAAAACATTTTTGTGTAATTGTGTTACGAATGCAGCATTTTACATTCTCAGCTGTACAATGTTCCACAGAACCTGCATTTTCCCCCATGAAAGTGCTCAAATGGCACTCCATCAGCCCATGTGCAAGCAAGGGCCAGGATCCAGATTTTATCTTGTTTAAAAGCCATCTAAGAGTTCAGAGATTATTTCAGGGTTTTTTTTCTGGAATCTACTTCCAGAATGCCCCAGTCAGGACAGCCAGAGAGTATGCTGGCTAAGGCAAGTTAGTTCAAAAAAGTAATTAGTAATTTGTTCAAGCTCAAAAAATACTTTTAATCTAAAGCAGGTGATAGGCAATAACATCCAATTGCCCCATGAGTTTTACTTTTGGTGAAATCCTATTCATACAGTATTTCCAACCATAGTTATTTCCCCCGCTTCCCCAAACTGCCTGGAGCAATGGATGTAGGGGAGAAAAGAGAGCACACACCTTTCACCTTGCCTCCAGGAGTTTAAAGAGCAAGGCTATGGACTTACAAATTGAAGAGAGACACAATTAGACAGAGGGACAAAACAACATGGGTGATGAAGTTGATGACACAATTAGCAGGCCAAATTTGCTCAGGAGGCTGCTAGGTGCAAATATACATTATGCTCACCTTCTTCAATCCTCTGGCCATTCTTCTCACCCTTGAAATATGCATCATGCTCCTCCTTCTTCCTTTCTCTATTCAGCTCAGGCAAACCACTCTTTGCTATTCCCTTTGTTTGATGCTAACTCTCACATTTTCAAAGATTTTAGTCCCTCAGTCACATTTTATCATGGCATCCACACAGAACTAGACCTACAATGTAAGCATTCTACAAGAGTGTCATTTAAAACAGTTGCAAACAGTGTCCCTGTTTTTTCAGCCATTTACCACACAAAGACAAAACATGATGCTGAGAAACAGATATGAAACACTTCAGTTCAGTCATCATTTGGTTGGCCACATTTAGGGAGACACCTGAACTCTGGCATCCAGAAACATAATTCTCAATACATTTGAATTCTATTGGGGTCAAAAATTCCCCGACTCCTCATTAAACAAACACAAACACAAACACAAACACACACACAAACACACACACACACACACACAGATTCCATGGCCATGCAGGGATTTTAACCCAGGTCTCTTGAATACTTGTCTATCACTTTATCCACTACACCATACTGGGTACCACACCCAGTAGTCTTCAGAAAAATAATTATCAGCCACTGCATATTCCAGAGGAACATTCTGTGGCACCAGGGATGCATGCTATAGCTTTTACTGGATGCCTCCTGCACAAGACAAAACATTACAGACCTCCTGAAAAGCCCCTCACAATTGATAGAAATGAAGTGCTTCTGTTTGAGAAGATCACACAAATAGCACCTTTGGCAGAGTTCCTTACCTCAGTTATGTCATAAGTCTAGATTGAAGATGATCCTTTTGACTTCTCAAGGTGGAAACAATTTATTCCCCAAAATGCAATTAACTACCCAAGACTTTAGAGCACCTTCTGTGAAACAGGAACACTTTTCAATGTTGTCTTATTCATACCATACTGAAGCAGTCACTCTCTACTATACTTGATATACGGGACGGGACGGAAAAAGAAAGAGGCTTAGGCAGTCTCCTCAATGTAGAAAAGGTGCATGTTTAAACAGAGCACTGGGAACCTACACTACTGAATGTCAACAGTCTGTCACACCCTGAAGCACCTGCTAATTAACATCTGCATCACAAGTTGACTCATTCTTTAAATCTTATCAGTTCCAGCAAAAATAAGACTCAGAGTAACTTACAGTGCATTTGAAATGCATATTATCCTTTCATGGCTAGCAATGAAAAGGAAATTTTTCCCCTAAAAAGCAGGTAAACTGTAGAACAAGGGTGGACAACATGGAACCCTGATGTTGTCAGTTAACACCTCTGTAGCCAGGATGGCTACTAGCAAGGGATAATGGGTACTGCAGAGCAACAATATTGGGAGAGTCATGGATTCCCTTCCCTCATGTACCCAGGGTTTCTAGATCTGAAACATCCCATTCTCTGAGGTTTCAGTACCAACACCAGAGGTCAGGAGGTGGATCCCTGTGATGTTGTAGAAGTGAAACAGGGCAGGAATTTGACGGAAAACAAGAATTGCTTCTGGGCCAGCTGACTGTAGAAATGGGTGTGATAGGGATCTGGTTAACTAGCCCCAGGATCTGGGTATACTGTTGCTGATCATGTAAGATGGTAACCCAGAGCAGGGATGAAGGGGAAATTTCCTTAGCAGTTAGGCAGCAAAATCCACCCAGCAGTCTTAGCAACTGCTGCCATTCCAGCTATGACACACATATTGCATGCCCTTACTTACAGAACACAACACATAGTGTTCTTCCAAGCACTACACTACTTATGGAGTTTGTGGAAAGCATTCCCCAGTTCACATGCCACTATAATGCGAGGGTTTGTTCAAAAAGAAGGCTCAAAAGTCAAGATGCAGGCGCACCATACCAGTCTAGCTTCAAACTGGCACAATTTGCTCAAGAGCTTGCATGGACCCTCCTCTCAGTCCTTTCCTCTTCTTGTCATTTTTAGGCTAAGCCACTAAGCCCTGGTGCGATTTGGGAATAACTGCCTAGGTTTTAAAGGAACCTCATCCACAAATCAAACCTCCTCTTCCAGGAACCAATACAAAGCTGCTTGCCCTGAAGTTAGTCTCCCACCCAGAGACCTGGAGAAATTCCAGCAATTCTCTAAGACTTCAGGAAGTTCCTGGAGACCTGGAAACCTGACCTTCAGAATATAACACAAACAAAGAGAGAGAAAGGATTAAGATTGTCTATGACACTTGCTGCTTGGTAACCATCCTCTAAAGTGTTTCTGCCCCTTAGGTGAGCTTCACGGTTTAACGATCACTAGAGTCTTAAATCTGCAACACAGCCAAGGATGTTGGGGAGTAAGAAAGGGACACAGCGTCCTGTGTTTGAGTATGAGAACTTGCCAGCAAGGTCATGGCCCTATTATCAGTGCAATCTTTCAGCAGCCAAGACTATATCCCAAGTATTTCTTTCTCTTCTTCCTCATAGATGTCAAAGGTCAGCAGGGCAAACAGCATGGCCCATTCAACTTAGTACAGTACACCTCCCTTGCTGTTACAGCATAAGCCTCTGCACCATCATCTAATATTTACAAAGCACTTTGCTAGCAATATGCCAGCAGCACAACATTCTCTCTGTAGAAGCATTTTGGATGAGAATCGGCTGTACAGAAATTAAGCTCCAGAGTTACATTTTTGATGCAAATTTCTGAAATAATACATAATATAATTCATAATAACTTTAGGGTCTATAATGAAACAGTGTTATATAAGGCCAGCTCTTCCCCTAATTTTTTCCTGTTAGGACTCCAGCAACTCCGGAACTGGCGCCTAACACCACAATCTTGTGCATGCCTACTCAGATGTAAGTCTTACTGAATTCAGTGGGTTAACTCCCACGCAAGTGGCAATGTGATTTTGACCCTGTATTTGGGTATGAAATAGACTGCAACAAGGAATCCTTAGGAAGGTTCTTTTCTCCTTCTCAGCTTCCTAGAACTTTCTCCTCCTATGCTATACAGGTTTTTACTTTCTAAAACACCAAGGTGAGAAAGTTTCTGAAGAAAACAGAAAAAGCTGCGTTTTAATCTTTCTCTCTCCTGACACTTCTCCATACAGTGAACTAAAAGAAGTCTTTTAGCACATATTCCTCCGCACACTCTATTCACCACTCAAGGATATTTAAAGAATTAGGAACTACACAATTCCTTCCCTTAACCCCCATCTCTTATTTCCCTTTTTATCTTTGGATAAAGGAGCCTTGTGGCACAGTAGCTAAACTGCAGCACTGCAGTCAAAATTCTGCTCACAACCTGAGTTCGATCTCGATGGGTTCAGGTAGTCGGCCTAAGGCTGACTCAACCTTCCATCCTCCTGAGGTTGGTAAATTGACTCCCCAGCCTGCTGGGTCGATGTGCGGCAATGTGTAGCCTGAATAATTATGTAGTCTACTGCCCAGAGAGTGCTTTAAGCACTATGAGGCAGTATATAAGCAGGAAGACTTTGCTTGGTTTTTTGCTTTGCTTTTTTTCCAGCAGGAGGATGGGCTTACAAGTGACACATACAGTACATATTGCTAACTGGAGGGAAGACCCAAAAGAAAGTGTGTTCCTCACTGGCTTATAACTAAAGGGAATGAGGATGAGGAAACTTTCTCTCCCTCGGGCAGATAAGATAAATCAGCATACCTTATTATTTTATTTTATTTATTCTATTTATACCCCGCCTATCTGGTCAAACGACCACTCTAGGCGGCTAGAAGTTATTATGAAGTTTCAGGGGACAGAATCAACTATGAAGTAATCTTTTCTGTATTCTGTGCATCTTTTAAAGCAGCTATTCTCAATGACGTATTTGAAGGGGGCCACAACTGGAAACAGTTCTTCACACACCACCTTATAATGTCTGTTATATAACTTACACAAGCCTGAATCAGCCTATATTTCTTTCATATTTAGATTTGGATGTGGCCAAAAAAATGTTGAGAACGGTTGCTTTAAAGTAGCCTCCCCTAAGCTCTTACCCGATGATTTAGACTCCCACAATCTTTCACAGCTGGCCATGTCAACTGGGGTTGATGAGAGTTGTAGTCTAAGATACCAGTTAGGGAAAAGTTGATAGTGGTTTTCTACTACAGTGGTTTCAAACCTATTTATTATTTATTTATTTATTGAATTTGTAGCCCGCCCATTTAGTCAACTGACTACTCTGGGCGGCTAACAACATATAAAGTAAACAATTTAAAATATAGGAAACCTATGAGTATGACTCTAAATAAAAAGATAAGCTGTTTACTTCAACAGTTATTGTACTGATGCTACACCAGTAGCAGAACAAAATGAGTAGCTAGTGCAGTTTTGGATTAGCTGTGCACAAATCTGCACTTGCAGGATTTCTCATTAAATCTGTTCATATATCCAAAAATGTACTGTATTTTACTCTAGCTGCTAGTTAGAATCTAAAATCAATCTAGGAACTGTTTGATTAGACTAGGGTGATTCCTAGAAAAAGTTGGTGAGATTGCAAAGTCAATAAGGAGGGGATGAGCCCACTGCAAAGAGGTACATTTGACAGAATAAAGCTCACTTTTCAATACCAAATGGTTACTGCAACTCCTAAAGGAAAAGAAAATGTACGGTCAACTCCTTATCCACATTTTGGCCACATTTCACAAGGATTATCTGCTGCCTTCCAGTTTTCAGTAGAACTGTTCAAACCCAGGCTTACAAACCGTTTTGAGAACAGCACATCTGTGGCTTTAAAGAAAGAACTTCCCAAATTTAAAAAGAACCCTGCTGTGTGCATTCAGTTCCTTGGCAACATGTAAATAGGCTCTCTGGATGATGACAAACACCACAGCAGAGCCACATCTGCCTTTGGCTTTTAATTATCATAATGAACACAACTGGTTACATATTAGCAGTGCCATGAAAGGTGTTTTCTCTTTCTTTTACTAATGAAAATCAAAATTGCTTCACAAAGCTTTCCTGCCTTCAGACCTCTGTAACATCTCAGAAGCCATTTTGTTTATATTTTGCAGAGGTATAAACATTAACATATGAATTCCAAAATTTCCCTAGCAAATCAGTGCTAAAAAAGTATAGACTTGCAAAAAGATGGAGTTCATGCTCTGTCTCAGACAGGCAAGTCGGTGCTAATGCTTAAGTATGGCATATGAGCACCTTGTGCAAGATCAGAAAATCACTATCAACCTTTCCGCCAAACCATCAAGCTCTGGCTTATAGCTGCCTTGTAAAGTAGGGTCCACAGCTCTAATTTACAATCCTAGGTCTGCAAGTACAAAAATATTTTACCAATCTGAATGAAACATCAAACTATGGCTTGTCTCAAAACAAGGTGGGGAGGGATCACAACACAAAGCATATGGAAATATAGCACATAACCTTGAAGCTCAGGCATGTTTTTCTGTATTAAGGGAAGGATGATGAATCTTTGGTCCTCTAGATTTTTCATTCATTAATTCATTAATTCATTTATTTTTGGCTACAAGATTCCATCAACTCCATCCAGCACAGTCCATAGTAAGGACGTATGGGAGCTCCAGGCCAGAACATCGGCAGGAACAAATTTTGCCAAATCTGTATTAAGATCCTACTTTATTTCAACATTTATTATCTTTCTATAGTTTGGAAGATGAAAAAAGGAAGATTAATCATATGAGGCCATGTTCTATGAAAAGACTGTTGCGCTTATAACTTTCCCAGCCATATACACCATGCCAGTCATGTGGGGAATCTCTATAACAGTACTAATTGCCAGCAAAACTAAATAATGTTCCCATAGAGGTTCCCAGATCAGTGAATATAGGACCTTTCCATAAAGACCAGAACCTGGTAACACTGAATGTGTGGACTACAATTCTCAAAATTCTCCCAACCACTACTAATGCTGGTGAGGTGGATTTAAACCATGGTTTAAGTTTTAAAAATCTTTTTTTAAAATTTTAATTGTTGTTTAAATCAAATTTATTTTTTAAAAATCATTTATTTTTATTCACCCTGCATGCTGGTACTGTACTCCAGTCATTTTTCCAAGCTCTGATAAGGATTACCATTACCATTCCTTATTTAGCCCTGGAAGATGGAGCACTCACTATCTATCACCACCAAAGCATTTGACTAGAACTATTTCCATTTTAGTCTTCATAATTATATGGAAGATATTTAGAACCTAGAAACAGCAAACAGAGCAATTGAGGAATGACTATTTATTAAGACTGTCCAACAGGCATCCTGACATGAAAATTAATTATTGGGTTAGGCATGCTTCACCATTCTGAAAACAACATATGAAAGAAGAAAACATGTCAAGTAATATGCCAGCTCTTGCTAGATTTTCATTACTAAACAAGAGCGTTGAGTTCAGAACAAAGTGTTATCTTCCATGTGGGTTTACAGTTGGATCTATTCAACACTTTCCTTCTGTCAGACTCTTCTGGTAACCCAGCCATCCGCCGGAAAGCTATGACTTGATTTGGTTGCATTTTGTAGTCAGCTGTGCCTCTTTGACATAGAAGAATGACGGGGTGGGTGTGTCAAACCACACAGACCATATAATTTTGTTTTCTTTCATTGGGGGCGCCCCTAAATTTACACTCATGCACAGAAGATACTATTTATAAGCACTTACAGATTGCAACATTTATAGTGTTGCACTGATGCAACAAGAAGTTGGATCTGTACATTACTAAAATATCTTATCTTGCAAAATCATTGAAATGTGCGATAATTCAGATCTCAGTAGGCAATAACAGTAGTTTATTATAATTTTTTAAGCATCACAAACTCTTTTTTAAAAGTATTCACAAAAGGGAGCCATACCCAAATAAACAAATTTTATTTCAAAGGAACACAAGCTCTACTGGGTCAGACCAAAGTAATATCTAATCCAGCATTCAATTAATAAAGTGGCCATCCCATGATCATTCGTACATTTCTACCAGTTTCTTCCCTGAAGCTTAATATATTTGTCCAGTGCAGGATACAGTTAATTCTTTATGTCAAAAATGAATCTGAATACAATTTCTGGCCAATAATTCCTTATTTTACTAGAAGAGCAGAAAGTGTCCTTCGTCATTGGTATCAGTGGGTAACATTTCAGTGTTCACAAGGAAGAATAGCTGCAGCCTAAGCTTTGCTAAGATTCCATATACAACTGCTATCCTCTTCTACTTTTTGTTTTCCTTACCATTTGTTTCTCTTTGGGAATAGGAGTTTGTGGACTTAATATCTGGAATTTCCCAGGAGACCGCAAACAGACAGAGAAGCGACTGCCATCGGAGCCCAATGAATCTTATGCAGGGCTGCTCCACAACAATGAAAAGAGTGTGAACATATATCAGCTTCATTACTTCCACTGGGAGAGATAAATTAACCAAAAGCGATGCTTTTAAGCATGCAAAGAATGTTGCCCTTGGTGACCTAACAAATTGTTTCTAGGGAGTGAGCCAGTATCTTCTAGGATCTACTTCTTCTAGTATCCTCACAGTACTGTACACAGATGGGGATGTGATTATTGACTCAAGTAGGGAGGTTCTTAACTTGTCTACATCAAGTTTCATAGCAGTCCAAGATTCAAAAACAAGACCAGCCTGGAAAGTTTGCATCCAGAAGTAATTGACTGTGCAAAAGGGAGCTGGTGCACAGAACATGACAAAATTCCTAAACTGCATCTACACAGATGATTGCTGTAGATTGACTGTGTGAAAATTGTCCCATGAGCACAGCATTCAAACAACTGTTGTGGAGGGAATAACAGAAGTTTAGAAAAACCTTGGGCACCTATTATGAAGTTTCACAAGTGGCATCAACACAGGGCTTTCTTCTTTAGTTGACTTCTCACTTTTTGAGGTATTCATATTCAAATTTGCCTTCATCTCCTACACGTCTCCTTAGTTCTTTAATGCTGCCATTTCATTTTCCATCCAGTATGGGTATACTGTATTTCTTCACCCTAACAGCGCACCAAGACAGGAACAGCAAATTGGATTTGTCAGCTTTCAGTGGTTCAGTGTTCAGATCAAAGCAGCGGCAATGGTGGAATTAAAATATTGGATCAAGTTTTGCTTATATATTTATTTATTTTTGCAAAGTTCCCAAATATTTTTAACTTGCCGAAGATAATGGGGGACTTCTTTTTATCTCACAAATATGCTACAGATTTTAGAAGCAGTATAATCTCATCAGACTAGCCTGTCAGATGCAGAAATTATTAGGTTATCTAAAATACAATAGGAAGCTGTGCTTGGAAAAGTTCCTTTTTTTAACCAGCCACGACAGCCAAAGGATCCTGAGAATTTTGACCCAAATGTGTAACTTTTTCAAGCTCTGGGAAGAAGAAGGGTTTGTTTAAATTTAAATTACAGTTTACAAGAAAGCATTGCCTTAAAATCTTAAAACATTTCTGGCAACAGTTTAGTAATTTCTCTCAGCAGCATTTCTTGATAACAACTTGGCTTCGCAACAGCTGAACTTCTTGCTTTTTGCCTTTCTCTTTGGAGGTTTTCCGGAAGTACGTGTGCTCGCATGGGCATGATTCCTCCTGCCCCAACATATGCACATATATGCATATTTCTTCTCTGTATTATGACATCATTTCTGATATATTAAATCAGGAAAAAGCAACTTAATGTTATCTAGATTTTTTTTGTTGTTTATAGCGGTCAAAACATCTGACCATTCTCTTATGTATTTTTTTTCTCTTTAAGCATGAACATTTCCTTCTAACAGTCCTCTCATATATTCCAGAGCTGTAGTCATCTTTGCTGAATTCTTCTAAATATCCCCCAGTGGCTACTAAAATAGAACCAAATATCAGAGATTAAATAGATCCAGACATCAGAGATTTTGCTCAGGTCTTACTCAGGCTTATTAAAGTAGCACAGCCACCTTATGTACTTTACAGGTTCATTCCTACATCTATTTATACCAAGCTTGTCACAAAGCTGCCAGACATCATGTGTGTGTGTTTAGTCGTTTAGTCGTGTCCGACTCTTCGTGACCCCATGGACCAGAGCACGCCAGGCCCTCCTGTCTTCTACTGCCTCCCGGAGTTGTGTCAGGTTCATGTTGGTTGCTTCGCAGACACTGTCCAGCCATCTCATCCTCGGTCGTCCCCTTCTCCTCTTGCCGTCACACCTTCCTAACATCAGGGTTTTTTCCAAGGACTCTTTTCTTCTCATGAGATGGCCAAAGTACTGGAGCCTCAGCTTCAGGATCTGTCCTTCCAGGGAGCACTCAGGGTTGATTTCCTTTAGAACTGATAGGTTTGTTCTCCTTGCAGTCCAGGGGATTCTCAAGAGCCTCCTCCAGCACCACAATTCAAAGGCATCAATTCTTCGGCGGTCTGCTTTCTTTATGGTCCAGCTCTCACTTCCATACATCACGACAGGAAAAACCATAGCTTTGACTATTCGGACTTTTGTTGGCAAGGTGATGTCTCTGCTTTTCAAGATGCTGTCAAGATTTGTCATCGCTTTCCTCCCAAGAAGAAGGCGTCTTTTAATTTCAGGGCTGCTGTCTCCATCTGCAGTGATCATGGAGCCCAGGAAGATAAAATTTGACACTGCCTCCATATCTTCCCCTTCTATTTCCCAGGAGGTGATGGGATCAGTGGCCATGATCTTAGTTTTTTTGATGTTGAGTTTCAGACCATTTTTTGCACTCTCCTCTTTCACTCTCATTACAAGGTTCTTTAATTCCTCCTCACTTTCTGCCATCAGAGTGGTATCATCTGCATATCGGAGGTTGTTGATATTTCTTCCGGCAATCTTAATTCCGGCTTGGGTTTCTTCCAGTCCAGCCTTCCGCATGATGTATTCTGCATATAAGTTAAATAAGCTGGGGGACAGTATACAGCCTTGCCGTACTCCTTTCCCAATTTTGAACCACTCAGTTGTTCCATGACCAGTTCTGACTGTTGCTTCCTGTCCCACATATAGTTTTCTCAGGAGACAGATAAAGTGGTCAGGCACTCCCATTTCTTTAAGAACTTGCCATAGTTTGCTGTGGTCCACACAGTCAAAGGCTTTTGCATAGTCAATGAAGCAGAAGTAGCTTCGACTATGCAGACCTTTGTCGGCAAGGTGATGTCTCTGCTTTTTAAGATGCTGTCTAGGTTTGTCATCGCTTTCCTCCCAAGAAGCAGGTGTCTTCTAATTTCAGGGCTGCTGTCATCATCTGCAGTGATCATGGAGCCCAAGAAAGTAAAATATGTCACTGCCTCCATATTTGCCAGGAGGTGATGGGACCAGTGGCCATTATCTTAGTTTTTTTTTTTTTTTTTTTTTTTTTTTTTTGATGTTGAGATTCACATTTTTTGCGCTCTCCTCTTTCACCCTCATTAAGAGGTTCTTTAGTTCCTCCTCACTTTCTGTCTTAAGAGTTGTACCATCTACATATCGGAGGTTGTTGATATTTCTTCCACCAATCCTAATTCCGATTTGGGATTCATCTAGTCCAGCCTTTCGCATGATGAATTCTGCATATCAGTTAAACAAGCCTTGTTATACTCCTTTCCCAATTTTAAACCAATCAGATGTTCCATATCCAGTTCTAACTATTGCTTCCTGTCCCACGTATAGATTTTTCAGGAGGTAGATAATGTGGTGAGGCACCACCATTTCTTTAAGAACTTGCCATAGTTTGCTGTGATCCACATAGTCTAAGGCTTTTGCATAGTCAATGAAGCAGAAGTAGATGTTTTTTCTGGAACTCTCTGGCTTTCTCCATAATCCAGCGCAAGTTAGCAATTTGGTCTCTAGTTCCTCTGCCCCTTCAAAATCCCCAGCTTGTACTTATGGGAGTTCTCGGTCCACATACTGCCGAAGACTACCTTGTAGGATTTTGAGCATAACCTTCGTAGCGTGTGAAATGAATGCAATTGTACGGTAGTTGGAGCATTCTTTGGCACTGCCCTTCTTTGGGATTGGGATGTAGATTGATCTTTTCCAGTCCTTTGGCCACTGCTGAGTTTTCCAGACTTGCTGGCATATTGTGTGTAGCACCTTAAGAGTGTGGTCTTTTAAGATTTTAAATAGTTCAGCTGGAATGCCATCACCTCCACTGGCCTTGTTGTTAACCATGCTTTCTAAGGCCCACTTGCCTTCACTCTCCAGGATGTCTGGCTCAAGGTCAGCAACCACACTATCTGGGTTGTCGGGGACATCCAGATCTTTCTGGTATAATTCCTCTGTGTATTCTTGCCTCCTCTTCTCGATGTCTTCTACTTCTGTTACGTCCCTCCCACTTTTGTCCTTTATCATGTCCATCTCTGCACAAAATGTTTCTTTAATATCTCCAATTTTCTTGAACAAATCTCTTTTTTCCTTTTCTATTATTTTCCTCCATTTCTTTCCACTGTACATTTAAGAAGGCCCTCTTGTCTCTCCTTGCTATTCTTTGAAGGTCAGCATTCAATTTTCTGTAACTTCCCCTCTCTGCCTTGCATTTTGTCTCCCTTCTCTTCTCTGCTATTTGTAAGGCCTCACTGGACAGTCACTTTGCTTTCTTGCATTTCCTAAAGGTCATTACCTACATACATTACAGGTAAATGCATTATCAGCATAGAGTATGAAGTGATGTTTATCATTTGCCTTTTATATTCCTTATTCTACAATAAAGTAATTGGGCCTTAGTAAACATGCATCAATCTACTTCTTAACCTTGGCTCTTCTGACCGTATTTAGATTCCTAGAAGCTTCCACTAGCAAGACCAGTGGTCAGGATTTGGGAAGGTATGGTCCAACAACACCTTGAGATCAATGCCAGGAATCAACCATGGACTCTCTTTCCTCATGTTTCTGCATAATATCATCATCACCATCTGAGAATTGCATATCTTGAAGGGATCCTGTGAATCATAAAGTCCAGCCTGTCAAGGAGGCACCATGAAGGACTGAACTCCCAACCTCTGGCTCTGCAGGCAGATACAGTGGTGCCTCGCTTTACGATTGCCCCGTTTAACAACGAAACCGCATTATGAAGAACTTTTTGCGATCGCAAAATGATGTTTCCTATGGGGGAATTTTGCTTTGCGATGATCGGTTCCCTGCTTCGGGAACCGATTCTTCGCAAAATGACAATTTTCCAACAGCTGATTGGCGGTTCCAAAATGGCCACCGGGTAAACAAAATGGCCCCCCGCTGTTTTCTGGGACGGATTCCTTGCTGCACAGGCAGCGAAAATGGCTGCCCTATGGAGGATCTTCGCTGGACGATGAGTTTCAAGCCCTTTGGAACACATTAAACGGGTTTTAATGCGTTTCAATGTGTTTTTTTCTTTTCGTATTACGACGTTTTCATTCTACAGCGATTTCGCTGGAATGAATTAACATCGTAATGCGAGGCACCACTGTACCTAAACCACATCTCGCCGGCCTTTGATACCGTCAACCACGGTATCCTCCTGGGGAGGCTCTCCAAGTTGGGAACTGGTGGCTCGGCACTCGCCTGGCTTCGTTCCTTCTCAGGGGACCATCCCCAGAGAGTGCAGCTTGGGGAGAGTGTCTCGGCACCATGCAGTCCCAACTGTGGGGCTCCACAGGGGTCAATCATCTCCCCAATGCTGTTCAACATCTTTATGAGGCCGCTGAGAGGGGTCATCAGGGGGTGTGGGGCTTTGTGTCATCAATATGCTGATGACACCCAGCTCTACATCTCCTTTTCACCAACTGCAGGTGATGCCGTCCTGTCCCTCCAGCACTGCCTGGGGGCCATACTGCAATGGATGCAGGAGAACGGGCTGAGGCTGAACCCGGACAAGACGGGAGTTCCGAGGGTGGGTGGCCCCGTGGTTTGTGGCTTGGGTGACTCTCTCACATTTGGGGTGTGTGACCCTGGCTGCGAAGAGTAGGGTCTGCAGCCTGGGCGTACATCTGGACCCGACACTCACCATGGAAACGCAGGTGGCGTCGGTAGTCCGCACTGCCTTTTCCCATCTTTGGCGGATTGCCCGGCTGCGGCCCCACCTCGACACGGGGGCACTCACTACGTTGGTGCATGCGCTCGTAATCTCAAGATTAGACCACTGTAACACGCTCTACATGGGCCTGCCTTTGAGGCTGACGCAGAAACTTCAGGTGGTGCAGAATGTGATGGCCAGACTCCTCACTGGAGTGAGAAAATACCAACACATTTCGCCAACTCTGGCCTCATTGCATTGGCTGCCCATTCGTTTCCGCGTTATCTTCAAAGTATTAATGCTTACTTACAAGGCCCTAAATGGTTTAGGACTGCGATATTTGGTGGAACGCCTGCTTCCACCAAAGTCTACCCAGATCAACCCTGCGAATCAGGAGGTGAGGCTAAGGAGCCTGACGCTGAGAGAGGCCCAGAAGGAGAAGACACGAAACCAGGCCTTCTCGGCGGTGGCTCCTCGCCTCTGGAATAACCTCCCCTCAGAGATTCGCGCACCCCCTACGCTGACTATCTTTAAAACCCAATTAAAAACCTGGCTGTACATCCAGGCCTTCCCTCCAGCTAATTCCTGGTTTTCTTTCTAACTCTTTTCTATGTTCTTTTATTTTATTATAATTGTTATTGAATGACTATGTATATTTTATGTTTTATTGTTTTATCTTGCATTGGAAGCCTCCTAGAGTGGTCCATGGGTCCAGATAGGCAGGATATAAATCAAATAAACAGACAGACAGACAGACAGACAGACAGACAGACAGACAGACAGACAGACAGACAGACAGACAGACAGACAGACAGACAGATAGATAGATAGATAGATAGATAGATAGATAGATAGATAGATAGATAGATAGATAGATAGATAGATAGATAGATAGATAGATAGATAGATAGATAGATAGATAGATGGATAGATAGATGGATAGATAGATGGATGGATGGATGGATGGATGGATGGATGGATGGATGGATAAATCATCATCATCATCATCATCATCATCATCATCATCATCATCATCATCATCATCTCAAATGACCATAAAGAAATGTGCACATAAGAACTCAATCACTACAGGCATTTGGAAACTTTTAGTTATATGAAACTATAGAGACAATATTTCATATATCCACACCCTGCTCAGTCCACTAAAAGGCTTAACTGGCTGACTATAGGTAGCACATTACAATGGCTACACCAGCTGCCAGTCTGTTTCTAGCCACAATTCATTACAAAAAAAAAGCCCTATACAGCTTGGCTCCAGGCTATTTGAAGGATTGTTCCACTGAATAAGAGACTTCTCTGCTTTTAAGGTCTTCTGGGGAAGCCCTTCTCTTCTACCACCTTTCCAAGCTCATTTGGCAACAATATGAGAGAGGACCTTGCCACTGGTTGCTTCAAGGCTTTGAAATACGCTGACCCAAGAAGCCAAGTTAGCCTCCTCCCTCTTGCCCTTCCATTGTCAGGCAAAGACCTTCCTCTTTAGACAGCTTTTCAAATACCTAAGTATCTCAGGAATGCTTGTTTATTAACTTACAGATTTTTAAAATGGTTTTACATGGTTTTTAATCTTAATATCGTTTAATAGGTTTTAATAAAAATATACTATTTTTAAAACATCAGAGTAAATGTTTGTAAAACAGGGACTTTTATATATTCAATGAACTGTGCATCCACATGACATCACTATGTCACTTTAGAGTGGTGATAATGATAACAGTATTCCTACTAATTGTTTTTCCATTTCTTAAATATATTTCTTTACAAAAAAGACTCTAGATAGCTATCAGATCATATATTCTTCCTTAAAAGCAAAGGAACAATAATATGGCCACTATGCGACAGAAAGCAATATAAGGCAGATACACAACCTATCTCTAAATACAGAAAACAGAAAATAAGGAAGGATTAAAAATAAGGAGCAAACTGATTTCTGTTGTTAAAGTAAATGCTGCAGACCCATTCCCACTTCAAGAGTTTCACAAAGTACATTATTCTCATTATAAAAAAAAAATCATAAGTATCTCGAAGCTCTCCTCAATTTCTCGCAATTTACAAGAGAGAGACAGGAAGACGTGACACTGTAATTTTGTTTCTCCATGGTTTTATATCACTTGGAAAGTACATGCACCAGGGCAAACTCATTTCCTCCATGGAATTCTTCCTTCTGTGTGAATAGAATTGTGTACATAGAAACTATTGCAACTAATTATCTAGTTTATGCCTTCTTTCTCTTTACTGCTCTCTTAAAAGTGCCTCATAATCATTAATGCCTATAACTACTAATGTTTTACAGACAATAAGTGTCTGTAAAATTATTCCCACATCTAAAACTCCAAGCTACATTTTTCGACCCAAACGAAGGAAAGCGCATCAATTAAAAACAGAACTTTGATGGACATAGTAATTTAAGCTTTCTTAGCATACAGACGGTCTTAATCTTCTTGCTACTTTATGCAGTAACAATGTTACATGGATAGGATCATACTGATGTACAGTACAGTATAGTGTTATACATTATTCCAAGATCAGACCCCTCAATGGATTTTTTTAATGTTAAGGATAATGATTGTTTGACATATCTTTAGAAATGCAAGATGTTCCATGTGGAATGAATTGGGAAGCAACTATCAGGGAGGTCATATCTTAAATGCATACAGCTGCATTTATTTCAACACAACTTTTTCAATTTGGTCCACATCTGAATAATTAGCTGTTATTCAAAATTACAGTTGGACATGCTTTTCTGTCTTCCCACAACAACTACTATCCATCAGTTTTCACTTAAGAAGAAAAGAAACATTTTATATCTACAGGGTGATTCCCAACTAGAGATTTTATTTTATTTATTCACTATGTATTTTATTTATTCATTATGTATGTATGTATGTATTTATTCATCATGGGGTGGGGTACGGATGGAGACAGATTTTCAACAAGTATAGAATACGCCAGGAGAATGCACAGGCTGTGATCTGTGCAGTGATTCACAGACTCTGATTTTGGGGCAGAAAATGAATTACAACAGTATCCAGAAGTAGTTTAATTCGCTCTTATCTAGAACAGCTGGATGGACTTTTTACAGAGATATTGTTATGAAAAGATCATTTTTGACACAGAGAACTAAGAGTGGCATCAAAATGTTCCATAACTGTTAGTTGCTTCCAATGATGCTGCAAGATTTTTCTCCCACAAAGACCAATCTGTTTTGTCCGAAATAAAATGTGACCATAAAAATGAAATATACAAACAAATAAACCAAACAAAAAGAGCTAAAGGAGAAGCCTTGACTCAAAGACAAAGAGCCAAACTCTACAAATGCAACCTGTGCCACCGAACAGACATTGCAAACCACATCAAAGGTATCTTTTTCTGAGCGCGAAGAAGCATGTCTCTCAATTAAGATTTACATGAAAGCAACAGAATCTAAGGGTTGGCTATGCCAATGGGAACTGGCAGGATTCTCAATTGCTAGGGTCAGCAGGAGCAAGCAGCAAGGTTTAGTTAAGTTCCCATCCAGAAGAGTGAATGGAAATTATTTACTTATACGGAAGAAAGTACAGTATTGGAATACTTTCTAACAAAACAAAGCTACCATACATTATGAACACCACGAGAAGACAAGATTCACTGGAAAAGACAATAATCCCAGGAAAAGTTAAAGGCAGCAGAAAAACACGGAAGATCAAACATGAGATGGATTGATTCATTAGAAGAAATCACAATCCTGAGTTTGCAAGATCCAAGCAGGGCTCCTAATGACAGGACCTTTGGGAACTCACTAATTCATAGAGTCACCAGAACTCGGAACCAGTTTCATGGCACATAGCAACAAAGCTTTAGAGTCCTAAGTGGCCTGTAACCAAAGGAGGGGCAGCCCCCCCCCCCAAATTTTGGACTGAGACTCCCTCCACTCAGTCCACAAGCCACCTCTGCACAAGGTGCAACACAATATTGCAACAAGGAAGGGAAACTGCTCTCCAGTCCTAACACTGGGTGGCCCAAGCACATATCACTCTGCAGAAAAATACACAGAGACGCAGAACCCATCCCAGCATGCCTTGCAAAATACAATCCCTGCCTACAAACAGGGTGGCTGGCATGGCAGGTGTTTTTGAGCAGTAAAGGAAAGCAAAATGTAGCCTTTGCACATTCATTCGCTCTGACCTGGAGCAGCACTACCCAAACAGTAGCTCATGGTAAAGTCTTGATTGCTCTATCCAGCTATGAGGCAACAGGGTGGGGTCAACTGTGTGGCCCCAGGCAGTTACCAGCTCACCTGTCTGCTGGCATGAGACTCCCCAGACTAGATTATTACACAATTATCAATCTTAGCCAAACATTTGTCGTATTCCAATTCTCCACTTTTTCACTGACCTTTCATTCTTGCATGTATGATGTGCATTTTCTGCTTCAGCGCAACACCATCTGCTACCTCATCAGTTGCACTTACGCCCTACCTTGGGCCCAAATTTACCATTTTGTGTGCCCTATTTAGAGCAGCAGTGAAGTTTTAAAAGCCCCATGTTTAATAAATCATTTTTGCAATGGCCCCAATCTTCTCTATACTTTAATTTTAAGATCAAAAGGACTTCAGGTTTCATAGATTACAAATAGCCTATGTTTAGAAAAAAATGAACATTTGGGAAGAACTTGTGACCTAGTTTAACTGTGCCATGTTATGCAGAACTGGGAAATAATTACCCTTGAAATAACGTTTTCGTACAAAGCATATATTCTCCGATGGGAAGTCAGCCCTCACAGAATGTTAAGGAAAATTCTCTGAACAACAGCACAAGAACCTCTAGATATCTATCTCTTTCTTATTATATATGTGTTGTGCTGGATGGGTCCACATGTTTATTCTGCATATACAGTGGTGCCTTGCTAGACGATGATAGTCTGTTCCACTGAAATCACTGTTTAGCGAAATCATCGTCTAGCGAAAAGCATTTCCCCATTGGAATGCATTGAAACCTGCTCTATTTGTAGGTTTACCCTACAGAGCGAACATCTAAACTAACCTTACCATGTACACACTTTTGACTGGTGGTGGCAGCAGGATGCCAAAAGTCAGAATGGTGCCAAAACCTCATTAGCCCAGTGCCAGCCATTTCTCTAAGACTCATACACTGCCTGCCTCCGCTCAGAATGAAGAATGCATATCTACCGTACATCCTTCTTTAGGTGAACCAAGTGCCCCCCCATCTCCTAACTCCATTACTTACTCAGTTGAATTGCTTCCAGAGGGAAGCTGCTTGGGCAATCACATTCCCAGCTCTTGTACATTTTATCTTCTGAATCATTCTTGTCTAACCCAGATACATAAAACTTGCTGAACACTTCTTAATCTTCCTCCCTGAGTAGACTGTTGCACCTGTCTGCCTATAGTTACCCAATCCAACTTACACCACTCAAATTCTTCTTTGGACTGCATTTCCAAGCTACTGAAAGTGCATAATAATCTAAAAAGGAGAGACAGAAAACTCCTAATACCTCTTCTGCAAAACTTCTCTACATAGGAATAGGGATTCTAAGAGTTGAGAAAGGGTGACTCTTACGAAGCACCCATAAAATTAAAGACTAAATAAAATCACAACCCTGTCTGCAAGTTTCCAAAAGTGGCAGCCATTTTGTTCTTAATTAATGTGTATTTATATACACATTATTTATTCATAAGATGTTCTATATCTACAGCCCGGGCTCCAGCTATTGCCAAATAGTTGCTTTATTTGACATAACTCTAATTTTCAGTTCTAACTTCTGAAAAAAAGTCATCTCCATTTTCACTCCCTCTGCACTTCAAAGGCAGCAGCCTATCATTGATATCAGCTGACAGGCAAGTTGATGGGTTTCTGTATCAGCAGGATGTCTACGTCATCAATACTCTGAATGTTGATTACTGGTTTTGATGTCATTGTCACTTTGTAGGTTCATTACCAATGTTAATAGGGTGACTGTCATTCTCTTCCACCACCACCCCAACATACTTGGTCCCCATCTTACTACCATGAATGCAGTGTGTATAAACTGTGGCCTAACTAGTGTACTCCATGTGTCTGAAGAAGGGAGCTGCAATCCGCAAAAGATCACACCGGAAAAAATCTGATAGCCTTTAGGGGACCATAATAGTATTGCCTTCTGCTAGGTTGACAAGAGAAGTAGGTGGCTTTTCCTCACACAATGGAGGAAATCTTGCTGTGGTACTTACTGGACACAAACTGAGACCCAAGTGCCTAAGAAAGCTAGTTCTGTTATCCTCAGTAGGAGGAGAATAACACCAGAACCAAAAAAAGGAAGAGTATTTTGAGTGTAGGTGTAAGAGAACAGCTTTGTAGCTGGATACTGCAGCTGTCAGAGAGAGTTCTGAGACTGCACTCCCACACAAAGCAGATGCGGTCTATTCAGTTCTCAATTTAGGAACTGTTCAAATGCTCTCCCTGTCTCTAATTATGGAAAGTGCTCTAAGAACCTCTCCTTTACTCATAAGCATTATCACTCCTCTTCAACTTCTGGAAATGTATAAGCTGTAGATTAAATTCACAACTTTAAAAAGCTGATGTTCACATTTGCATTACAAATCTCAACAAGCCTTTGTCTTAAATAAAAGTACATTGTTTCAAGAGTTTGTGGTCTACGGCAGAATTAGGATAAACCATTTAATCAGACATGCTATCTTGGTAACTTGTGTGATAAGTGTCAGAGTCAAAGTTCAATTATGGAAGCTATGAAGTCATTTGAATCAGAATGCATAAAGGTTAATGCTACTAAACAGGGCTGTTCTGTTGTTCCATGATTCGTTACACCTTTAGTGCAAATGATCAAAAGGAATTTGGGGGTTGGGTGGGTGGAAAGAAACTGTTATTAATCCCTCTGCATGTATCAAAACTTGATTGAGGCATCTTGCATCCCCAATATGCTCTCAGGCAACACTTCCGAATAGTGACAGTCTTACTCCTACATTATACATACCAAACAGGAATGGTAAAAGTTCTACAGAGCCCCAACAAGAACGGACAAAAATCAATTTTTCGTAGTTGATGTCTTTATTTTAAAAGCAAATTTATAAATCCAGATCAGTTTTTTATATTTTAATCAGTTTTCTAATTGTTAAAATGCTTTGTCTTTAAAAGAACAAAATCTTATATGATAGTAAATTTAATTTAGAATGTGTTACAGTTCAAAATTGTCATTACTGAATAGGGACAGTAAATTCTAATTCTATTATGGGACAAAGAACTGATATCACTTTTACCATTCCTTTCTTCTGGGGGTGCCCTGGAACTGTGCAGCTTGCCCAAGATGACACAGAATCCCTCTTCTCCTGGGAAGCACAGTAAAGAATTAATCTCCCAACGTAAATTTTGATTTAACCACATGATCCCCCTCAAATGCATCACTCCTTGTTATACCCTTAACATGTATTTTTCACAATACTGTACATATTTTTCAATATTTCCTTTCCCCGGTGCTATGCCATTGAATAGAGAATTACAGTAGACGGAGTGAATCCAAGCAAGAAGGTTATGAAAAATAATGTATTCTGAAAAATATGTATCAAGATCATAGCAAGCAACAGTGCACCTTGACGGGGAACTCCATCATTAAATCAAGACTTACTGAATAAGAATTTAAGCTGTGATTTAAATTATGATTCAAACTAATTTGATTTCAAACAAATTTACCCTGGCCCAAACTTTAACTTTCTTTAAGTTAAGTTTGTTTAAATGTTCTAAACCACTGGTTCTTAACCTTGGGTTACTCAGGAGTTTTGGACTGCAACTCCCAGAAGCCTTCACCACCAGCTGTCCTGACTGGGGTTTCTGGGAGTTGCAGTTCAAAAGCATCCGAGTAACAAAGGTTAAGAACCACTGTTCTAAACCACTGATTATCAATCATGGGTCTTCTAAATGTTGAAGACTGCAGCTCCTAGAATGCCCGCCTTGTAGTCCTGCTAGCAAAGGATTCTCAAACTGAAATCTGAAACACCTACAAGATCAGAATTTGACACTCTTGTTCCAAAACACAAAGCAAGTCACAAAATGTATGTTCAAGACACTGTTCAAAATTATACAAGGATACAAATAAAGCCCTTAAAAAGCACACATTAAATATGCATCAATACAAAAACAATATTTATAAGTTCATTTCTTAAAGTACAATGCCCACCTAACAAAGTGTGGGGTGGGGTGGGGGACAGAGATCTTAGAAAACTGGTTCTTAGGGAAAAAAATCTAATACAGGAAGAACCTAGAAAAGATAATGATAGAATGCCACTTGTTGCCACATATAGCTCCCTGCAAAAACCTCTCATCAGTGATGCACAGCTCATGCTTAACAGCAGCCTAAAATGGTTACTCGCCAGCAAAGAGCAGGCCACATAACAGAGATACATAAACACAAACCAAACTCTGCAACAGACACGGTTTTCAGCTGTCTCCATATCTATTCTGACAACAATGTAATCGGATCTAATAAATTATAACAGCGAAGTTTCATACACCTGCTTATCTTCTAATGCGATTCATGTCATCACTTGCCAGCAATCTCACCCACAATCCACATAGGAAAGGCAGACCAGTCTGTACACAAAATAAATACAACCCTGTCATCAGAAATCACAATATTCAAAACCAGTGGAGAAAAGTTTTAATGTTCCAGGATACTCCGTAACTCTCCATTCTGGAGGGGGGGGGAATTCACAGATCAAAAACTATAAATCACCAGGAGGTTCAACTCCCATAGTTTAAATGCGAACCAAGTTGTTTCTTCTAGGTCCTCCTATCTATATGTGTCTTAAAAGTTATCTTTGCTTTGATGGACTACAATCCAACAACTGTTTTGTGAAGAGCTACTTTTAATAAAGTGAAGTCGTTGGTTAGAGTTAGATAAACAGACCATCACATCAGCTAAGAAAAATTCCTTCCCACTAAAACAAGCTACAGGCAGCATTCAAGGTTGCAATCAAAACTCCAACATTTTTTACAAATTTGATTTCAAAGAGAGCTTCATGTCTCTGCTGAGTGCTCTTTCCCGGGCTGGTTGTGGTTGTTTGTTTTATGTTGATCTCTTCGGTTGGTTACTAAGTATATCCCCAGTGAAGAAAGCAGCATACAGGAGTTGAAGTAGTATGTCCCTGTCAATTCCCTCCGACCATACACTATTCATGTATAAACACTCTGAATAACTCAGGAATAATTATGAAAACCTATGCCACAATAAATTTGCTGGTTTTCAGATGCCACAGAGAAAGTTCTCTTATTACAATATACTGTAGTTCATGTGCCACATTATTGGTTACAATGACTGCCAGGAGCTTTCCAGGATTTCGGTGTCTTTCCCAGCTCCACCTAGAAATACCACAATCTGAACTAAGACGTTTTGCATGCAAAATACATGCTCTACCATTGAGTTTTGTCACACTGTAAGCTACTCCAAACCTCGGATGCAACTTTGAGAGGAAGCACAAAGGGCTGCAATTGAAAGAAGATATGTTCTATTAGTATAACCTGTCTTATTAGGATTCAGTACACAATTATGTACAATATTACAGTAGCTAAGTGTTGCTTTACATAAATAAAGACAGCATCACATTCCTATATTCAGATTTTCTAATGGTTTCCCTATCAGAACAACTGACTGACTTAGAAAGTGCTGTATGCCATAGCAAAAAGGAAAAATGTTGGAGATTGATTTGCAACCTCTCTGGCTATCTGCACTTTGTTTGACTGGGAAGGAATTTTCTGCACTGGGGTAAATGGCTATTTATCCAACACTAACCAAACATTCCAAACCAAACAGTATTTGTTTCAAAGACAGCCCTGCATCTCTGCTAAGTGTTCTTTCCTTCTCTTTCCTGGTTTGATCGCAGTTGTTTGTCTGCTGTTGATCTAATTGGTTGGTTGCTAAGTATGTGTGCAGCAAACCAAGCAGAATACACAAGTCTGTAACTTGAATTAACTGTTAAGTATGGAAATGTTTTTTATTCTTTGTCCTACAACTGCAGATGGTGACAGCAGCCACGAAATTAAAAGATGCCTGCTTCTTGGGAGGAAAGTGATGACGAACCTAGACAACATCTTAAAAAGCAAAGACATCACCTTGCCAGCAAAGGACTGCATGGTCAAAGCTATGATTTTTCCAGTAGCAATGTATGGAAGTGAGAGCTGGACCATAAAGAAGGCTGACCACTGAAAAATTGATGCTTTTGAATTGTGGTGTTGGAGGAGGCTCTTGAGAGTCCCCTGGACTGCAAGGAGAACAAACCTATCAATTCTAAAGGAAATCAACCCTGAGTGCTCACTGGAAGGACACATCCTAAAGCTGAGGCTCCAATACTTTGACCATCTCATGAGAAGAGAAGACTCCCTGGAAAAGACCCTGATGTTGGGAAAGAGTGAAAGCAAGAGGAGAAGGGGACGACAGAGGACGAGATGGCTGGACAGTGTCATCGAAGCTACGAACGTGACTTTGACCCAACTCCGGGAGGCAGTGGAGGACAGGAGGGCCTGGCATACTCTGGTCCATAGGGTCACAAAAAATCAGACACGACTTAACGACTAAACAACAACAACAAATGTCTCAGAATAAATTATTGAGACTTTAAGTGCTGGTAAATAAAAAAAAGGAGTGGAATCTAGGGATTTTGCAGCTGTTTACTGTGAATCTCTATACTACTACATAATATAAAAGAATTTTACCAGAAACTCAAAAAATTCTACAACAAAAAATACTTTATCGTTTAAAGGTGACAAATGTTTATGTAGTTAAATTTAAGAAACAAAAAAGCATGCAGGAGAAATCAGCTAAGATTTTCAATTGTATATTTATGACTTTTTTTGCAAATCATGCATCTGATTCTCATTGTGAGTCTCTTGACTAATAAGTGTATAGCAACTTCCCTTGTTTTCTATATGTAGAGTTGCAAAATTATCATATAGTACGTATGCACCGTATAATCTGGAATAGATTGAATCTGTGCCTCTGAGAAGAAAATAGAAGAATGCTTCAAATGTCATCTGGCACATTACAACGTCTTGTTATGAGAACAATGATTAGAGTAAGGGAATCCAATGTTTCAGGATGCAAACCTATCATCACATATGACAGGAAGGAAGTTTAACCACATAAAATGCCTTCCCTTCTTCCTCTATATATAAAAGCAACTGGTCAATGATGGAAGGGTGTTACCAGATGTACAAGTAAATGCTTTGACCAATAACAAGAAAAATGTGTTTTTCTTAAGATCTGGCATTCATAATTAAGGCACATACCGCTTTAATCGGACAAGCATGAAAGGCGAAAACAGAAGAACATTTTTTTAAAAAAAGAAGACAAAATGTGGCACCTTAAAGACTAATGGCTATATTTTTATGTGAGTTTTTATGAACAAGCCCACCTTCTCAGACATGAGAAGGATCCATCTAATTTCACTGCTTATTCAATGAACAAATGTGTGTGTGCTCAAATTCAGTCAAGTGCTCTCAACAACTGCATAGAAAACTCAAAATCCGTCATAAACTCACAGCCTCCTTTGCATTGCAATCCCCTCCTCCATTTCCTGCCTGCTCTAATCGTATTTAATGATGACAGCAGCTATGATTAAACTCCAAAGCATGGTTTGCAAACCTACTTCAATCCATGAACTGAAGGCTAACCACAGACTGCCTGACTTGGACATGGATGCACAGGGCACATGGAAAGGGAGGTAGAAATCTACATGTAGGAGGAGCACTATGCAAACTCACTCCGAACCTTGGTGGATCATCCTAACTAAGACAGAAGGCGCAACCACAATTTTCATTAGTTAACTAACTATGTTTTGCAAAGGGATCTGTTGATTTCTTTATTGGATACATACAATACAAATTAAGAGTTCAGAAAAAAGATTCACTACAGCTCTTATGAGAGTCTTCTAATAATACACTTCCATATTAAGAATTTTCTTTATAAGAAAACATGAAAGAAAAAAATGACAGCATTCCTAGCCTATCTTTCTCCAATTTTCCTACCTTTGCCTACATGATGTTCCATATGCAATACAAGATCTGCCATACAAGAGCAAGTCCTGTAGCTCAAGAGGGCAACCAGATGCTTCTGGAAGGTCCACAAGTAAGAGAAGATAATAGTCATTGTGCTGTTACAATTCATCAGCATTCAGTGGCATCTAAAGGTTCCATCTAGCTATGATTACCAATAATAAAATATATTCTCCATTAATGTCTCTAATATCCTCTGCACACGTACACACAAGTGAAACATATTAATGTAGTATCACTGATCTCACAATTAACTACCCAATAACCTCAACTGTATCAAAACTACATCAGAAGCAGGGAACCTGAAGCCCCCAGTAGTAAGGATCAAGTCTGTATTAGGATTCTGCCTCTATTCTGGAGTGAGAATGGGGGAAATCTGCAGCTTTTATATAATCTGAAGTTTGGCTCAGTCTGGATCTAAAATGTAATGTATAAAACATAACACAGCAACAAAGCACTACTATACAAACCACTAATACATACCTCTGCTCCATGAGAAAAACAGCTCAGAGCACTTGATGTATTGCAACCCCAAAGTATAGCATTCCAGGTCACAATTGCAAAAGGTTCAACAGCAACAATTTAGCAGATCACATCAGAAAACAGCATGGCTTTTCAAGGTAATTCATGTCTCTTAAGAGGAAGTGCTCACCAAGCAGAAGACAGTTCAGATCACAAGCTGTAAATTAAATCATACACATAGATACACATCAGGGGAGAAAATGTTCCAGCATCAGCTAGCATTTTCACTTTAATATGAAAGCATCAAAAGGAATTTCTCTTATGGCTCAAAACAGCCTTTCCCATTACCAGAATCACTTTCACTTATAGTACAATAAGCCTCATTTGATTCAATTACTTGAAAGGGACTGAAAGTGTTAACGGAGACCATAATGTAATATTCACGCATTCAGAAATACTCTGCCATATTTACACACAGTTATGTGAAAAAGAAAGTGAATTCTATGGTTTTACATATCAGGACATAATAAAAATGATCTGGTCCTTAGCACATCTGAAAATTAGTTAAATATAAACTCAGATGAACAACAACACATAACATATTACACTGTGTCATGATTTATTTTACAAAAATAAAGCCCAAACAGCGAAGCCATGTGTGAAAAAGACGGGTTACTTACCTGTAACCATGGTTCTTCAAGTGGTCATTCTGTGAATCCACACAATAAAGGGTTAAGTCAGCGCCTGCGCTGGTCTCCTCGGAATATTCTCGAGCTCTGCAAAAGAAACACTGTTAGGACTACCTATACTGTGCATGCTCCGCCCGCCCAATCCTCAGTTCCATTTATCCGCCACAGATAGACAAATGATACGGATATACAGTGACGGATAGTGGGGAGGCTGGGCGGGCTTGTGTAGATTCACAGAATGACCACTTGAAGAACCATGGTTACAGGTAAGTAACCCGTCTTTCTTCAGCGTGGTCTTCTGTGAATGCACACAATAAAGGGTGACTAGCAAGCTGGCTTACCGGTTGGTGGGCTGTCACTGAAGGGCGGAAGCGAGGACTGCTCTCCCAAACCTTGTTTCTCTCTTGGCCCTGATGTCCAGCCTGTAATGGGAAATGAAGGTGGACACTCGCGACCAAGTGGCAGTCCTGCATATATCAGGGAGGTCCACCCCTCTTGGGAGGGCTGTAGAGGAAGCAACTGCCCTGGTGGAATGGGCACGGAGACCTTCAGGAGGAGGTTGATGTTGCAATTCGTAAGCTAGAGATATCGAGGAAACCAACCAGCGTGATATTGTAGAAGGAGAGACAGGGAAACCCTTCTTCTGTCCAAAATAACAGAGGAACAATTTCGGAGACCGCCTAAAGTCCTTAGTACGGGCCACATAGAAAGAAAGTGCTCTCCTAATGTCAAGAGTATGGAGCATGCGTTCAGTGTCATTAGTAGGATGAGAGAATAACGTAGGAAGAACCAAAGGCTGATTCAAATGAAATTCCGACACTACCTTGGGGAGAAAGGAGACATCTGTGTGTAAAATAACTTTATTCTGAAAAAATTGCAGAAAAGGTTGGTCCACTCTCAGAGCAGCTAACTCGCTGGCTCTGCGAGCAGATGTAATTGCAACAAGGAAAGAAACCTTCAGAGACAACAGCTTTAGTGAGCATGTGGCCAAAGGCTCAAATGGAGGACGCATCAGCGCGTTAAGCACCAGGTGGAGTGACCATTGAGGGACGAGCGGTTTCACAGGCGGCCGGAGGTGAACAAGTCCCTTGAAGAAGGCCTTAACTGTGGGGTGAGTGAAAAACTGGGAGGAAGGCGATCCTCTAGGCTGAAAGGCTGTAACTGCAGCGAGGTAAACCTTTAACGTGGAAACAGACAAACCGAGGTCAAACAGGTACCGAAGGAACCTCAAAACAGTAGAAAGTGACGCCGGGGAGGACGTCAACCCTTTTGAGTTCGTGAACTTAAGAAAGCTCTTCCATTTGTAAGAATACAAAGTAGAGGTTGAAGACTTCCGAGATTTATCTAGTATTTCTTTGATCTCGGGGATATCCTCCACGCAGTAAGGCGTAGTGTTCCCAGGTCTGGGTGACAGATCTTGCCGTCGTCCTGAGTGAGGAGAGACGGAAACCTGGGGAGTCTCACAGAATCCACAGCCATGTCTACTAGCGTTGGAAACCATGGCTGGTGAGGCCAAAAGGGTGTTATCAGGATTGCCTCCGCTAACTGGATTCGAAGATGTACTAGAACTCTTTGAACTAGAGGAAATGGAGGAAAAAGGTAGAGTAGGCCCCCCTTCCACGGAATCATGAAGGCGTCGCCCATAGAATCCTGCCCTCGTCCTGCTCTGGACGCATAAAGGGGACACTTGGCATTGAGGCGATTGGCGAACAAATCCATCACAGGGTTGCCCCACCAGAGACAAAGTTGGTGAAAGACCGATGCATCCAGCTCCCACTCGTGCATCTGGTAACTGCGACGACTGAGTTTGTCTGCCACTATGTTGTCATCCGTTGAAATGTGGACCGCCACCAGAAAGATGTGATGCCTGATGCACCATTCCCAGAGAATCACAGTCAGATAAAGTAAAGACTGGGAGTGTGTGCCTCCTTGCTTGTTTATGTAATAAAGAACCGTGGTGTTGTCGGTAACAAGTTGCACACCACGGCCCTGAACCATAGGAAGGAAAGCCCTGAGAGCCTTGATGATCACTAACATTTCCAGATGATTGATATGGAACATCTGTTCATGGGGTGACCAAAGAGCATGCACACGATGAGCATTGCAGTGTGCCCCCCATCCCGTGGGACTGGCGTCCGTGGTGACTTGGACGGAGAGGTATAACGGACGGAACGGGCGTCCGACTTGCAGATGTGGAATGTAGTCCCACCATTGAAGCTGTAGTGCTAACTCCCGTGTTACGAGGAGGCGCTTCTTTTGATGATCCCGTAGAGGATCGAACAGAAAGAGGAACCAAGCCTACAAGGACCTGAGCTTCAGACGGGCGTGGGCTAAAGCAGATGTTGTCGATGACATTAACCCCAGAAGGTGCTGTGCATGTTTGGCCGAGACCGTTTGACCTGGCCGAAACTTTTTTACTGCTTTGTGGATTTTCGCGATCCGGTCGTTGGGGAGGAAAATCCGGCCCTTGCGTGCATCTATCTTGGCACCAATGTAGTGAACAACCTTGGATGGCTTTAGATGCGACTTTTTGTAGTTCACTGTGAGGCCCAAGGTATTGAGGACATGAAGGGTGAACCTCGTGTCCTTTAGAGCCCTGTTTTTCGACGGCGAGACCACTAACCAGTCGTCGAAGTACGGAAAAATGTGCACTCCATTGAGTCTGAGGTAGGCCGCCATGGGCACCATACATTTTGTAAACGTCCGTGGTGCCGTCGCTAACCCGAATGGTAGGGCGAGGAACTGGTAGAGAGTGTCCTGAAAGATAAATCTGAGGAATTTGCGGTGATCCGGGTGAATGGTTATATGAAAATAAGCGTCCTTTAGATCTATAACGACAAACCAATTTTTCTTTTTCAGGAGGTGAATGATGGAATCTAAGGTGACCATCCTGAATCGGCGCGGATGAAGGTAAGTGTTCAATTCTCTTAGGTCTAGAATAGGTCTGAGTCCTCCATCTTTTTTGGTGACTGCAAAATATCTTGAATAGAAGCCGTTTGCGATGTCTCTTTTTGGCACTCTTTGAATAGCTCCTTTGTGTAGGAGGGAGTGAACCTCCTCCTCTAGGGCAGGGTCTGATGATGTATATTCCACCTGCCCTAGAGGAGGATATTCTGTAAATTCTAGACGATAGCCTGAATAAACAATGCTGAGAACCCAGGAATCTTTTGTGATGGCGGACCAGTTTTGAAAAAATGGCCGAAGTCTTGTTCCTGTAGTGGGAGTTGACGTGATTATTGGTGAGTCAAAGATAATTCTTGTGTTTCTTTGCAGGAGGTTTATAAGACTGGCGCTTGTGCGACGACGGCTGGGAACGGTAAGTGGATGTCGCAGAGGAGGCTGGCGATGATCTCGCTGGAGGCTGATTCCTAAATTGTCTATATTGTGATGATTGTTGACCATATTGGGAGAAAGGCCTTTTCCACTGGTATTTGTTGAATCTAGGCTGCGGCTGGATATAATATGACTTGGCAGTCTTTTTAGCCTTATGCAAGTCCTCAAGATGGCTATCAGTCTTTTCACTGAAAAGGCCAGAGAGATCAAAGTGCAAATCCTCCACTTTCGTCTTTACATCATCAAGAATATTGGCTGCACACAGCCAGGCATGCCTGCGCAAAGTAACAGCTGAAACTAAGATTCTAGCTGCAGCCTCAACCGAAAGCCTAGTGGCAATCCGCTGGTGCTTGGAGACAGTTTGGGCTTCCTCGTATGTGTTCAAAAAGGCTTGCCGAGACTCCTCTGGTATCAACTTTAAACCGGGCAGTATCCTGAGCCATAGCTGTTTCTGATATGCTCCTAGGGCCGTTTGATAGTTAGCGACACGCAGTATAAAAGCTATTAAAGAATACAGCCTCCTTCCAATTATCTCCAATTTTTTCCCTTCTTTGTTGGTCGGAATGACATGAGCCTTGCCTGATGGCTTAGCACAGCTGGTTTCTACAATAAGGGAATTAGGGATAGGGTGCTTGAGTAAAAATTTGGCATCATCCCCGTAAATCTTGTACATATTCTCAGTACGTCGAGGTAAAGGTATGGCAGCCGACGGCTGCTCCCAATACTCCTTGATGATATTTAAGAGAGCCGGTAGAAAGGAGAGACTAGGCAGGGGAGATTGCTCTTTCTTAATGTCTCCAAATATAAGGTCCTCCTCCGGGGGAGCGGGCTCGTCAACGCGGAGCTTTAAAGCTTTGGCCAGTCTAGATAACATTTGCGAATAAGAGGAAAAATCCTCTGAAGGGGACGAATCGTGTGGATCGCCTGTATCTGATCCAACAGTCTCCCCTACCGGCAGTTCTTGTGGTTCCGGTTGTGGTGGAACATCAGGTTCAGAGTCGGAAGGGTGAGAGGAGAATGGGGCGTCCTCATCTGAAGAGGATTCATGCCCTCTCTTTCGACGCAGAGGCTGGCGTCGAGAGCTTCGGTCGGTGCCCGCTGAGGTGGAGGAGGTGCGGTCGACATCGAAGGAGGAGCAGGGGGGGATCGGCACAACCAGGTGCGGTAACGCTGGGACCGGGTGAGATTTACTGCCGTCGGCCTTGTGATGTCGACGTCGACGCCTTTTAACTGGGGTCGACATGGATGACGATGATGATGATAGGTAGACGTACTTAATCTTATGACGACGCTGAGGGCGATCGGTTGACGTCGAGGTCGAAGAAGTGGAGGAGCGTCGCCGACGGCAATGTTTACGGCGCCTATGCCGCGATTCCGACGTAGAGGATTTGTCGGAGGTCGACCTATGTCGACGGCGAGAACGGCGGTGCCTCCCTTCACTGTCTCGGCAGGGTGACCGATGTCGGTCCCGAGAACAGTGTTTCTTTTTGCCCGACTTCTTCCTCGGCGGCGAGGAATGATGGGAAGGCACAGGCGAAGGAGATTGAGCCAGAGAAGCCTGCCTGGTTGATACAGGGCTCAAAGTGGCTAAACCCAAGCTTGCAGTTGCCTGAACAAGCTGACTTGGCGTCAGTGAAGGAATGCCAAGGGGTAAAATAGGCTCAACTTGACGGGGAGGGAGCGAGACGGCCCCTTCCAACACCGAATCTTTATCCCTCGACGATTCCTCCAATATAGACGAAGGGAAGCCAGAGACCATAGGTGGAGTAGGGTCTTTAGACTTTCCCGAACCTTTCGCCTTTTGCTTTTTCGCAGGTTTGGATGATGAAGTGGCCACTTTGGAAGCGGACGTCTGTTTAGGGACCGCGGACTTTTTAGAGGGCTTTCCTGCCGGTATGTCCAAGGGAGCAGCAGATGAAGCTTGTGCTGCCGGTCCCTCTGGGGGGGAAAACAGATGAGGAAGCTGGGAGCTCCATGGAGGATGGTGCCGAGGCCGACAAAGCAGCATTCCACAGATGTAATTTCAATCTTTGCTGCCTCGCTTTCAAAGCGGCTTTCGTGAACGCTTGGCAATGCTCACAATTTTGGGGGGAATGGGACTCCCCCAGACAAAAAAGACACGTGTCGTGCCCGTCCTGGAAGGGGATCTTAGCGGAGCAAACAACACACCAACTACAGGGCCCCGAGGGTGGAGGAGGCATAGACCCGTAGATCACTAGGACAGCCGGTAAAAAGGGCGGGAAAAACTCACAGATCCCTGTACGGGGAACCGCAACGCCAACACAGTCTGAAATGCCCATAAAATGTCCATAAACACGCCAAAGTATTATATTCCAAGGGAATCAATCGAATAACGAGGAAAAAGGGAGAAAAAACAAGAGCTCAAGCCGAGAAGAACCACTTCACACGGCGGAGAAATGGAACTGAGGATTGGGCGGGCGGAGCATGCGCAGTATAGGTAGTCCTAACAATGTTTCTTTTGCAGAGCTCGAGAATATTCCGAGGAGACCAGCGCAGGTGCTGACTTAACCCTTTATTGTGTGCATTCACAGAAGACCACGCTGAAGAAACTAAGTTCACCCTTAATGCTTCCATAGGAATTAAGAGGAAAGAAGCAGCCAGGTGCTGCTAACCGAGTGCCATGGGTTAACAACATCTGGTCATCACCAAGTGTGACCACCTCTATAAAAGCTGAAGTTTTAACAGTTTGGTGGTCTGGAGCATTCAAGTGTGTGTTAACACAATGACAAGGAGGAAACACATCGGCAATATCGTAGTGAAGCAATTATTGCTGTCCATCAATCTGGAAAGCATTATAAGGCCATTTTCAAACAATTTAGTCCATCATTTTACAGTGAGGAAGATTATTCACAAGTGGAAAACATTCAAGCCAATCTTCTCAGTAGCGGATGTCCAAGGAAATTCACCCCAAGGTCAAATTGTGCAATGCTCAGAGAAATTTAAAAAGAAGAAGAAGAAAGAATTACATCCCAGACTCTACAGGCCTTAGTTAGCATGTAAAATGTTAAAGTTCATGACAGTACAATTAGAAAAAAGACTGGACAAGTATGGTTTGTTTGGAAGGGTTGCCAAGAGAAAGCTCTTCTCTTTAAAAAGAACATAGCAGCAAGGCTTAGGTTTGCCATGTTGCATCTGGACAAACCACAAGACTTCTGGACCAATGTTCTTTGGAAAGACAAGACCAAAGTGGAGATGGTTGGCCGTAATGCACAGTGCCATGTTTGGTGAAAACCAAACATCAGTACAAACACCTCATGTCAACTGTCAAGCATAGTGCTGAAGGGGTGATGATTTGGGCTTGTTTTGTAGCCACAGGACCTGGACACCCTGGAGTCACTGAATCGACCATAACCTCTCTGAATATGAAAGTATTCTAGAGACAAATGTTAGGTCATCTGTCCGACAGCTAAAGCTTGGCCAAAACTGGGGTCATGCAACAGGATAAGGATCCCAAGCACACCAGCAAATCTACAACAGAATGGCTGAAGTAGAAAAGGTGCTCTAGTGGCCCAGTCAAAGTCCAGACCTCAACCCGACTGAATGTTGTGGCTGTTAAGAAAGCTGTGCATAAACAAATGCCCACAAACCTCAATGAACTGAAGCAACATTGTAAAGAGGACTGGGCCAAAATCCCTTCACAACAATGTGAGAGACTGATAAAGTCATACAGAAAACAATCACTCCAAGTTATTGCTGCTAAGAGTGGTTCTAGAAGATAATGAATCATAAAGTGTACTTAGTTCTTCACACATGGCTTCTCCATTTTGGTTTATTTTTGTAAAATAAATCATGACAGTGTAATATGTCATATGCTGTTGTTCATCTGAGGTTGTATTTAACAAATTTTCAGAATTGCTAAGGAACAGATGGTTTTTATTATGTCCTGCTACGTAAAAGCAAATTCAGAGAGGGTGTACTTTCTTTTTCACATGACTGTATCTGTGGTGCTAGGTCTAGGGCTATTATTAGCCATATCTGGTTGCTAAGGAAGGCTTTGGTAATGACATGCATCAGCTGCAAAGCAGAATCTGATTTGCAAGAAAAGTTGGAGGACTGGAGAAGTTTAAAATTAAGGTAAAAGGAGGAAAGTGTGAGAGTGTATTTATGGACAGTAATCACATAGAAGTTCATCAGTGGAATGCACTTATTTATTTATTTATGAGACTTGTATACCACCCAGAGTAGACATGTAGATGGGCCATATAAAAGTCTAATAAGTAAATAAATAAAATCAGTAGAATTGAAGAACCCCTACCCTCATAGCAGATAATCCTGCAAAAAGTTTTTATGCTACAAGTAGCCATCCTTTCTAGGACAAGAAAAAAGGTGATCCTTCAGACAATCAAATATATGCTGAAATGAAGTTTTATGTCCTATACTGTACTCTTGCACCGATGACATGTAATTTGTCAGAAGAAAGACTGGCAGGTTTTTACTGTTGCTGTTCCTCCTACCCATCTATTCACATGTCAGGGTTCAAATAAGGCTTACTTCCAGACAGGTAAGCAATTGGCACTATACATGTGAAGGAGTAAGCCATAATGAAAGTGAATCTTCTAAACTGCCAAGCACAGACCAAGCCATCTACAGGTTAAGTGTCCCATGGTTCCTTTCATTCAGTTGTGCCCACCCTTCACTAACTGGATAATTTAGTTTGTATTATCTCAGGAGCTTTAGAAAATGTACTCTTTTGACCATTTTGAAATCACCCTGGTAGGCAATGCATCCATTTTTCTCTTTGTTTGAGACTGCACCAACTTACTCCATTGCATCCTGTCCAAAAATTGGACTTTGTTCTTTTGCTACAAAAATAACCCAAGCTATTTCACATTTTGTTCACACTAAAGCCTATTGATGCTATTAATATCTTTCATGGAAAAGCCATTGCCATCTGCTGAACCAAAACAGTAACTTTGCTTTCCAGAACATCTTCCATTTGAGCAGTGCCGTATCTAAGCAAGGCAGAGCAGTAAGGAAGTATGCATGTCAAATTTTGGAAACTGTCAAACTATTCTTTCTGGATGAATGCCTTTCATGGCATAAGAAAGATGCAGTAATTAAAAGAATAGTTCCCTCGTGGCCGATAAGAGAAGATTTAATTATCCGTTCAGCTACTGAGGATGAGAGTCATATAACATTATGTATTTCTCCTCGATTACATTGTACAGCTGGCATCTAACAAAATTTAGCAGTTTTAAGTGTGTTTTGTTGGGAAGTCAAACCAGAGAACCATAGAAGCCTCTGCAGTAGGAAGATTAGCTAGTAAGTGAAGTACGGTGCACACATGTGAGAAAGAGACAGCAAATGGGGAAAGAGGAAGAAGACGCTCAAATGGCCATTTCACATTTCAAAATTTCATAGCCATCATTCATATACTCTTGAGACAGACCCACATTTGGATTTTGGCAGGAATTAACATGGCAATTATGATCTTATACAGTGGTGCCTCGCTTAGCGATTGCTTCATTTAACGATGTATTCGCTTAACGATGGGTTGTCAAACTTGGGTTCAATGCATTCCAATGGGGGAGAAAAAAATTCACCAAAAATTAACGAAGACTCAGAACATATCCAAATTAAGTTTGTACACATTTTAGAAGGTGCACTAACGATTCCAAGCACTTAAAACAGTTTTTGAACATTTTAAGACACTTTAAAAATAGCGAAAAAGGACATCGCAAAACCATTGAAATGCACTGAATAGGCTTCAATGCATTCCAATGGGGGAAACATTGTATCGCTTAGCGATGTTTCCTATGGCGATTTTCGCTTAAGGATGGCAATCCGTTCCTATTGGAACGGATTATCTGGTTTTCAATGCATCTATGGGAAAACATGTTTCGCTTAGCGATGTTTTCCCATAGCGATGTTTTTTTTTAACCAATTAAAATCGTTAAGCGAGGCACCACTGTACTTAGGTTTTTGCTAGAAGAAAAAACATATAAGTTCATAAAACAAGGAATATCCAACAATACTGATGAGACAAGTAGCAAACGTACTTGCAGTTAAGAACACCAATTCTAAGAGGGCAGAAGAAACTCTTCAATAGTTACAAATAATTCGACAAGCACTGTTGGTATCTTTCCTGCCTGGATAGCTCAATGGTATAGGAATCTGGCTGTCAAGCTAGAGGTTGGGGGTTCAGTTCTCCACTGTGCATCCCAGAAGAGACAGCCATGGCACTTAGAGGACAAGCTCCACAGTCCCAGGGCACCTCTAGAAGAAGGGAATGGTAAACCATTCAGTGTAATCATTGCCCAAGGAACCCTGAAAAGGGTCACCATGACTCAATCAGAATAGGCTTGGTGGCATACAATTATTTTTATTATCAGTGTCTTTAGAAAATGATTACTTGTTCAGTTTCTCTCTACCATGCAACTATTGAGGAGAAACACACATTTTTACCCTACACAACTGGGAGTCACTTAGTGTATAAATACAGTGGTGCCTCGCTAGACAATGATAATCAGTTCCACTGAAATCGCTGTTTAGCGAAATCATCGTCTAGCAAAAAGCATTCCCCCATTGGAATGCACTGAAACCTGTTTAATGCATTGTCTAGCGAAGATTGGCCATAGGAAAGCTGCTTTGCAAACCGCCGATTAGCTATTTAAATCGCTGTCTTGCGAAGCTTGGGTCCCGAAAACACCCATTTTGTGAGTGCGGAGGGAACTGTCAAAATCGTCATCTAGCGAAAATCGGTTTGCAAAGCAGGGACCAAACACTGTCCAGCGAAATTCCCCCTTAGGAATCACTGTTTTGCGAATCGCTATAGCAATCACAAAAAGTCAATGTCTAGCGAAAAAACTGTCATGCGAGGTAAATGTCTAGCGAGGCACCACTGTACCAGTATCAAACGTTACGTCGAAATAAAAACGTCATGAAGATTTTAATGTATTATTGTTTTAGACATTGATCTAAGAACAGGAAAAAAGAATGGCTGAAATTCAAAAGAAATATATAGTATTATTCTATGGACCTGCTGTTCAAAATATCAGATGCTTTAAAAACAAAACACTCAAAGCACTTGGGGGGAAGAAAGGACAGAAGTGAGGTAGGGGCAAGAAACAACTGTCAAGAAAAAATAATGTAATCCATTTTCATGACTAAGTTAATAAATTCTTATGCCAAATTGAGAGGGATGGTACTGAAGGGACATATTGTGATTGGAAAACATGACACTTAGAGGACAAAGGATTCAACATAACAGTCTTATTTGTCACATATAATTTCCAAGTGCTTTTCTCTCATACTTGTACAGTATATTATATTGTGCAATATAGGTTTATACATGCAAACAGCTAAAGAGTAAACCTATCATCTGTTTAATGGTGAGGTGAGGGTTAGTTTTTGAAATGACAAAACTGTTCATAGTTAATTTTTTTAGCAGCATCTATAACATCATACATGTGGTCAATTAACCACTAATCTCTATTTAAAGGATGGGTTACTGTGGCCATGGAAGTGTTGTTGAATAGCAGCACCCATGACCCATCACCATTAGCAACGCTGGCTATGATCAACACAGTTGGAGTTGCAGTGCAACAACATCTGGAGGGCCCTGGCTATTCAGCTCTGCTTTATTTAGACACAAGGGTTAGGAGAAATATTATGAGAGATCAAGGTTTAACAACAAGTAGAAATCCAGCTGTCAACTGCTCGATGTTCATTTTACCTCAGACATTCTTACATTTTGCATCTATCAACCCTGCAAGTATTTGTATGCTAAAGCTGGCGAGAAAAGAGTGCTTAAAAGGATTGAGAGGAAGAGGCCATCTGGGCCATAGATTATGCCACCACTGTGTGAAAATGGTTCACCAGATGAAGACTTAGCAGACACGTATGGCAGCTTAGCTCACCAGATGAATACTTACTACGAAATGGATGTGCATTAATTCTCACAAATAGTAGGAGAATGCATCTATCAAATACATGTAGGAGTTAAATGTTCCCTTCTTTGGGGAGAAGAGGAGGAGACAGACCAAGGAAATGATGGATGGCCAATGTTGGCCTCTAGGTAAATGTGACAGAAGGAAAAGGAAACAGATGGTCAACACTCTTTCGTCCTGCCTTGCGCTGAAGCCATGAGGACTGTGTCACAGAGACACAGTTACAGCTAGTGTTAGTCTAATATAAGCTCCACATTTCATAAGTGGCCCATTTGTAATAGTTTGCATCCACGGGATGACCTTTGGAATTATCCTTGTGGAAAGGTATTGTGCTGGATATAAAATCTACATAACACTCTATGTGGAGAGTGAAGTCCACAAAACACTAAATTTTTGAGTTGTTTCTGTTCACAACTATTCTCTGCACCTAAACTTATTATTATAATTCAGTCTGAGCATCATTTAGGAACTGTCTGGAATGGAAAATATCCCTTACTTCAAGTGGCTATAATATTTTTGACAATTATTGACTAAAAATGAGTCATCTGCTTTAAGCCTTCAGACCCATCCACCCCCAATTTTCTTACCAAGTAGTCCTTTCTTTTCCATAAGACAGGACCACCATTTCTCTTCTTAAATCTTCAGTATTTAACTGGTTGATCCTTTCCAAAGTTCTCATGACTCATAAAGAGATGTTTATACTGCTGAAGTGTTCTTTCATCTCTCAATGTATTTTTTATCCCACATAGCAGAATGTATCCCACATGGCAGAATGAGAAACCGGCAAAGACTTATCCAGTCTTAACAAGCACCTTAACTTTAAAAGATCTTCTATTTACCTTGGCTTTACGTAAACAAAGAGCTTCGGAAGGCATTATACGTACTAGCCTGGGAAATAGGAAATCCCGCCATCGTCACTTCACTTCACAGCTTTAATTCTGTAAAACAAAGTTACACAAAAGCCATCAATGCACACTGCATGTGCCGACCTGCACATCTTAGTTCTAGTCACACAGCAATTAAACTGTCAAGGCAGCAACCAGCAAGGAGGAAGAGAGAGCACACAAAGGAAGTCTACTATTTGAGGTTTTTTTCAGAAAGAAAGAAAGAAAGAAAGAAAGAAAGAAAGAAAGAAAGAAAGAAAGAAAGAAAGAAAGAAAGAAAGAAAGAAAGAAAGAAAGAAAGAAAGAAAGAAAGAAAGAAAGAAAGAAAGAAAGAAAGAAAGAAAGAAAGAAAGAAAGAAAGAAATTATCTGAAAAACACTTTAGAAAATATGATTATAACGAGGGATTTGAAATGGTTCACTTATTTGATTGGTTCAATATATTCAGGGTCAGCAAGGCTGCTACCCCAAGTAGCGAGCACCAGGAGGGACAAACTGCACTGTTCCCCGACACCTCTTTCCTAGTCCCCATGCCTCATTTTGCAGCTGCTACCACCACCCTCACCTTCTCTTCCTCCATCCACACTGCCATTAGTATAATCCCTTGCCAATGTGCCTACCTATCCCAAGTACCTTCTCTGCAAAGAAACACTGACAATACCAAGGAGACAGCATGTCGGGTCAAGACCCTGGCCACAGCTAGCATTTTTTACGAGGATAGATCCTCAGAGCAGGTAAGCAAGCACCAAGGTACGCAAGGTAGCAGCGGTAAAGGGAGAAGAAGGTGGCAAATGAGAGGAAGATGAGGTGAATTGACATGGCACATCTTCTCCTACCACAGCAGGGGAGTTCCAGATGCCACTGTTTAAATTTTTCAAAATATGTTAATATGAACAAGATAATTCAAAATACATGTTTACCCCTTTTCTGTATAAAAAGCTGGAGGGAATGGTTGGTAATGAGTAATGCAAATGACCATGACTTTCATTTTAAAGAAGGAAATGGCCTATATTTGCAAAGCACTGGGGTTATTTGCAAAGTGATCCAGTACAGTGTCCTTTACTATTCTTTCTTCCCAGCCTCAAGAACTTTGTGGCTGCAGGATAACTTCACCAAATTCACTGTGACTCACTTTTTCTCATCATGCCCTGTATGGCTTCTATCTAAGTTATCTGAAGCATGGTATCTCCCCATATGATCCTGCCCAGATCTTAAAGAAGCAGGCTGGACAGCTCAGTGACCTGGAATACTTGAATGCAGAGACAGGAGGGTGGAGTTTGATCCTCCACCACACCTTCCAGGAGAAGAGCCACCCTTGAGCAAATGACAAGACTGCAGAAGGCACCATCAGGAAATCACTTCCGATTACTTTTTACCTGGAAAACTTTAGACCTAAGTTGGAATCAAGTTAATGGAACACAATTAAGATCCTCAGAAAACACCATTCCTCTCTATCCCACCATCTTCTGATTCAGGTTCAGTGAGAAGAAGAGACAGGGCCTTCTTGGTGGCTGCTCCCAGGCTTTGGGATGCCTTTCTGAGCAGGCTGACCTATCGCCATCTTTACTGTCCTTCTTCCAGCAGGCAAAGACATTTTTATTTAAACAGGCCTTTGGCCACTGATCAGTTTGGGGTTTTTTAAAAATGATTTTAATAATCATTTTTGCATCAATCTGATAATTTATTTATTATTTTAACACTGTAATGTATTGTATTTTTAGCTGAAAGTATTTTTAAGCATGTATTGTAAGCTGCCTTGGGAGAAAGTTAGAAAATCAATCAGTCAGTCAGTCAGTTAATCAATCAATCAATCAATCAATCCACTTTGTAAATTAGAGTCTGTCTTCATTCATCTTCTAAAGGTTTTCCAAGGGTCTTCAAGTAATCTGTACAACAAGACCCTTGACAAGCTTAGTTACTTCTCTTAAATTTTTTCACTTTGACTTAAAGCATATTCCCTTGAGTGCCTACCCTTGGTAAATTGTTGCAACTCCATAGATCAGGAAAACAACTTGTAATAAAGGATTATCAACCATTAATAAATAGAAAATATCAGATTGCTCCAAATCATACGAATTTGTACAGATTGCACTTGACAAGCTGTATAAATGGGGTGTACATGCTTCAAAGGAAAACTGAAGTTCTCTGAAAATATCTGTTCCCTGAGTAGCAAGAGCCCCTTGAACTCATGCATATAGAAGCCACAAGGTCACAGATGACTGCATTTGTGTTAAGCTCAATGAGAGGTCATTAGGAAATTTTACAGAAATCCATTGCACGGTTTGCTTAACAGCACAGAAACTTCAGCGTGCGTATGACCTACATTACGAGATAAATGTCTATACCGAAAAGAAGTAGACATTTATGGGCCAGCTTTAATGTGTACCAATGCAGGGAGCTCATACACAGCGACTAGGAGCAGCAATTCTACAGTAATAGAAGGATCATATAGTCTCTAAGAAAAAAAAGGAATGGGCATGTTAGCAAACACAAAAATTGAGAACAAACTACTTAACAAACTGCTAGAGTCCTACCAGCAATGCAGACACTCCAAATTAAAGCTACCAACATTTACTTTCTGGTAAGGGTCACTTACGCAGCTGCAAGTGGAAAATATTCAAGATGTATGATTAATTACTGCAATATAGGATTTCTCACTGGCAGCTTTTATTAACGTTTCAGTCAAGGAGAGCCTGAAAACCACATTCACTCATATCAAGTCAGAAGCTCTCCCTGGATAATAGACGACCACATGTCATCCATCTCAGAAGACGTTTTTAGACATCATGCTTATGAGGAAGAGAGGAGTGCTCACGGACTATAATTATAGTTGTTATGTACCATCAAGTTGTTCCAGCCCCATCAGATACCTATGATAGGACCAAACTCGGAAACTTGAGACCATGGCTTTCTTTAGTGCAGTGGTGCCTTGACTTATGAACACCTTGACCTACGAATGTTTTGACTTACGAACAGCTCCATTCGCAAAAATTTTGCTTTGACTTGCAAATGGAGCTTTGATTTACGAACGGAAAAAGGCAGGAACAGGGGGCAGGAAATTCAAATATACTAACCGTTGGTGGTGAAGAGGCTGCTTCTTTGTAGCTCTTTCGCCCCAACAGTTCGGCAAAGGGATACGGCGGCGGGGGGTCCGGCCAGGAGGCGAGGACCCATCCCAGCTGGGCTCTGGCTCCCGGCGCTGGCTCCGTCCCCGCTGCTCACTTCCCGGCCAGACTCCGGGAGGCAGAGCCCAGCTGGGAAGCAAGCAGCAGAGACAGAGACAGCGCCGGGAGGCAGGAGGCCAGGAATTTCAAATGGTCTTCCGGCCGGGCTGTACCTCCCAGCACTGGCTCCGTCCCCACTGCTCACTTCCCAGCCGGGCTCTGCCTCCCGGAGTCTGGCCGGAAAGTGAGCAGTGATGCTGCCGGAAGGGAAAGCTGGGGCTCCGGAGGAGCAGGAAGAGGCGGCAGTGGAAGCCTCCCAGCAGTGGTGGTGGAAGCGTGGGAGGCCTCCTGGCCGTGGCAGTCACAGTGGCAGTGGAAGCCCAGGAGACTTCAGACTGGTAAGGTATTGCTTTTTCCTTTTTAAAAAACTGTTCTGGGTGGGGTTTGGAGGGTGGGTTATATTTCTGTGCTCTGTTGTCTTGGTTTTGGATTTGTGGTGTTTTTGTTTTGTTTTGTTTTGTTTGCAGTCCCAGCATGGGACTTGCTCTGTTTATTTTTATTTTGGTGTGTATGTTTGTTTGTTTTTTTTAAATGCTGGGACGGAATAATCCCATTCCTATGCATTTCAATGGGAAATGGTGCTTAAGAACCTAAGAACGTTTGGATTTACGAAAACCATTCTGTTACGGATTAAGTTCATAAATCAAGGCACCACTGTAGGTCAATCTATCTGATGCTAGTCTTCCTCTTTTCCCACAGCCTTCCACTTTTCTGTGAATCAAGTCTTGTCATGAAATGCTGAATTTCAATACCCACAGCTAAGCCATTTTAGCTTCTAGGGATAGTTTGTGTCCAATTTAATTCAGAACCCAATTATTCGTCTTTCTGCCAGTCCATGATATCCAGAAAGCTCTTTTACAATGCTGCATTTCAAATACACAATTTTCAGCTTTGTCACTGTCCAGCTTTCACAGAATACATTGCAAACAAGAGTATCACAGTATAGATTATCTTTATTTTGGACTTTGTTCCAGCAACATATTCTTACAATTGAATATCTTTTCTAGTTCCTTCTGATCTTTTTCCGATTAATTTTTTGTCTGTAGTTTGAATATAGCTGTGAATGATAGTTACATTGATAGTCTTTCTGTGAAATCTAATACAATTCAGTTAAACATTACATTATCACCCATAACTGCTTGGACTATGTCTCACTATCCCCCATTAAAAAGCAAAAAAATGTGCTGCTTGTATACTGTCCCATAGTGCATCATGCACTGGGCAGTTTACAATTTTATTATGCAGACTACACCTTGCCGCCCACCCAACAGCAAGCTGGGTACTCAGTTTACTGACCTCAGAAGGATGGAAAGCTCTGTCAACCTCAAGCTGGCTACCTGATTGAACTCAGATCATGAGCGAAGTCCTCACTATGAGCAGTACTGCAGTTTAACCACTGACCCAAGAGGCACACCATTTCTTCTCAATTTGTCACTTTCAGAATTGAACAGTGTAATCATCTTATCAAAGAAGTCCTATTCAATCCACTTTATTTGCTCACACCAAGCACTGCAATGCTTAAACACTCATATTTTAACTATACTGCATAGCTTCAAAATTTCTTTTATATCTGTGCATATCAACAGCTAAATGTCTTTTCATCTTTAATCTGCTTACTGCATTGGGGACAGTAATATTCATGCTTATTCTTCGCTCTTCCTCTATAGCTGATGGTAGGCCTTCTGACCTGAGCGTCCAGCACTACCTCTTTGATCCAACCTGGGAGGTCTTCAAACCAAATATTCAGAACCGATTTACCATTGCCTTCTCCTGCCTAATAAGGTAACAACAGGAATTAGCCTGAGTGTCAATGCTATTGTCTATGAAAAGAACTCTGTCCATGTCACTTTCCATTACTGCTACTGAGCAGTAACTTCTAAAATTTCTCCACCCCAGCATCACCGGCTCTATGATTACTCTTCTGCTGAAGCAACCATGAATTCCTAGGAAGGATGTGAGCATCTTAGTCTGGTGCTTCAGCTTTGACAATTCCGCACTGGTTGACACTGACAGGAGTCTGGACTCAAAACAGAGTCTGGTCTCCTTTCACTTTCACTGTCAGCTCCCCTGCATGCAAGAAGGGGCTCCTCACAATAAATGTCTTCCTGCATGCATTGATAAGTTGCACATTTTTTTCTGTTAAGAATAACAATTTCATGCTGCATGTATGTATCTACAGTATTATTTAATTCAGTATAAGCCCAGATTGCCTGGCACTCAGCAGGGAGATTCATTCTGCCCACTCACCTCATGGGCTGGAGCTCAATCATCAACAGAAATGGCATATCAGGAATTACCATGTACTAACCAGCCCAGTTTGGAAGCAGCTCATGCTAGAGGAATCCGGGCACCTCTCCACACTTTTCCCTGACATGACATTATTTTGTATGTGTAAGGAAGATATAGCCTTCTACCTCCCACATAGAAATACAATTAACCCATGAAGAGGACCAATTAGAGGTCTCCGCCAAAGAATTTGCTTTGACCTTTGATAACCTCCTCCTAACTTTGTAGCTTCACAAAATCATTTTGTGAACTAGATGCTGACAGCAGGCCACAGACTGTCCATTCATGGTGTAATTTGTATCTCTTATCCCAAGTGTATCATTTGCTCAGCTGAAGTGCAATTTATATGCACTCAGTTCCATTGTTTTGAACCTTTCCAACTCAAAATTCAGATTAAGAGGTCAAAATACCTTTTATTCAGTCTCTGTGCTGCAAAACAGGGCCACAGATCCACCCATAAGACTCCCATTCTGGGAATCACTAAAAAAATTAATTGTAGTGCAAACAAATCCTGATAATTCATGTTAAGAGTTGCCACAGAGCAGGCAGAACCTCAACAATAACTTCAACATCAGTTGTCAATCTCAGCAAAAAAAATTCCATTCTAACCCAAGTCTGACTTCCAAAAATCCTTCCAATTAACCTTTCCAAAAGAATTTTTTAAAGGATGATCTCCATACTACCCAGTTTGGTAATTCTAGTTGAGGCAGCTCCTACTGTGCTTAGGTTGGACACTCTCTTACCCACAATAAAGGCTTAAGAGGCAAGAAATGTGGACCTGGAAAACGCATGGGATTAAAAATGTCACTTAGCAGATACACAGTTCTGTGTTCTGGTTTATAATCCAAGTTTGTAGATTTTAGCCTTTGACACAAATTTGCAGAAGCATTCACCATGAACAACTGTAACTTTTCATCTGGTGAAAGCACCCTGACAGATGTAGAGCCCCATTCCTCCAGCTGAGGGAAGCTTCACTGATACTGTAGTAAGGAAGCAACTTCCCAAGTTACTCAGCCCTACAGTAGCAGGAGATAAAAGGACAATCTAAAGATTGAGGCTCACTGCCGGTGTTATGTGGCTTTTGGGCTGCCTAGAAAGCTGTGCTTTACAAGTACAATGGTGCCTCGCAAGACAATGTTAATTCGTTCAGCAAAAAACATCTTGTGAAAACATCGTCTTGCAAAACATGGTTCCCCATTGGAATACATTGAAATCTATTTAATGCATTCTAATGGGGAAAAATCGCCATCTTGCAAAAATCGTCCATAGAAAACATTGTCTTGCGAAGTGCCACAGCGATTGCAAAAACCAGTCCTGTCTTGCGGATTAATCGTCCCGCGAGGCAATTGTCTTGCGAGGCACCACTGTGGCTCAAAAACTCAAGAGTAACTTCCAAGGCAAGATCACAAGCCTTTCTGCTATGAACAAGGGCAGGGAAAGAGGAAGAGTCTTGTCACAGAAAAACTGTTAGTGGCCTAATTTCAGTTTCAGCCACTTTAACCTCCCCTCCTCCACCACCCCAGATGCAAAAAGGTGGCTGATAGCTTCAGATTGGAAAAAGAGTATGTTACTCTGAAACACAGTAAGAGGACATTATTCAGGGAAGATTCACAAGCACTGTCCTCATGGCTGGCAGGGTATCTGGATCTAGTTGTACAGCACAGAATCATATCTTGGTAGAGGACTCTTTCCCATCCTTCCCTTTCACACATCAAACTAACATACAATCTTTCAAGAACAAATATACCTTAGCCACCAAAAAAACCGTTGTGGGGGTAAGAGAGAAAAGAGCTACTAACAGGTACGAATGGATCTCGATTTTTTTAAAGTTCCTCTTCTTGAAGTTGTTTGTTTGTTTGTTGGGTTTGTATAGGTAAAGGTAAAAGTTGCCCTTGACATTTAGTCCAGTCATGTCCGACTCTAGGGCACAGTGCTCATGCTTGTCTCCAAGCTGTAGAGCCAGCGTTGTCCATAGACAGTTTCCGTGGCCATGTGGCCAACATGACTAGACACAGAACGCAGTTACCTTCCCACCAAGGTGGTACCTATTTATCTACTCGCATTTACATGCTTTTGAACTGCTAGGTTGGCAGGAGCTGGAACAAGTGGCGGGAGCTCACTCCGCTGTGTGAATTCGATCTTAAGACGGCTGGTCTTCTGACCTTGCAGCACAGAGGCTTCTGTGGTTTAACGCACAGCGCCACCACGTCCCTTCTAGGGACTGCCTCATTAATGAATATCCACTACTCATGTTTACAGAATAAAACATGATCCTCAACTGCACCCTGATCTATATCAACAGATTCAGTATATCAATTACATTCAGTATCACCACACCATGATATTACCATTGCCAGCTAGAAGTCACACATGTAGAGGTGTATGTTCAGTTGTATGGGTCAAAATTGTACAGATCTTACTTCAGTGACCACAAATGGTTTCTTTACTCTCCTGCTTGAGACTGCAAAAACAGATGAGCTGTGATACCACAGGCAGGCTATAACACATGGCTGACAAGCTTTCTTCGGCAGGTTGCAGGTTGCATAAGTCTTCCAAGTGTGCGATTCACCAACCCACTTGCCTTGGTGAAATGTTCCTTATTAACTACACGACAAGTGACAAAATTGTAAAGATGAGTAAGGCAACATCTTTTACCAGTATCTGCTATGCTAATAATTCAACTTGCCTAGAATTTTTCAGGTGAGAAGAACCTGTTTGCTGTAGGAAAAAAAGTGGTAGAATATAATGAGTGAATCATAATGTTTCTTCTTCCCCAATTTAAACACAAATAAATCCTGCTGTTTTCTTTTCTGCTGTTCAAACTGGATGTGTTATCAAACAAAGTAATATGTGATGTAATATTAAGTACAGTATTAAGAAGGAAATCAAATGGCATGAATGATTCTAATCACCTCTAATACAGGGTACTCAAGTGAAGTGGTCATATAGCTTTGTCAAAATGTATTTTGGTTCCACCGGTGGTGGTGGTTGTGAAAAGGCTCAAAGTACATATGCTGCTAACAAAGGCAACCTTATGAGGTAGGATTCATAAACTACGTCTTTATGTAACCTCGTATGTCTGTGACTCATTTATGGGGGAGTGCTTACCATGGAAACAGAAGATAAGTTGTTTTTGTTGCAACGAAGTACACATACTGTGGGGTGGGGAGATATTATCAATAGCAAAAGAGTGTCTTCTCCATTGTTTAAACACGCTTAATGCTACCCCTCTCCAAGAAGGCTCCGGAAACTCTCCTGTTTGAAGAAGACTTGTTCATGAAAGCTCACATTAAAATATAACAATTGGTCTTTAAGGTGCTACCATGTTTTTATCTTTTTTATTTGTTTTTTAATTATTATTATTTTATTTTTATATGCAGTATTCCATATGACTGCGCATGGCTCTTTTTTTTATTTCAAAAACAGACGGGGGACATGTTAAGGGTTGCTGCACTCAGAAGATGTGCTGAGATTTTGGGGCTTGCCCTTTCAGACTTGGATTTAGTGCGCCGCCCTGTCTCCTCATAAGTCATCACCTTTGAGTCACCGTTAGAGGAGGTGGAATGTGAAGATAAGCTTCTTCTACTCTGGCCCAAGGGGACTGCAATAGACCATAGCGTTGGGCCAAAACAACTGGTTTAAGTGAAACAGCCGTAGTCAATGAAGATCTGGAAAAACCACTGTCTCTCTTCACAAACAGAACAGAATCCCTATGCTGCAAAGTCAGTCAGCCCAATGGTATACAAATGGTTTGTCAACAATCATTCCTGTCTCAAGCATTTTGACATACAAAATTCGACACACTGATTTGACACAAAAAGGCCAAAATCCCCAGACATGGGAAAAGTTTACATTTGGGGGCTACACCTTCCATAATATCCCAGCCAGGATAGGTACTGATATTCTGAAAAATTGTCTAATACATCAACATTTTCCAATTTCCAAAAATTCCCCTGCCTAGAATAGCTTACAGTAGGTGCTGGTTTTCCATCACCTTCATCACCCTAAATCAATGACACCGGAATGGGGGGCACTGTAGGGGGGGCCACAATGGAAAGAATTCTTCCCTTGAGGAGACAGCCTTGGCTGCTCAGAACCTCTTTTTCCTACATGCTAGGAAAGTCAAACCAAGGAAAGTCAAACCAAGCACACACAAGGCTTCTGAGCAACACAGAGCTTCCTCCTCCCATATGCACTCTTGTTTGCCATTTCTCTCACAGGAGAAGCTGTTTCACAAAACCCAGTGAGATTCAGGAAGGAGGTGGTCACCTAACATGGCGAAACCTAATCCCTCAATTGTTCTCTGACCTGTCAGCTGACAAGTCCTACTCTACAAGTAAATGTTGCCATTATATGTAGTACTGTTCTGAAATACATTTGCACAGCCCTGAGAATTGGGATGCAGCAGTACAGTTCTCCAGTACTAGGACAGCCGGCAGGAGTGCCAGAACTTCTCCAATAATCCAAGTTAGTTCTACAGCCCGCCTCAAAATGGATTAAAAAACAAAGAAACTGGTCCTATCCCACAATGCTTTAGCAGTCTCGGTAGTCTAAAGAGTTGACACAGCTTCTCAATAAGTTTTTAAAAATGGAATTTTTAGAAGATTAAATTAAATCTGATTTGTGTTCCTTTCTAATAGCAACATTACTGAAAACATGAAACAGCGGGGTAAGATATCTAAAAGACTGATCCCTCCCATATGAGCCTGCCTGAAATTTGCAAACTTTAGAGGCTCTGCTGAATGCATGTCCCAGCATCAAGAGATGTTAGGTCGGTGAGTCTATGAAGCAGCATTCCAGTTTTGGATCACCCTTTCAAGGGAGATTAAATTGGTTGCAGATGGGAGGAAAACTGTTCTATTCCACTTGGCTTTGGTGCACTTAAATGCTGCTGTCTGTTTGTTGCGGGTTTTTTGTTGTTGTTGTTGTTATTTTCATTCTGCTTTAAACTGGTTGGTGAACATGCACTATTGTTTGACAGTGGACACCGGCTTGAAAGCACTGGCAGAAAGAAAAGTGACCTATTAATAGTTCCAATTAACAAATAAATATACAGAATCAGCACATTTTTTAGAAACTTCAAATTTTGTGTGGGCAAAGCATGGACCTTCAGAGGTTGTTGGGGGCCCCAGTGGCCTCAGCCACATGCACAATTATGATCTAGCCCCCATCCTTCAGCTTGTTTAAGCCAATCAGAATGAAAGTCTGGGACGGTGCAGCAAAATACACACTAGAAAGCACTTCAGGACTCACATGGCACAGGGTAAGAAGAAACCATGAATTCATACTAAGCAGTCTTCAAAAAGCATCCCCGCCCTTCTTACTTTAGAAATCATCAAGATAAAGCAAATTGAAATTAACCACCAGAGGTAATCACACCCATTTGTGTGACAGAACAAGGTGTTCAGCGCTAACAACATACAAAATTCAAGCACACAACTATTTCTCTGTTGAGATTTCTTTAGCACAATGCACTAGAAGGATTAACAGGTGAAGGGCTTGCCCATATTAGATAGCCTAGTGCAGAAAGTGACAGCTGCTTCTCATAAACAATGGGTCTCTGCTATGTTTACATTTCCCCTTGTCTTTTCTGGGCATCTATCACTTGGTTCAGAGCAGGCTTCTCTACATTTTTATTGCATATCAGGTTTAAAGAGATTACTAGGCACTTACTATAGAAATCAATGTTATTCTTACCTCTTGCCAAGAACTGAATCAATCCTCAATCTTGTGTGTATCACACTGTAAAACTGCATCTGTTTTTTTAAAGGGCATTTGTGGAGGGAAATGAATGAAGAATCCTATTCCATTTTCATTTACACCATTTATTTTTATTTCCGCGAAGGCTTTCACGGCCGGGATCTAATGGTTGTTGTGGGTTTTTCGGGCTTCTTGGCCGTGTTCTGAAGGTGGTTCTTCCTAACATTTCGCCAGTCTCTGTGGCCGGCATCTTCAGAGGACAGCAAACTGTTTGCTGTCCTCTGAAGATGCCGGCCACAGAGACTGGCGAAACGTTAGGAAGAACCACCTTCAGAATATGGCCAAGAAGCCCGAAAAACCCACAACAACCACTATTTTTATTTCACTTGATACAGTATATGCATGCTGTAGATTCTATACTGAATTAACAACTGAGATGCATTCACAAACTATCTAAGACACTTCTACAAAAGACGCAGGAAGTTAGAACTGAATTCCAGCTGCTTCAACACTTATATAGTGTTACAGATACCTCCTCTTCGTTGGAGATTCCTTGGAATTGTTTGGAGGACATTTTAGAACATACAAAGTTCTGCACCTGAAGACTACCAAAAGAGGAGAATGTTTATCAAGAAGTTCTGTCTCACCTTCTTCTCATTTCGATAAACTTGCCCTTCTGAGTAATGTTACATAGCATTCTGATAAAACATTTTGTGTGTTTAGTCGTTTAGTCGTGTCCGACTCTTCGTGACCCCATGGACCAGAGCACGCCAGGCCCTCCTGTCTTCTACTGCCTCCCGGAGTTGTGTCAGGTTCATGTTGGTTGCTTCGCAGACACTGTCCAGCCATCTCATCCTCGGTCGTCCCCTTCTCCTCTTGCCATCACACTTTCCCAACATCAGGGTCTTTTCCAGGGAGTCTTTTCTTCTCATTAGATGGCCAAAATACTGGAGCCTCAGCTTCAGGATCTGTCCTTCCAGTGAGCACTCAGGGTTGATTTCCTTTAGAACTGATAGGTTTGTTCTCCTTGCAGTCCAGGGGATTCTCAAGAGCCTCCTCCAGCACCACAATTCAAAGGCATCAATTCTTTGGCGGTCTGCTTTCTTTATGGTCCAGCTCTCACTTCCATACATCACGACAGGAAAAACCATAGCTTTGACTATTCGGACTTTTGTTGGCAAGGTGATGTCTCTGCTTTTCAAGATGCTGTCCAGATTTGTCATCGCTTTCCTCCCAAGAAGAAGGCGCCTTTTAATTTCAGGGCTGCTGTCTCCATCTGCAGTGAGCATGGAGCCCAGGAAGATAAAATTTGACACTGCCTCCATATCTTCCCCTTCTATTTCCCAGGAGGTGATGGGACCAGTGGCCATGATCTTAGTTTTTTTGATGTTGAGTTTCAGACCGTTTTTTGCACTCTCCTCTTTCACTCTCATTACAAGGTTCTTTAATTCCTCCTCACTTTCTGCCATCAGAGTGGTATCATCTGCATATCGGAGGTTGTTGATATTTCTTCCGGCAATCTTAATTCCGGCTTGGGTTTCTTCCAGTCCAGCCTTCCGCATGATGTATTCTGCATATAAGTTAAATAAGCTGGGGGACAATATACAGCCTTGCCGTACTCCTTTCCCAATTTTGAACCACTCAGTTGTTCCATGACCAGTTCTAACTGTTGCTTCCTGTCCCACATATAGGTTTCTCAGGAGACAGATAAAGTGGTCAGGCACTCCCATTTCTTTTGTCTGCCCTTTTCTTTGACATTTCTATTTCACTTGTCAGTTACTGGCCCAAATTCCAAATATTTAGTAATATAAAAGGATAATATGTACTACGTTTGAGACATAATGTGTACGGTGCAAGTGAGCAGCTTCAGTCGAACCATTACCCATACTGTAGGAACCTGTATCCATGGTTACCACTACCCGCAGTTTCAGCTGTCCACGGTCACTGCTGCAACCCAGCCCACCCTCTGCATGCATATTTGCCTCCTCTTCTCATCCTTTCCTCAACTCACACTCTCTTAAATGGGTTCGCTACTACTAGTGGTTTCACACATCTGCGGGGTGGGGGGAGGCTTGGAATTTATCCCCTGTTGATACTGGGATTCTACTGTACTGTATTTCTGACTACAAGTTTTCATACTTATGTTTCTCTTCAAATGCCACATACTAAAAGGAGACATGGAAACCAAAGCCCCTAAATTTGGGTTTCTGGATTGGCCTTGTGCAATTTACTATTAAGATTCTTAAGAGCTGTTCTAGATTTATTCATGTTGGCTAAGCATATGATTAAGAGGTTCAAGGAAGACCCAGCCCAGAGCAACAAATATTCATTTTTTCTTATCTAGGAAAAAGCAGTTCAATACACATATTGCTATAGGAAAGGTTAAGTTGACTGGATAAGCTCTGTGATTTAGATAACCAGCTGCAGAGCCAGCGGTTGGGAATTCAATTCCCCACTGTGCCTCCTGTGAGTAGAGCCAGCCTATGTGGCCTTGGCCAAGCTGTAGAGTCCCAGGGCGCCCGCCTCAGAAGGAAATGGTAAACCACTACTGAGTACTCTCTACCTGAAAGACCCCCCAAAAGGGCTGCCATAAGTCAGAATTGACTTGATGACATGATTACAGTATTAGCATACTGATAAAGTCAAGTCTACTATATATTAATTTATATCTACCACACAGTCAATCAGCATTATTTTCATATTCCGGTTCCAAGAAAATTACTGCTGAAGACTATCTTGCATTCATAAATTTTGGTTTCCAGAAACAGAGATAATTCTTATAACAAGTTAAAGACTTAACATATATATACGGTATAAGCTTTGGCAGTCCAGAGCCCACTTCATCAGATACAACTAATAGTTAATCAGTGACCCATTCACCAACACTCTTAAACTGGAACACGTTGCTAAGCAACCAATTTTTACTCCAGATACCTTCAAAAGCTAACATCGCAGTGAGCAAAAGTCAACAAATTATGCAGTGATTTTTTAATACAGGCAATATTCAGCACAGCTGTAAGAACATGCTGAAAAACTAGCTACCCTCAGATCCCATTTTAAGACATGAATGGCACAATCCTACTGTGCTTACTGAGAAATGTATACAGTGTGAAATGAGGTTTATTCCCTAATAAGAGCAGGGCTGCTATCTAAAGACTATTTTGCTATAATTTAAAATTAAAGTCATTCAACACATACAGTTGTAGCAACACCTCCATTTTAGAATATACTTATTTAAGTGCCCCAAGCTGCCTGGAGAGTTCAGTGAGTTCAGCAGAGCCAGAGGTTGGGTGTTCAATTCCCCACTATGCCTCTAGGAAGAAGGGCCAGCCAGTGGGGCCTTGGGTAAGTTGCACAGTCCCCAAATGTTCCTAGAATAAAGTAATATTAAACCACTTCTGGGTACTCCCTCCCTAGAAAACCTGGAAAGGGCCATCATAAGTCAGAAAATTTAATTATGAACTTAGAAATGTTTATGATGAGTATAATATTAGTTGCAATTGTTTTAAGGCATTCATATAGAGATATTAAACATATGTGAATTATAATATTGACTATGTAGATAAGATTGGACATGTAATATCTTCTTGTCTTTAGGAATGTTGATTTCTGATTACTGTATTGGCCATGTTTAGATCCTATTGGTAGAGAAGTACGTTGATTTCGAAGATTGTAAAATATGATACTCTGAAATATAATTGGATAGATGGAAATGCAGGAGAAAGAATCTATAAAAATTACTATAAATTTACTACATAAACTGATAAGAACAGATACTACACTTGATCTTAGCCGATGTTAGATATTGAACTAAATATTTGAAATAGAGACATGAAATATAATATGCATAGATACATATGGATATAGTACGGTTTAGTATGGGAGTAGGGCATAAGATCTGTTGTAGCCAGAATCATATAATGGGTAAGGTTGAAGATGAAATACCTCCCCGCTTATAGGTTTTGTTTGTTTTATTTGTCTCTGATTGTTCCATATGTTTTGTTTGTTTCATATGTATTTACTCTAAGTTTGATTCGTATGTGTTTACTCTAAGTTGTGTAAACTTTACTGCATTTTGGTTGCTTAATGCTTAGCTTTTATAAAATAACCTCAGATGTTGGGTTTTTGTTCAGATGCGTACCTATGTACATGCGTGATGGGGTGAGGTATAAAACATTTTTTCTACAGAATGTGAAGTTTGCTGGAAGAATTAAGTTGTTAATGGGGCCAGAATTCACAGATGTGTACCCATGGTGTTTTTTTTGTACCAGATGCCTTTTTTAGAACACAGCAAAAAGTTGTGGTTCCTCAACTTGCTACCTAAATAGATTGCTTATTTTCCTACAGCAGATGGGTGTTCTTACAGTGGGTTGTTCCTCCCAATCACCTTTAAGAGACAGGATCTAAGGACCAATCATTTTTCAGTGGTGTAACTGCTCAGGGACTGTGTTTTGGTCCAGACAAATGCCCATGTGCCTGGAAGATGATTAGGTGACCTTAAGTCCACTCAGCTAAAATGAGATGTGTGTGTTACATAAATAATTAAAAAGTGGGGGACAGAACTGACTTGATGGCACACATTATTATCGTCTTATATACGTCTTATATACTCATCAGTATTAAACAATCCAAATGTAAGTGTCATAGTCACTATCAAACGCACCCATTTAAGTGCCACTTTCACTATCAGACAATCGCTAGAATGGTAAATTTATGTTTCCTTGAGTAACTAATCATTTTAATTTTTTAAAGTCACAATAAATCTGTCTCAATCCTAGTGTGCCTGGGACTAGACGCTGGCACACTAATTTTAAATCCAAATTAACCAAAGCTTGATGCTTCCCAAGAAGCTGGGATTAGTTTTCCTTTGAACTGAAACCAACTGGAGACACTGGCATGGAGAGGAGGAAAGGCACAGTCTCTGCCTCCCATGTAACCTGGGGATCTTCATATTAACCATGCACTGCTGAAATGACCTGTTCATATTCCAAAGAGAGAGAGAGAATGAGAAGGACTCTTAAGAGAAGCAACAGAAATGGCAGCCCAAAGCAGCAATCAAAGAGTCTGCTTTTCACATGTGGGAAATCAAAGCATGTTGCGCAAATCCTCCCATCCTTCTTTTTCCAGCAAGCTCCCAGTTGAGGTTTCCTGAAGGAAAGGATAATAGAAGAGGCCTACATTAGCTTGGATGCGGCTGCTTAAAGTTATTTGTACACCTTTGCATAATAATCTCCAAGACATTCTCGGTTTTGCTAGCCTTTTCCAAAAGAAGAGCAGGTGAGGAAAGGAAAGGGGAGCGGGTTAGCTTGGACCTCCCTCATTTCTTGAAGATTTCCAGCATCAACACTGCCTTTTGCGAGGGAAATGCCAGCAGAAGGGAAGCACGAACACTAGGACGCTGCTGCTAGAAAACAACCTGTACAGTACAGTACTACAAGAGCAAATGTAGCTTTACCAGAAAACAAGCCTTGTTATGAGGAAGGTCAATCTTTGCCATCTTCAGGAAGGCTTAGGAAGGAATGTTGCCTGAAAATTATAAGTCCACAGGTTGGTGTTTTGTGCTACAGCTCTCAATAGTCCACATACGTGCCTGGGGCCAAAGTACAAAAACACAAATCTACACACCTTTACCAGAAACCCTGGGAAGCCACAGCCATTCAGGGTCACCAATACTAGACAGGCTGACAGTTTTTCTCATTTCAAGAGTACATTTACACTAGACCTGTACCAATATTACCAGAATGAATACTGTATCTAAAAATACTCTTTTGTGGCTAATATTTTTCAGAAGTTAAATATTTATATAGAATATGTAGAATGCACAAATTTAGTTGAGGTTTAAACAAAATGCAGCTTTGTGGAAACTAACAGAGAAATCTTTGCTACTATTTCTTACATAGCCCATTTTTGGGGTCTTTTATACTATTAGCCACCCCTATCAAGTTTTAATTTATATTTTTATATAGATATCTGTCTATATATAGACCTATGAATTACTAAAGCCACAGAGGCACACAGCCATTTCCAATTCCACCACTGTTTTCTAAACACACTCTTAAAGCAGCAAAGAAAGCACAGCTTTTTCTAAACATGAGGAATTTGTTGGACCTCAATGCCTGTATTTAAACACACGTTTCCAGTCCAGCGGTGTGTGCAAAAGGAAACATAAAGCCTCCTAGTCAGCACAAGACACCAGTCACCAGAGGTGCTGAAAATAGAAGTGGAAGGCAAAGGAAAAGAAGCCACATCTGGAGGCGGGGCTTTGTTGCGGTGCTGCCAGCAACTCCAGAGAAGAGCTCTCTGGAAAAAACTGGAACCCTCCGGCCCGGGATCCCCCTTTTGAAATGGGGATCAAAGGAGAGTCTAGAAGAAGTCTCTCTGAAGCAGATGGTGAGCAGCAGAAGGAGAAGAAAGGGAGGCAGACCCGGACTTTTTTCTTCTGAAGAAATCACCGTGCACGGACTGGAGCGGGCGCCATTTTTTGGCACTGAGCCGCGAGGAACCCTTTACTGGGGGAGAGGAGAGCAATCAATATAAACTAATAATATAAAACAAGTAAGTAAGCCGAAGCCTCTGATTTATGAAACAGCCTCATTAAGCTGAAATAAGAATGAAAATATTTGGCTGAAAGAATAAATGCAGCGGCGGGTTTATCTTATCAGTCTGACTCAAAAGCGAAACTAAGCTTCTCCAAGTGAACTCTTAAAACACCAGGCTGATTCTAAAGCCGAGAGTCTGAGATGGAAAAATAAATCTTATGTTTCTGGAGAAGAATCCCAGAGAGCAACACCGTCTGACTGGATTTAAGAGACTTCAGTGGATGCAGTGTGGCTGGGATACGTTACTCTTTGCCTTCTCTGGACTTTGGGAACTATAAATAATAGAATCTGGTGGTTTTCGGGAGAAGGAGCTGACGTGGCCGACTGGACTAAGGAGCATTAAGGGGTTAATGAAGATCACAAGACGAGCTCCAAGGACAATCTACTGGACAGTTTGAGACTTTATGATTGTTGTTTTGTTTGTCGGACTGCAGACCACGTGTGTCTAATAACAGAAGCTTGCTGAACCCAGGAGAAGAAGAAATAACTGCGTCACGGTTCTATTTGATATTGTATTTGCTGAGCTAAAAGTTGATTTTTATATTACATTATTTGGATAAAGATCGGAGGGAGATCTAAGGGGAGGATTATGATGAGGGGTTTGAATTGTTGATAAAATTGTGGAAACTGTGGAAGGATTTCTAGGGGATGATTATTGTGGTATTTATACAAACCCCAAAGCCTGAGATGGACCCCAAAAATTCAAAAGAACAAATGGAGACTTGGTCTGTTCAATCCCAAAGTTCTGGAATAGTGGTGCAAGAAATAGAAAAGGAATGGCAGATTAATATACAAAGGCTAATATTAACAGGGTTCCAGCGAGTGAATGCAGGTCTTAGCAAAATAGAAGATTTGATGAAAGGGACGAAAGAGGGGACAGTAGATGCCAAACAAAACTTAAATGAAGTTGTACAAACTTTAGAATCGTCTGTATTAGACATGACACCAGGTAATATGAATGCAGTAGAGAGTTATCCAGTGACCCATGCAGCTTCCAAAATTAAAAAGCATTATGACAAAAATCTTAAGGAGGCAGAGATAATGAAACCAGACAATCTTATGGTGAAAATATGGGAAGTGAAAAAAATGGATATTCTGTCAGATGGGCTGAAAGACTGTTCAATTCAAAAAGAAACTGAACGATGGGATGTATTGTATAAATGGCAGCAGCTACCAGACAATGTTGGAATAACATAGAATAAAATTAAAATTAAATGATAAGATAAAAGCAGGAGGGTAATCAAACTGTGAAAAAGCAAAAAGTTGATATGTATTAGTAATATGAATTGATTGGATGATGTTATACTTTATGCTCTCCTATCCACAAAACCATTTTTCCTTCTCTATCCCCTCTTTCTTTTTGTACCCTTTATCCCTGTTCCTAAATAAATATATAAAAAAGGAAAAAAAAAAAAAAAGAAAAGAAAAGAAGCCACATCTCAGCACCAGGAGAGAATTCATCCTGGTATTTACGCTGTCTCTTGTGTTGTAAATACGCTCATCTTTCAGCTCAGACAATTTTAACTAGAATATCAAAGTATGCAGAACACTCAAAGGTTATACTTGGGTTTTTTGCCCTATAATGAAATAATTTTTCATAAAAAAGCAGAAATGTGGCTGCTGCGTGGAATTTACACAACTATCGGTCCTATGGGTTTTTATTGTATTACCAGCACATGGGATATGCATTCATCTTTATAATAACCAGTTCTGAAAGGACCTAGGAAATGTTTGTGGTTTTTTTAAAACACAGCTGCCAGATTTCCTGGCCAGCACGGCCAGTGGCTATCCTAGATAAAGAAGCCAAGGAGTTATCAACCCCGCAACATTCTCTCTATGGACTGCTTGAAACTCAGCATGTGCACACCTTTTACTCAAACATCATCACCTTCATTCAGTTTGGAGATAATCACACCAAATTTTTATTTCTACATGATCAAGCATATAGGAGCATATGCTAAATGTAATATACCATGTGAGGTTCTGTAAAATCTCTTCTTGCTGAAGTTAAAAAAGAAGGTAGGTGAATTCTTCAAAGATAAGGCCCTCGTGGTTCAAAACAAGGAGGATGTTGTTACAGAGCTCCTCGCTGCTTTCTCATTAACTGACACTTAAAGTCTCAATAACTCAATCTGAGCCATTTGTAGAAGCAAGAATTTGAAATTTGAGGTTTGTGTGTGCTGGGATCTGGCAGCTATCTACAAAAGTGTACATATGGACACAGGGCACTTTCAAGGGGGCAAATACCCTCATCATCTCTGCTTAAGGAGTCCACCAATGAATCCCCCTACTGGCACCTAGCAGAACAGGCTGCAGGTCACCAAATGGGCAAAAAGGACTAGCCCACAAGCAGCTCCAGCAGGATTGAGGGAAGTTGTAGCTTATGATTGCAAATTATTTTACATATAACTTAAGTTAATGTGTATGCTCCAAACTGTTTCAAAATCTTTTAAATAATTTTATACTTTTTAAAAACGCTTTGTATTTGTATTTAAATACATTTGTAATTTGATCACTTTGTATTTACATCATTGTACCATGTCCTGAGATCTTGTCATATGACGTAGGATACAAATGTGCTAAATAAATAAATAGCATTTCTCAGAGAAGTCCTGGGAAAAACACTGTAGCCACTAATCACTATAATGCTGAAAACCTATTAAGAAGTCCAGTTGCCATGACTCAACTTCCAGATAATCACTATAATGTTCAATTATGACACCCGCACATGTTGTGAAAGCAACAAAGACAGACAGCAACAACATGGAACATCATGACAACATCACAGAATCTGGTCTACCCAGCTCTCCCACAGACAACGCACAAGGTGCCATGGTTAAGAATCAGGACCTCCCACTGTCCAGATATGAGGAAAAATCTTTCTGCAACCAGCTGTAGCAGGGTTGGGGAACATATGGCGCTAAAAATGTTCTTAGATTTCTAAATTCCAGCCAATCAAGCCAATCTTAAAAACAGGAGGAGTAGAAGACCACATGTTCCCAAGCCCTTAGTAATGAGTATCCCAGAGAAAGAGTTCTAGTTGTACCACAAGGGAACAACAGAAGCACACACAGAACTACTGAATTTATGTACATTCAACAGAAGAAAACACATTTCCACAAGGAAGGAAAAAGGTTGGCATGGAAACCTACTACCCCAGCAAAATCAGTCATAGGACAAAGCCAGGAATTGCCAGCTAACTCTGGAAAAGGACAATACAGCAGGAAACGGGACACAGTCAACCGAGTAGCATCTACCATTCCATTCATCATGGACAAATGATTTTGGCCCTCTTACAAGGAAGCCACTTAACAGTAGATGCCCCGCTTGCTGAGATTTCACTTGCCGTTCAGAGGAGGCAGGCAAGAGCAAGATTTTTGTTCACATTGTTTACTATCTTCTCTGATCCACAAATAGCAATAATCACCACCTCTCCTCCAAACTTGGTCCAACCCAGAGAACATGGAGGGATGGCGAGTAGGTAACAAAGACAAATAGAAACTGCTTATATAAGTCAGGATAGTAGTTGCCATGCTAAAAAGATACCTGTAAATAAACAAAGCAAGTGAGGTTTTTTGTTTTGTTTTTTATTTCTTTATTTATTTAACTAACTTACATGCTGCCTACAACTACCCAAAGGTCTCTGGGCGGCTTACAACAAATTGAATACAATAAAAAGATAAAAAGATAAAACAATTACAATACAATTAAAAATACAATGCTTTAAAAATTATCATCAGGACCCACAGTTGATATTATTTCAATTAAAAACCTTCTGGAACAGGACGCCGAAGTGTCATCAACATCAGCGCCAGATGAATCTGACTCGGGATGGTGTTCCACAGTCTGGGGGCAGCTGACGAAAAGGCCCTTTCTCTACAAGCCATCCTTCTTAGCTCCTTGAGGGACGGCTCTTTCAGGAGGGCCCCCTAGCTAGATCTTAATTGCCAGGTAGGTTCATATGGAAAAAAGGTGATCCTTTAGGTATCTAGGGCCCAAGCCATTTAGGGCTTTATACATCAAAGCAAGCACTTTGAATTGGGCCCGGGCAGCAACTGGTAACCAATGTAATTTAATCAGAATCGGCTTGATGTGTTCCCTAGCGGCCCCACCACTCACCAGCCATGCATCTCGATTCTGGACCAGTTGCAGTCTTCAAAGGCAGCCCCACGTACAGCGCATTGCAGTAATCTATACGGGATGTTACCAGTGCATGCGTAACTATCATGAGGATTAGACATACACAGCTTAAGAGATTTACTGGTAGCCTGTATAAATGGATCTTAATATCCTCTTTTGCATTTTCAAGATCTGGGTATTGTTGTTGTTATATGCCACATTTCTCCCAAGGGTCCCAAAGTATGGATATATCTACATTTTATATATCTTAACACAGACGATCTCTTATTTAGAAAGGTGAAGGTTGAATGAAGCTGGCCTTTGTTGGGGGGGGGGGGGGGAAGGATCGGAATCATCATCATCATCTTAGAACTGCAAGGGACCTATGGATCATCAAGTCTACCCACTATCAAGGAGGCACAATGGGGGAATTGAACTCCCAATCTCTGGCTCCACAGCCAGAGACCTAAATCACTGAGCTATCCAGCAGTTCCTTATATAATAGCCAGCAAACAAAGCCAGATAGCCATTCACCCTTCCAAAAGAAAGCCACTGTCCACACAACCTGCATGGCAGGTGATGCATATATGTCATATTTTTAGAAACTATTGATAATAATATAAACAGTTTGGAATTATATGCTAATACATTAACATTAAATCACTGAAGAAATTTAATCTGTTACTGATAATCCTTTCAGGAAAAAAATGTAAATTTAGTTTGTCATATTAATCGTTACTGACATATAAGTATTAAATTTTTGAAAATCTGAATTAATGATAAAATAACTAAAAGTGGCCAAATGTACTCAAACATTACTCCCCAAAAGTAACAAAACACAGTAAATGATATAATTTATCAAAAATTTAAAACTGTCAGCATTTAGGGATTGAAATAACAAAAATTTAAAATTTAAAACATTTTAAAATGTTACTGAAAATGTTAATTTGAGGGTAACAAATACATTGTTAACATGTCATTACCAAACTCTGAAACATGTGAAGAAGCCCTGATATAGAGCTAGGCTGATCTGAGAGGTTAAGCGTACTCTGGAAAAGGTTACATTCTCTCTGAACATCCCATGCCTTTGTTTCTGAAGTCTTAATTGGTCTCTGTAGTCAGAAGCACCAACACAAGCTGGAATGCTAGTGAGCGCCCTTCCCTGACAAAAACAGCTTGTCCTCCGCTACATCTCTTTCCAGAAGCACCGTGCTCCTGCAATGTGCTTTATACCTGGGGCAGTTTCTTAGAAACCACATTTGATTCAAAGTGCTGGAAACAAATCACTGACTGCAAGCCAGGTAAAGGCAACATATGTTACTAGCTTTGAAACAGTTGCATTGATTTGTGATTCTTCTAAAATGCACTTTGAAAGGTTGTTTTTAAGCACCAAAGTTTTTTGTACATTTACCCAGACCTATTTAACAGACAGACATCTCTCACACAAACCTACTCATTCATTCATTCATTCATTCATTCATTCATTCATTCATTCATTCATTCATTCATTCATTCATACCCCGCCCATCTAGACCGAAGTCTACTCCAGGCAGCTAACAATAATAGATAGAATAAAAACAATATAATAAAATTAAAAAACAACAGTAGTAATATTGTTCAAGATGGGAAAAAAATATTCAAGTGATGACAGGAGGGAAAGCCTGCCTAAAGAGCCAGGTCTTAAATTTGCTCTTAAAACACCCAGCGAAGGACCCAGACAGATCTCTCGGGGTAGACTGTTCCAAAGGCGAGGGAATTTACTAAAATCGTTCCAAGGTGCTGTTCCTTCAGCCCCCTCCCCACCACCAAAATCATCACAGGTAACTAGAGACAGAGTACCACAACTAAAAAGGCCATGCTTCTGTATTGCCCTCCCAAGGAAACTCGTTTCAGTGTTCAATTCACCATCAGGTGAAGACTTTTACTTACTAACATCATTTAAATTTTGTCTGGAATTTGTGTTGGCTCTCCAGTTTTATTCTTTGGCATTTCTGCTTGATTTGTATTGCATTCTTCTATTTTAATCTCATATAACCATTCTGAGAATTGTGTTAACTGAAAAACAATGTAATATTTTTTAAAATACATGCACAAGGCATTCATTCTATTCTATCTTCTCTCTACAGGTTTAGAGATGAATGAAGTTAGTTTCAAACATCTAAGGAATAAAGCATCAAAATTAATTACTCATCCACCAAATAAGGAATCTTAACAAAACAAAAGACAGTAAATAGTGCCTAGGAAAACAATAAGGGGGGGGGCAGTTCCAAATAGCACATTAGTTCCATGTAAAAATCATGGGATACAATATAACAGACACTGAAGCAGATGAAAGGGATAAGGATATCTTATGAATTGTAACCTATAAAAAGAAATGTTAAACATTTCTACAAAGCATGTTGCCTTGATAAATATTTTACTATGTTTTTAGAGATATGTGGCATTTTTTCTGGAAAATAATCACTGGGTCTTGTAGCCCTTCCTCCTCATTGACAGCTTGCATTTCCATCATCATAACCAATTCCAAGTTCTTAGACTTTAATCCTGTCGCAACAACTTGCATGGAGGCCAATAATTTTTTTTCTTGGGGTGAGGGGAGTTTACATTAATCCACTTCTGTCATTCTTTACAAAGATCATCCCTCAGGGTTGTAAGACACACACACACACACACCAAGTTTGATATGCAAGCTGGGATTTAGTTTGCAACAGAACCATATTACACTATTGCAATCAGGTTGTTTCATGTCTTCGGGCATTGAGAAATTTGCAGAGAAAATTCTTTAAGAAGTTCAGTCAAGCCGAAAGCCCCATCTGTTCACCTTAAAAAGAGTGAGTTTTAAAGCATTTTTCAGTTCAGTTCTTCAGAATCACACAAAAATCAAGTTCAGCTTGACATGGAAGGTGATTTCCTGAATTTAATTTGGTTATAAAAATAACATTTGTATTTCTTATATATTTCTTATACATATAAAAGATATATACAGTATATAAAAGATATATATCTTCAGTCAAGACGCAGATATGTATTCTGCCTCTTGACTGAAGGATGTCAAGGCAGTTTATAAGAGATTGCAAACATTCCAAATTCACATAGATTTAAAGCAGACTTGAGTTCCCTAAATCCATGGAGGAGGCCAAAGAGAGCTTCCCCTTAGGTTCACAGACACAAGGGCACCTGGCATTTGAAGCAGAGTGTTCATACCAATAGAAACAGACAGACAACATCTGGCAGACAGAGGGGGCCTGACTGCTCTTCCCCTTGCAACACTTCTCACGAAAGGCAGGGAGGTGCAATAATCTGCCAGTCCTTAGTCAACCCATTCTTCAGGACGGGTTACCAGGATTGGGTAATCACTGTAGGTCAAAACTTCAAAAAAAATTATTTGCCTAAATGTCTTACTAAGCTGATGTAGCTTCACAGTTCAGAACAAACCTTAACTATATCATTTTGTAACCAAAGACCGGGCTTCACACACAAGAGACACAATGGAACATAACAGCAGGATCAGCAGCAGCAAAAACACCACCACCACACTAATAGATGGCATATAATTCAGAATTTCAGAATGTAGGCTTATACTCAAAGTTACAATTTATTTCATTTATTTTAGGGTTAGGAAAAAGCCAACATTCACTGTATTATCATTCACTGTATTATCATTCCCAGTATTCTATGAGAACACACAAAGACGCCGTTCTGGAATCAAGCAAAAAGTCCATTTAGTTGAACTTTTTTCCCACAGTGGCTGACCAGATAGATCCCTGACATAAAATCAAAAGAAGGACATGAGGGTAATAATGCTCCTCTCCCACTCATGTGCCCACCAACTAGGACATATAGCAATACTGGAATTTATATGTGGCCCCCATAAGTAGTAAGCCAGTCATAGCACACATTTATCTTCCATAAATGTAATCCCATGTTAAAGTCCATCACTATATTTCATGGTAATGAATCGAGTATTTTAAATATGCAGCATGTGAAAAATCACCTCCATTTTTCTGTTCAAGTAGTAGCCAAACACACACTAAATACAAATGGAACCAGAATTTCGCCTACAACACAAAGTAAACAGAACAAATAAAATGATACTTTGCTGTTTAGGAAGTAAAGAGAGATAATATGAAGGAAGTGTATTTTTTGTTTACATCCCCCTTATGACCTTCATTTTTCATTGGTTTTTTTAGATTGATGGCAGGAGGGGGGTGAAATATTCCTGAGGGGACAAGCTAGCCACAGAACTAGACTTTCAGGCACCAACAGTGACAAGGCTATCATACTGAAGGAAAGTGGGATGGGGGAAGAGAAAAAGGGCCATCTCAATCACATCTGATTTAAGAGCTAGGGGTCAAAATAGTATGTATAGTGCAGCATAGTAGAGGCAGCATTCTTTCCAAGTTAAGACAACATGAATGTAACTAATCTTTTCCTTTATCTGCAGCATACGTAGTGTTAAAAAAATTCTGGAATCACTTATTTTGTCAGAGAATCACTGTACGAGGAAAGTACTTTCTCCTTGTGAGGGAAAGGGGAATGTAGAATCTTAACAGTACATAGCCATCATCAGGCACTGGGGATTTCTGTAGTGTGTGTCAAAAGGTGAATACAACAGCTGGCCTAGGGAAGATCTTTCACCCTGTAAGCAGTGACAATTAAAGGAACTGATTTTGCTCTTCTTGGGAGGAAACAGAAAAACATTTCAAGAGGACACTCCTGCAAGCACTTCTGTTTTCTTCACCACTTGAAGAGAATTAGAAGCAATCTTGCAGATGGATTTAGAATTCAGAATTAGCAAAGAATCTATCCCCTAGGGTAAGATAAATAGGGTAATTCTTCAGAAAAGAACTCATCTCACTGTAAGCAAAGCCTGTTTCATTTCAGCCATGAAATGATGAGTGTCATTTTCGAAACAGGATCAAATCTTCACTTAACCATGAAGCTCAGGAGGTGACCTTCAACTAGATGCCATTTCTCCACCCAGTCTATGTCACAGGAGTGTTGTCAAAATAAAATGGGAGTCCTGTATACTGACTTGAACTCAGTGGTAGTAGATTATACTATTTCACCCCTAACTATCAGAACCAATTTTGACCTTGAACCTAGTATGTGAAAATACATTTCAATAAGCCTATGCAAACATTAGACATGCTAGAAACATTTTTGCACTCTAAAAGCAGTTAATCTAACCTTTCAGTATAGAATCACAAACATTGGATATATTATTGTTTGTTGTTTCCCCAGAAAGCTGAGGGGCAAAGCACCCCATTTCAACCAAAATTGAGACAGGCTAACTTTTTAAAAGACAAAAGGAAGTTATCCTCTCATATTTAGCCATTTCTTACTACCTACGATCAACATGGTCATTTTTTTTCTTTGCCAAAAAAGTAGCAAATGCTGAAAAATACATGGCATGAAGATTTTAAAAAGTACAGCAACCTACCAAGATGTACACTGCATTATTCATTGGGCATGGACCAGAGCACGCCAGGCCGTCCAGTCTTCCACTGCCTCTCGGAGCTGAGTCAAATTCATGTTGGTAGTTTTGGTGACACTTGCTTTCTGCTAGTAAGATTGTATTATCTAGATATCTTAAATTATTAATGTTTTTTCCACCAGTTTTCACTCCTTTATCTTAATCAAGTCTGGATTTCCGTATCATATAGTTTGCATACAGATTGAATAGATAAGGAGATAGAATACATCCTTGTCTGACACCTTTGCCTATAGGAAACCATTCTGTCTCTACATATTCTGTTCTAACGGCAGTTTCTTCTCTATAATACAAGTTATGCATCAGGGCAATCAAGTGCAGAGGCAAGCTTATTTCTTTCAGAACAACCTATAATTTCTTGTGATCCACACATATGGTAGAAAAAACAAAATACTCCTTGTAAGACAATCAATCCTGTATCTTTTTGAGTAGGAGTTCCAAAGATGATATGAAACCACAAAAGGTGTTTAGTTGGCACATCCTTCAAAAACACTGAAAGAAAGAAATAAAGGCAGAAAGCTTTCATGGGAATTGTATCCTCATCCAATTTCACAGAGACTGGGATTATCAAGACCAAATTATTCTTCAGCATCCTTGTCAAAGGTCTGGTGGATAGATGTTTCTATCCATCATTGCAATTTTCCAGCAAAGGGAGTTCCAATAATTGCTTCTTAATTTCTGTGGTGTGCGGTTCAGAGAAAAAGCCCACAGCTTTCTGCAGACAAAGGGATCTTTAGTAGATAAGAAAGGAAGGTAGGATGTCTGCCCTTGAAATACAAACCAGTCCAGACGCATCTTATAGATAAATCTTCTGTCTCATATAACTATCCCTCCCACAAATTTCAAGACTTTAATATAACCATGGGAAAAGAAGATTTGAAGCAGACATTTTGATGGTATAACCATTCTGTTGTCTCAGACATTACTCTGGAAGTGCTTCTGCTGCCCACCAAGGAAAAACTGGAATAAATGCAGAGAGAAAAATCCTGCCTGTGTACACTTTCTACAGTTACATACCAGGCAGTAAGAAAGATTACGATATTGTTTTTGATGGGAAATCCTGTCCTGTTAATATTCTTAGTTATTAGCTGGTGTGTCAAATTGAGAGAATGACACATGGGGATGCAAAATGCCTCTTTTGCTTATGTTGCAAGCAGGAAGCAAGATTCTGGCTTGAACAGACATTGAGGAGTGCCTGAGCATAACCATCCATTTGGAGACATTTGTACCATGCGTAAATGTCAAGTGGAACCTTTACCTTTACCGTCCTATATCATTGAATCTGTGGGATTTGGAAAGTCAACTGCTCCATAACTTCCATTGATTCAAATAGGCATACTCTAAGTACAACGTACCTTAGCACAATAAATTAGAGTAGGCTCATTTGAATTAATAGATCATATGGAACAGTTGATTCATCAAACCTCTATTGATTCAATGGTCCTACTCTACTGCGATGTACTACACTAAGCAATGGGATTTTGGCCATTATGAGGACCTCAGCAAATGCATATGCTGCACTGTTTCATTCATAGAATCATAGAATAATTGAGTTGGAAGGGGCTTACAAGGCCATCAAATACACCCTGTGCTCAATGCAGGAATCCAAATCAAGTAGATCTGACAGATAGTTGTCCAATTTTCTCTTGAAAGCTTCCAGTGCTGGAGTGCTCACCACCTCCAAAAGTGATTGGTTCAATTGTCCAGAAATCATTTTGCTGCAAAGGAGAAAACAACTGACCCACTAATTAACATTCACAAAAATGGAATAGTTCGAAAGGATGTTGAAAAAAACCATCATCCTGCAACACTTGTTGAAATTGCAGCAACCATATTGACTGTATTTTGCTTTCTGGTGTACAGTATATTAATAGATTCTCAAGGAAAGAAAACAACTAGCAATGCATTCCTAATTAAACAAGTGAGAAACCAAATATGGAATAAACCAGAACCAATTTTTTCTAAACAAATGATCACTTGCCATATAGGCAAAAGTATCAAGACGTGTTTTAATTTATTCTTCCTTGGTGGTCTCTGAAATAATTCTTGGACTCACATTGTATGATGTTTCTGTCCTTGGCAACATAAAATTGGCCTTTGTCTGCTTTTTACCCAATGAGATGTTTCAAAAACCAGAATTTTTGTATAACATATTTACCAGATGCTACTTAGTAAAGGCAATCATCTGAACCTACTCTGATGTTCACATGGGAAACACAGTCTCAAAGTACTACACTTTTAAAAATGTATTCATCCAGTTCTCATTGGCTCAATTTTCTACACTTAATGTAGAACACAATTTCTTTTTTGTTCATTTGTCATTTTGCCTAGGCTTCTGGAATTATTCCAGTCGATATAAACATGCAGTAGTTTTCTAAAGTTGTTTACGATTTCAGTTTTCCAAATCCACCTACTTACTCCACATACAAAGAAGCAGAACATGGATGCACTTTGGCCAGCTAGAGCAAAAGCTGATAGTTCAGAAGTACTGTAATGGGATAAATTGAGAGCATTGGTTCTAGTACTGATCTTAGAAGCTTCATAGAATTGTCATAGGGTTGGAAGGGACCTTGGAGGTCTTCTAGTCCAACCCCCTGCCCAAAGCAGGAGATCTCATACCATCCCAGACCTCAAACAATCCTGGACAGATGGCTCTCCAATCTTTTCTTGAAAACCTCCAGTAATGGGGCACCCACAACATTGGGAGGCAAGCTGTTCCACTGCTTAATGGTTCTCACCACCAGTAATTTCCTCCTTACTTCCAGGTTGGATCTCCCTGTGACGAATTTCTACCCATTGGTTCTGGTGCTACCCTCAGGTGCAATGGAAAATAAATCGATGCCCTCTTCCCTGTGGCAACCCTTCAGATATTGGAAGACTGCTATCATGTCTCCCCTCAGTCTTCTCTTCATTAAGCTAAACATACCTTGTGGTCTGCCTTATCAAATGCCTTACTGAAGTCTAAGTATACTATATCCACTGTGTTTCCTTGGTCCACTAATTTAGTCACTTTATCAAAGAAGGCAATAAGATTTGTTTGGCATGACTTGTTCTTAACAAACCCATGTGGACCTCTAGTAATCAGCTTGTTATTTTCTAAGTGCTCACAAATCTGCTGCTTATTTTTCCCAGGATTTTCCCAGGTATTGATGTCGGTCTTATCAAGATTATGGAGAGAGTGGGCCCAACACAACTTAACTACTCCTTAAAGTAATATTTCTATAACTACAGTCAAAAACTTTTATGGTTCTTATGTGGGTTGTTATCCAATGAGTTTTCTAGGATAATCCTGCAATCAGGGGGAGTGTAAGAAAGCCAGTGTAAGAAAGAACATAGAGTATAGTTCTGGAAACACTTCTACTTATCGAAGTCTGTAGAAGACATTATCACAGGCCTTCCACAGCCTTCTACAGGATTAATTCTGCTTTTTAAAATTATTGCTTCCCATTATTTTAAGGTCAATTGTTTTGGTTCTGCTGCCATATTTTTTATTTGCTATTTTGTATTTATAGTTATAAGGTGTGTTTTTTTTTGTTCAATGTTTAATTTGATGTTTATTACTAAATTTTATTTCATGACCATGGTGTGATGTTGCAAGACACCAAGCGTTGTGAATGACCACTAGATGGGCAGGTTAAAAACATAAATAAATAAAAAAAAATCAACTTTTTGAAACCAAGGGATAAACCATGATGTAAGCTCTGACGGACAACTAAGAGGCTGCCCATTTTCCCAAAATGCATCCTATGATAAAACTTTTCCATAGTCATACACTTGACTTAACTAAAAGGAACACCAATAGTCTTGCAACAAGCAATACAAGTATTTATTTGTTTATTTGTTTGATTTTTATATCATCCATCTGGCTATCAAGGTCACTCTGGACAGTTTACTCATTAAAAATATCATTGACCAACAATTTAAAACAATAAACATACTAATTATAAAATCAAAATCAAATGTAAATACACAAACAAATTTTAACTTAAAATAATTAAAATGATATGAAGGCAAGGCAGCAAGACTGATAATACATATGTTAAGACGACCACAACATTAGGATGTTATAAGGTCCTGAAAGGTCTGTCTAAAAAAACAAGTTTTTAGCAATTGTTTAAAAGTTCCCAGTGAAAGGGCCAAGCGAATTTTAGGCCACAGGTTGTTCCGGAGTTGGGGAGCGACTGCCAAGAAGGCCCATTTCTCTTTCTGGGCATCTCTCAGGGTCAATACTCTCAACCACCCAGCCTGGGAAGATTGTACAGGATGGGCAGATCTCGTCCGAAAAAGAGGTATCAAGAGAGGTATCTGCCAGGTATCAAGATTCAAATTTTATAAATTAACATCATCACCTTGAAGCTGGCATGGCAACGGACAGGTAACCAGTGCAGAGTAATGGAAATATGTTGAATTTGACATTACTCTTGATCAATCCAAACAATGAAGGAGCTTAATTTGTTTTTTATCCCATCTTTCTGCACCAAAATAGACTTGAAGTGACCCACAAAAAAGGTCTCAAAGGCATATCATCATTGTGCTTATAGAATGTTAAATACATCACTGCCAAAATACAGCACAATCTCTCCGTTATGTACACAAGTGTCGCAATACTATGGATGTTAGTTATTTTAGATAAAAGCTACAGGATTTTGCTTTGCCACTGCTCAAATTAGAAGATGGTAATCGAAATGTACATAAAAGATACATTGGTGTCCCGGACCTCCTGTGTAGATTGTTCTGTACTAGAGAATACTTCAACCTCGCTTGCTATATAGAGATATTTCAACCTCCCTTGCTATACATAAGGTAAAGGTTCTCCTTGACAAATTGTCCAGTCGTGTCTGATTCTAAGGGGCGGTGCTCATCCCCGTTTCCAAGCCGTAGAGCCAACGTTTGTCTGTAGACAGTTTCCATGGTCATGTGGCCAGCGCGACTAGACACGGAATGGCGTATACCTCATGCTATACACAGGATTCCAGATTTTACTAGTTTTCTTTATTGTTGTAACTTGCCATACATTTATAACATTTCATTAAGTTTCACTAACCTAGAGCTCTATAATAGTGTGTCATAACACGTCCAGGCTATTCATAATGCATCCTTCTTTTTTCAGTCACTGTGGTTCACTGTTTCCCAGTCACAGTTAGATGTGAGAACTGTTTGCATAAAATGGACCAAGAACCATTAGAGACTGAGGTTTATTTGCTGGCATAAATGTATCATTATACATTAACATACCATGAAAAGGAAAAGGAAAAAGAAACCTTAGCTGTGAAGCAGACAAGTAGATGATGTTTAGCTCCAATGAGATCAGCATCACATAGATTGTAGATTTTTACATAAGCTCTGTTACATAAGTACAAACTGACTATACTCTCTGAAAGAACAGATGGATAAACTATAGAAAACAGAAGGCAAAAATAGATGGGTGGGGAGGGGAATAGAGAAAAAAAAGTTTAAATAGTTGTAAGTTTAGAAATTTCTTCCATTTCACTCTGGGCAACTGGCCGATCACCAGTCCTCTCTTCTGGTGTCATTAAGGGACCAGGCGGCTTTTTCAAGGCTTCACAGATGGCAGGGCACATAAAACCATCAGCCACATACGCTCAATTTCAGCTTCACCCTCTCCCAGGATGAACAGTGAGGGCCTCATATTCCTGGCTCTGCAGCCAACCACTCCAACCCACTGAGCTATACCAGCTCTCAATATATATACACTGTATAATTAGCTGCACACCAAGCAGGGCAGTGTGGGAAGAGCAACAACAGATAATCCAGGAGAATATTAGTACTTTAGGTATCACTAGACACATTTACCAAACAAGGATCTGCATTCACAAGAATGTAAAACTGCATTAAATTACCAAACACAGACACAAGAGACAGAGATAAGGAAGAAAAGATATCAAATAGCTACTAAAGAGAACAGTACTGTACATGTATATACCATCCATCCATCAAACAGTTCACAGGAACTTATTTGATTTTTATACCACCCATCTAGCAACCGAGACCACTCTGGGAGGTTTACATGGTTGAACAGCATACAGTATCATTAAAAACAAATTAAAACAAAATATAATTTTAAAAATCAGAATTAAGAAAACATAGCAACAGAATTTAATTAATAACATCTTAATTTTAAAAACAAAGTAGCAGGATAGATAAAATAAGTGGCAAGTGTTAAGAGCACCACTGTATTAAGATGTTAAAGTTCCGGAAAGGCCTGTCTAAAAAACCATGTTCTTGACAAACATTTAAAGCAGCGGTCCCCAACGTTTTTGGGGCCGTGGACCAGCTGGGGGGAGGGAGTTTCATGCGCGGGGGGTGGGGGTACATCACACGCATGCACACAAGTGTAACGCCGCCCTCAAGCACAACACGCCCACTGCGGGCATCACACACACACCAATGGTGTGACACACCCACGGTGCGTGTGTGCGGAGGGGGGGGAACTGTATCCACAGCCCAGTTCCGGCAAGCCCACAGACCAGCACTGGGCCGCGGATTGGGGGTTGACGACCCCTAGCTTAAAGGTTCCCAGTGAAGGGGCCAGGTGAATTTCGGGAGGGAAACTGTTCCAAAGTTGGAGGGCGCCGACCAAGAAGGCCCGATTTCTAGTCCTTGCCTTCCGGGCCTCTCTTGGGGTCAGTGCTCTCAACTGCCCAGCCTCAGAGGATTGTATAGGACAGTCAAATCTAATTGAAAGGAGGCGTTCTGCCCGATAGAGGTCCCAGACCGTTTAGGGCTTTATAGGTTAGCACCATCACCTTAAAGCTGGCACAGAAACACACAGGTAACCAGTGCAGGGCAGTTTCTTTCCCCACTCAGTAGTCTGACTGCCATGTTCTGGACCACATGCTGAAATTTCTATAGCAGCCTCATGGACGTCCCCAAATATAAAGAATTGCAATAGTCTAAATCTCATGAATTGTGGTGCTGGAGGAGGTTCTTGAGAGTCCCCTGGACTGCAAGGAGAACAAACCTATCCATTCTAAAGGAAATCAACCCTGAATGCTCACTGGAAGGACAGAACCTGAAGCTGAGGCTCCAGTACTTTGGCCATCTCATGAGAAGAGAAATCTCCCTGGAGTTTCCCATCTCTTCATCTCTATCACAGCCCCTCCAGTACTCCCCTCCACACACTGTCATTGCCCAGTCTGGGGGGGGGTGTTCCTTCTTTCCCCTTCTGCCCCTTACAGCACAGCTCCATTTAGCATTGTCCCATCCCACTCTGCATCTGGGGGGGAACAGAAGGGGATGTTGTGGGGATGGACAAAGGGAGGCCTGCTTCTACCAGTCCCACTGCACATGCCAAGATTTGGATCTAGATCACTGACCTGGATCTAAACCTCTTGCACTCTACTAGGTTAGTTTCTTCAGCAGTAAATCCCAGAGTGCTCAAATGGGCTTTGTGTTCAGGACTGCAGGATGAGGATGAAGTTCTATGTACACATAATCTAGAAATACGTTCCATTGATTCAACAAGGCCTATTTCTGGCATAGACAGACACAGAACTGCACTGTTAGTCATAGTCTAGCCTTTTCAAATCAGTGGGACTCAAGACGATTATGATTAACGTCAATTTTAAATGAATTAAAGCATAATGAACCACAAATTTCGTCTGGACCTAACTCGTTAACCAAACTGAAAACAAAATGCAAAATTGTAGCAGCTTTCCCAACCAAAGAAAAAGTGCTTCTTTTCTTTTCTTTTCTCCAAGTACTGTACATCCAACAGAACAATTAAGCTACAATGAGCCAGCCACTTGCTACTTATCCAGCCTGACCTGTTACACAGCACTGCTCTGGGAAAGTAGTAGGCAGGTCACAGTCAGCTGTCACGAGGAAGATCCTGTTTTTCTAATTTGGCATGTTCAAATCTGAGTCACCAAATTAAAATGTATCACTATCACATCATGATTCTTATTTATCATTCCTGGATGAGCAATGGGCTCTGCAGTAATTGTACTGGATGACCTTGTAAAAGAAACATCTCAGACTGATTGCTGCGCATCACAATGGTTGGAGAATATGGGGAGCTACAGTCCACCCACCATCTAGAACACTCATTATTTGGTGAAGTTTTGATCCAAGTTTGACAAAAGATACAGGAGGAGGAGAAGAAATTCTTGTTCTACAGGTACCACATGTTGAAACATGTACTAAAACATCACAACTTCATAGAAAGCCCAGAAACACTGATGAGAAAGAAACTTTGCTCATTATCATAGTATTTTGGAGAGAAGAATGAGCACCAACCACACCAGACTAAAGAAAAACATTCCTTCTCCAGTTTAGCAAGCATGAAAGATACTTACAGTCTCTAGATGCTATACAAAGCCATCCCTGCTTGGTAGATCTCAAGAGACAAGATTAAAATGGTGACTTGGTTTACTTTCTCTCATGCAGAGACTTTGGACAAAATTATGTGTCACACATTTCTCCCATTCTTCTTTTTTCTGGTGCAACAAAGAGAATGAGATCAACTGCTGCTTTTTTTTTAATTAACCAGAATTTTGCTGATATATTTGAACTTAAATTGTGGTTAGCTGTAAACTAGTATTTGCTGAAACCAGCCAACTTCAAATGAGATTATTTAAACCAGCTTCTTTCAGTAAAGAAGGAGGGCACAAGCTTTCGGTGCCAAGAGCCATATCTGGCGTCAGTTTAAGGAGGCCCACACAAAGGCGCGTACAAGGAGGAAATACACATCCTGTACTCTGCTTAGCAGCAAGGAAAAGTAAATCGCATCCCACCAGCTTCGAGGACCACACAGAGAGTAACCAATGTGTCTTCATGAAATAAATAAGTTATTATTAACCATGCTTAGGTTTCAGATGCCACACTAAACTGTAGCTAATGAATGCAAAGCTTCAGCTCTCTGCATCACAAATGTTGCAAAAATGATGAGAGCATGGATACATGCACTGTATTTTGAGAGGAGCACCTAACCCTTCCACTCTCTGGTGTCACCTATTATGTGGAAGGCAACACATCTGCAGAGGAGAAGTTCCTGCTCACATGTAGGCTTGACACATGAGCAAGAACCCAGGATTCACGGTAATGTGAACAGCCTATACATAAGCAGAAGCCTCTCCTCTGCAGATGCATGATCATTTATGTGTAGAAAACAGAGAGTAGAGGGGGCCCTGCAACCATGGTGAGTCCATTTGTGAAGGCCTCAGTAGGGCTTGGGACATATATATCCTGGAAGAAAGTTGTGATTTGTTGTGTGTCTTGAAAAAGACCTCAAGAAACCTTACCCCCAGAGCTCCTTGCACACAGGCAGGACAGAGAGACAACTAAGGAACGGAGCACCATAATACTAGAGATATACTAGGGACACATTTCAACCTAATAAGAAAGATGTCCAGTTATCATGACTCAATTTCCAGATATGGTTTTAATTGGTCGATTTATAAAGTACAGTGGTGCCTCGCTTAATGATTGCCTCGTTTAGCGATTAATTCGCATAACGATGTTTTTTTAGAAAATAATATGCACCGTATTAACGATGTTTCCTATGGGCGATTTTCGCTTAGCGAAGTTTGGGACCATGCTTCGCATAACGAATGCGATTTTAGGTCCCCTGCTTCACTTAACGATGTTTCTTTTTTCAATTAAAAAAGTGTCTTAGAAGGGTCAAAAACGGTTCTAAATGCTTGGATTCGTTAGAGGACCCCCTAAGTCATGTGCAAACCTGATTTGGCTTTGATCTGACTTTTCGTTAATTTATGGTTAATGTTTTTTTCCGGCCCATAGGAACCAATGGACCTGTCAAAATCTGACAGCTCCATGCTTTCCTATGGGGGAGAAAACAATTCGCCATAAATTAACGAAAGTTCAGATCAAAGCCAAATCAGGTTTGCACACGACTTATGGGGTCCTCTAACGAACCCATGAATTTAGAACAGTTGCTGAGTCTTCATTAATTTTTTGTGAATTTTTTCTTCCCCCATAGGAAATAATGGAGCTGTCAGATTTTGACAGCTGTCAAAAGTTGGGGGGAAAAAATTCACCATTAATTAATGAAAAGTCAGATCAAAGCCAAATTAACTTTTGCATCCGTTTTAGAGGGTGCAGAAGCTAATCCAAGCATTTAAAACCATTTCTGACCCTTTTATGACACACTTAATTTTGCAAAAATTGACTTCGCAAAGCCATTGAAATGTATTGAGTCAGCTACAATACATTCCAATGGAGGAAACACTGTATCGTTTAACGATGTTTCCTATGGGTTTTTTCGCTTAAGGACGGCAATCCGTGCCTATTGGAACGGATTAACCGGTTTCCAATGCATTCCTATGGAAAATGGTGTTTCGCATAACGATGTTTCACATAACTTTTTTTTTTTAACCAATTAAAATCGTTATGCGAGGCACCACGGTAATTCAAGCTGCAACACAAGAAGAAAAATAAAGAATAACTGAAACAACAGAATGGGCTGAATCCTATTTATAGACCTGTGGCATTTACCCCGTGGTCCCTGCTTAGTTCACCAAACACAGAGCTCATATGAGTATCCCAACACGCCCGTTAACATGCTGCCACCAGTTGATCTCTTTATCAACCTATATTTCCTATGAAAGACTGAGACTCATCCAGTACTGAACTTTTAAACAGAAACAGGTTTATTGATTACACATTGTTTTAGGACTAGTTCTTAAGCACATTCTTCAAGTTACACAAAGCTTCAGTATTTTACTTTAACCTCTTCTATCTTAATTAATACAGGTCACACTCTGACTAATCACTCCTTAAACACTCTCAGCCTCAAACCCAAACTATCTTCCCTCTTCTCTCTCTCTCTGACTGAACTGACTAAACTCTGACTCCCCCTCCCTTCTAGTTTCCCTGGCTCCGCCTCCTGACAGCTTTCATTGGTACATGCAAATACACTGCTGAATATTCATACCAATGAGAGTAGACCCATTAAATCAGTGAGGCTTGCACAACTGTTAACCTACCATTCAGTGGGTGCATTGCAAATGAGACCAGTAACTGACTTTAGACAGGCATGATACTTTCAGAATTTTTGGACTGCAACCCAAAATATTCACCAGGAATTCCACCAGACAGAACTCTGCAGTAAAAAAAAAATAAATAAAAATAAATAAAAAACCACCCTCAGGATCTTTTTGTCCAAGAGAAGCCACTGAGAGTTGTGGGTCAAGGGGGAAGTCTTTGACTTCCAAGCATTGCTATTGTGAATAAAATCATACACTCAGCGGTAATTTTATGTAAGTTAAAAGACTTCTCATTGTCCCAATGACTCCAACAGCTTCCCCAGACAAATGGATACCAAGAGTGTCTTGGAACCTTGGGGCGGGGGTGGAATTGGAAAAAGTTTAATTCTTAAACAATAATTGTGGCCAGATGGCAACATCAGTCTTACGTGGTGTAACTTTACACTACTGGATTTGAGCCAATATATAATTCAAGGTGCTAACATAATGAACATTAAAATAAATTTTAAAAATTCATAATTAGAATAGAACAAATTTAATATCTTTACGATAAAAGGCAGTTCTTCAACACTCTGAAGTGTCCTGGGTTATTTCTCATTAGCCAAATGAGCACAGCTGCATTCAAACGTAGAAGCGACAAGTGTGACAAGTGTCTCCAGAGACAAATCTGTTTCACCATAAAAAAGCACACACCTAAGACTTGTTTTTAATCACAACCTTGAAAGTTAAATTTATCTTACATTTGAGATCTCAAGAGGACTCTTGGGAAAGGCATTTTAGGTTCAATCTACATTTAATGAAATCCTTTAACTGATCATTAGTTATTAAGAATTTGTTAGCTATCTAGAAGAAAGCTTCAATCAGAAGTAACAAAGTGTATTTACTTCCACTTCAATGTTCCAGCACATTAAACCTAAAGTACTTGATCCCAATTAAAGTTATAGACCAAATCAATTAATAGCAATTGCTTACTTGAGTTTCAAATTTCTTACCACATCAGCAAGTATTTTAAAACCATTCTTCTCCGTCCATCTACATTCAGTTAGCTTTTTTGACAAGTATAACAGCAGCTGGTGCTCTATTATTTAAAATAGCTTCTGCTTGTGATATCCCATTTTTCCTTATTATTGAAATGTCCTAAATATATAGTCTAAGTTATGTATGGCCATTATATAAGTCCCAATAACGTCCTGAATCATGCATTTTCCATATTATAGCCTTCAGAATAGAACAATGATGCCTTCAGTTATCATATATTCTTTTAGAAGTAGGATAGTGGAACAAGCAGCAGCTTCTTACTGAAATACAGTGGTGCCTTGCTTAGCGATTGCCTCATTTAACGATGTATTCGCTTAGCGATGAGGTTTTTGGAGCGATCTTGCGCTCTGTTTAGCGATGTTTCCAATGGGGGAATTTCGCATAGCGATGTTCAGGACCTTGCTTTGCTTAGCGATGACAGTTTAGGTCCCCTGTTTCGCTTAGCGATGTTTTTGACAGCTCCGTTTTCGCTATTTTTAAAAGGTGTTAAATTGTTTAAAAAGGGTTTAGAATGCTTGAAATCGTTAGTGCACTTAATAAACCCTTTGTTAACCAAATTTGGCTTCATTCTGACTCTTTTTGAATTTTTGGTGATTTTTTTTCTCCCCCATTAAAATGCATTGAAAAGGTTTCAATGCATTCCAATGGGGGAACCGCGTTTCGCTTAGCAATGTTTCCTATGGCGATTTTCGCTTAAGGATGGCAATCCGTTCCCATTCACACAGGTTTCAACATCTCATCTGAGTCCTCAGGGAACAGCAGGTGCAATAGGGGCAGTGAATCATCTCCAATTCCTTCTGTGGTCCATGTGGTTCGTTCCCTTGAGGTGCCTCCCCACAACTTGGAAGCAAATTTGCCCCAGTATAACATGAGGTCTGCCATCTTGCCCTCTCCCTCCTCTCTGTTCTTCTACTATGACTCACTCTCTCTCTCTCTCTTCCCTTATCTTTCTATTCCACTCCCTCCTTTCCCGCTCTCCACAATATGATGGCTTCTTAGGAACGGCACTGATTCTTTATCTTTTCAATGTCCTCCACAGGAAACATTAGTTTTTCCGTTTTAGTTTTTCCAACATTAGTTCTCCATCCAAATCAAACCCCAGCCTTCTGGTAAGACCCCCTCCTCTCCCCTGGCCTCTACTAACCCAACCTCCACCTCTGCCTCTCTTCTTTCTCCTCTGTCCCCTCTAATCTCACTCTCCTGTCTATATATATCTTCACCTCCCTTTTCTTCCTCCTCTCTTTCCTTCTCTGTCTTTCTGGCCTTTTCTCTTTCCAGTTCTCCCTCCTCATCAACAGGGGGCCTCTCTTTCCCCCCCTTCCTTTCCCCCAGCTGCCTTGTTGTCCCAGGTTCCCTCTGTTTTCTAGGGTAGAGGGGATGGCACTCGGGCAGACGATGAGATCATTTCGCCCTCTTTCTCACAGGTGGATTGACTCCCTAAAGAAACCACAGGCTTCAGTTTACAAGAGCTGTTGAGGACAGAGTGTTTTGGAGATCTCTCATTCATAAGGTCATCATAGGTTGAAGAAGATGGCATGTAACAACAATGACAACAAACTGCTATACAGTACATTCTAAAAACTACTTTATTTATCAATTTACACATGCACACCCGTGCTGTAAGACCACTACACTGCTCCTTTCTGCAGTGTAATGCTGTTTCCTCAGCCCTCAGCTAATGTCTGACATGAGAAGAAGGGACCTGAAGCCCAGTTCAACATCTGCTGCTGCAGAACTCCCTGCAGGTGAAATGGAGACACTGGGCTGGACAGAAGCACGGTCGTTTGTAGAAACCTGCACTCGGCCATCGTAACAGGTCTAATCTCTTGGTCACATCTTCCCAGAATTTACAGCGGCATCTACTGCCTCTACAACTGCAACAAAGGCAACGTTGGCAGTCCCAGTTCTGACTGGAGGATCATTGTCCATCAGCTGAGCATTGTCTTTTGCCTCTTTTTTTACTCCATAGTCTTGCTGGGGTTGTAACCAGTTCGTTCTCTCTCTCTCTCTCTCTCTCTCTCTCTCTCACACACACACACACACACACACACACACACACACACACACAGAGAGAGAGAGAGAGAGAGAGAGAAAGAAAGAAAGAGAGAGAGAGAGAGAGAGAGAGACTCAGTATGGGAAGAAGATCAGGATTTAGACGTCTCTCAGCCTCTTCCTCTTCAGTTGTACAATAACCTCAAGTCCAGGAGTCTTTTTTGTATACATACCACCAGTCACCTGGGGCTCTAGTTCTTCTGGGGGCTCTACTTTTACTCGGTAGCCTTCCTAGGATTCCTCTGAGGCACCTCCCCAGTCCCTCTCCTCTTCAACCTCCTCTAGTATCACATTCGCAGAGCATTTTCTCCTCTACTCTGTTTGCTCCCTATTTCTCCCAGTCTTTCTTTCCCACCTCCAGAGTCCATTTTATACCTCCTAGCTCCCACGAGCCTATTGCCCCTCCTTTTCTAGGGGGAGTCCCTCGCCATCCAGATCTTCTTCTGGTGTCAGTGGGGGGTTCTGGATTCCCAGGCATCAGCTTCCTATCTCAGGTACCCATTCAGCCCAGAGCAAATCACCCTGGTCTACTGAGGAGCTGGCAGGTCTCAAATTCTCTCAGCACAGAAAAGGGGGAGACAGCCCACCCACTGGGCCCCGATGGTAGTGTCTTCCTTCTCACCCTAATAGTGGTGTCATCTTCCATCAAAATGGAAAATGAGTTCTGTTTCATTGCTTGTCGGGGCATTACTATTTATTCTAATCCGATATTATACACCCTGTCAGCTTCTACATCAGTTTTTCTTGCCTGTAAGGGGGAAAGTCTCATTCAACCTATTATTCCAGCCGAGACCACTTCATCAGCATTTAAAACTTCTTGCAGATGTTTACAAGCAACATCCCCATTCCTATGACTTCCATATATCAGGACACTTAACCCCAATGCTGAAAAATAGGCTTTGTTTAACTCTTATTTAGTCATTTCCACTTGTCACTGAAAATCTGCCAAAACATCCATGCCTCAATGGATTGCTGTTAATGTCCTTTTACAAGATTTCAGATATGACATTCATAGAACACATTTGGCATTCCATACTTTCCTGTTGCAACTGATGTTTCAAAGCATCAGCATATCATTAGGGTAATAGCAGAGAACAAAATTACAAAAATCCTGAGTCTTACTCATGAGAATTTCTGTGAAATTTCTCCTCCTTTGACATACTTTTTAAAGTGAATTTCTTTTCTAGCACAGTGCGTATGTTGGGAATTCCTATGGGAGAAGTCTTCAGCACAGCACTCAAGTTATCATTTCCTTCTAGCAGGTACATTATATTTAAGACCCGTTTCTAGTGTCGTGACTCTTAGGGGGATGATTTCTATGACATTTCACATTTTCTCTGCAACCTACATTTGAACCCATAAGCAAGTTCAAACGTGTTTATGATTAATCTGGCCTTTCTCATCATATTACTTATAAACATGTACAAAACTATCCATAAGCTCAAATATAGGTTGCAGGGGAAAAAATATGACATGTCATAGAAATTCTCCCAGTAGTCATAAGTATTGTTCTTATACGCCACCAAATCAGCACCAACTTATACTGACGCTAATGGGGCTTTCAAGGTGAGATATTTAAGGAGTGGTTTCACCCAGTTTCATCCCTCCTTCAGTAATATTCCATGACATAGTGAGGATTTGAACCCAGATCACCTGAATCCTAATCCATCACTCTGTCAGCATTACGTTAGCATTTCTACTACTATAATGCAGCTGAATCCTCAAGTGTTATAAATATATTGCACAAGATTTTCATGTGTCATGGGGAGGGCAGATAAAAGTATCAAAGAATGAACCTATCTGTCAGTGTGTTAGCCTAGAAGCTTAACAGAAGACACCTAGAATACACTACAAACAAACTGAGCAACAGACAAATTCCAGATAAATAATAAATAAGTGGTAAAGGAGATAAAGGAGATAAAAAAGGCCCAAGACCTTGAGGTTAGCAACACAAACCAAGAAATGGAGGATAATCCACCAATAACTTGCAATAGCTTCAAAGGGAAGCTTGGACATCTCCTACCCACAGTCCCTTACCATGAGGTTCACAGGCAAAAACACCTGGAAGGCCAATAGTTTCCCCATATCTGTCCTGTTGAAACTATAGGAACTGTATAGCAGGACTCGGCAATTTCCTGGGCCGCAATTTGCTGCAGCAGCAGAAATAATTTATAATTTTTATCTTTTTTCCCAGCTTAGATCAAGGCACATGATTTGTTTCCAACTAAAACCATCCTCTTTAAAACTCTATTTTAATTGGAAATAAAATGGATAATGCAATTACTATTGTACACCACTATAGGTGAGACAGCATAAATGTCAACAGTGATTTGCCTCTAGTTAAGGAATCAATTCTTGTATTCCTCATCTCATAACAGCCAGATCACCTGAGACACAATGATGAATTATTGTGTGGGCCACCGCCCATCATGGGATGGGGAGCTTTTGTCCTGCCACTTATATTCATGAAAGGCTTCCGATTTAATGCAAACATTTTTGTAACCCTGTTATGGGGTCCTGTTTTCCCCCATATACCAAGCTTCAAACAACAGACATGGCCTGGGCCTCTCTCAAATTCTGAGATGACTTGCTAGGTGGATTGTAATCAACAAAAACTTACGCTTAAATAAATCTGATGGTTTCAAAGGGGAAACTTGACTTCCCTTTTGTCCTGCTGAAACAGACTAATAAAGCTACATCTTTAATAACCCCCGAAATACTTTATAACGTCCTTTCAGATTTCTCTGATTCTTGAGCACTAGACATGGGTGCTTTGTATTCATATCCAGAAGCATGGCACCACAGATACCATGGCGGCCTATTCCCTCCCTCCCCAGAACTAGCCCAGCCCACTCTCCCGGCTCCACAGTGCACACGTCCATCAGCTTCGTCATCATGCCAATCACTGAACTAATCTGGCTGGTGCTTCCCTGACTCTCCCCACGGCTGACCACTCAGCAGCAGCGCAGAGAGACTTGCCTTTTCACCTCCTCGTTGGAGTGGTCAGCCGTGGGGAGAGGCAGGGAAGCACCAACCAGACTACTTCCACCAAAACAAAGCTGATGGGCATGGACTTTGTATTCGTATCCCCTGGATATGAATATGAAGCACCCATGTCTATTAGGCACAGAGGAAGTTGCCTTATATTGAGTCAGATCATTGAACCATTTAGCTCAGTGCTGCCGACAACAATTGGCAGTAACTCTCCTGAACACCATCCCAGGGCTAAAGCATAATGAAACCAAGGATTGTCTGCATGACAAGCATGTGCCCTACCCCTCAGTTAAGTTCCCTTCCTTAATGTCTATACTAGTTCTTGGCCCAATAGAAGCATGTATTTTAAAAAACTGATATAGAAAGAGACTTGGAAAGCCACTCTGATCCTGGTTACTTGTCTTATTTGAAACTGGATTTCAATTAGCATTTAAATACAGTGGTACCTTGCTAGACGACGATCCCGCTGTATGACAAAACCACATAACAATGACTTTTTGTGATCGCTATAGCGATTCGCAAAACAGTCATTCCTATGGGGGAATTCCGCTTGATGATGATTTGGTCCATGCTCTGCGGATCATTTATTTGCAAGACTACTATTTTTTCCGACAATCATCAGCTTTCTAAAATGGCTGCCCTGTGTTTTCCGGACCCATGCTTCACAGGGCAGCCATTTTAACAGCTGATCGGCGCTCGCAAAATGGCTTCCCTATGGACGATCTTCACTGGATGACCAGGTCTTCTCCCCATTGGAACGCATTTAACAGGTTTCAATGCATTCCAATGGGGAAAGGCTTTTCGCATGACAACAATTTCGTTTAACAGTGATTTTCCCGGAATAAATTATCGTCATCATGTGGGGCACCACTGTATATCTAGAGTGTGCCTTTGCTGATTATTGGAGGTTCTAGAATGACATACTTGGAACAGCCTTGAGTTTGCAAGAGTTGAGCAGAGTTGTTAATAATAGAACATTTTGACGGTCATTCATTCCCTATAAGATAGAGGCAACTTGACATCACATAAAAATAGAACCATAAGATTATAAAAGACACCACTTCCTTAATTGGCTTGAGTGACAAGAATATCAGTGACTTCTGTTTCCTACACAAATCTGGGAAAATCTGTAGGTTAACTATTAATTTGAGAGATTAGGGAGAAAAGGTTTCATGGACAACTCTACCGGTAATGGATCAGTTAGGGATTTATGCAAAAAGATTGTTGAAGAAACTGTCAGTAGAGCCAATATCTGCAGAGTCTTCAAAATTGTCACAAAACAGAGATTTGAAGGTCAGCATAAGAACTGGCAAGTTAGACACAGTTTTTAAAAGCTGTCTTGTTAAATCTCTTGCAAGCAATTCCCTGTTCCCACACAGAGAACAATACATGTGGAATGGTATGGTATAGCCCTTTTCACCCTCTTCAAGTCACCTCCATAGAAGCTCACTGTTGACCAGTCATCCTGTCCATGCCAAGATGCAGACTTCACCACCTTTTCCAGAAACGTGTATCAGCTCAGTCCTCTCTAATCCCCAGTGCACTGTTCTACTTTCTCTAATCCAAAAATGGCACCTTAAATAAGGATATAAGAGATGCTCTTTCTTCAAGGAGCATCCAGGTCCTGTGACAATTCATAGAATGCATTTCCTTTAGGAATTCGGGCTTGCAATAATTCTGGATATTTAGCAGTGTGGTGTGGTTCAGGTAGTGCCTCTATGGGGCAGACGAAGTCATGTTCTATAGGCAGCCACCACTTAGGTGTCTTCCAGTTAATACAACACACGCTTCTTTAAGAACCATCAGTTTTCATTCTCTTATGGAAAAATTCAGACTAAGGACATACAGTGCTCACCAAGTTAACCAGCAATCCCTTTATATGTACTTAATAGAACAAATGAGGATCTGTAGATAATTCCCTTCAGCATGTCCTATCCTATTATTGGGGAAGAAAATGTTGTCTTTTGCAACACTGGATTTTAACTATGCCCGCCAACTCTTTTGCCATTAATTTAATGGAAAATTAAACCTTTGTAACTTGATGACTCAAAGGGTATTTGTAATGCAAGAATGATCTCATGAAGCTTTGAAGAAACTTCCACCAACAATTCAGGAATGCACTGCTCGCAAAGATTCAATAAAATCTAGGGATTAAAACTTGGCAAATATATGTGCTTATTATGCCAGGAAATATCCTCCATCTATTGCCCTCTGTCTTAAATGATCCTATTACATCAGTTAGTGGGCCTGTGGCCACAGGTTTTGTGGTGTGGAGCCTTGAAGGTTCTTTGGGAGCATCGTAAGTGGACACGAAATAGTAGGAATACAATACCAGAAGTCTGGTAAGTTGGAAGTCTGAATGGTTAAATACAAATAAACACAAAACAAATGAATAATGCAGATACGAACAGCTGGAGCCAAACATTTGTACCTTACAAAAAAGGAAAATACAGAAACTCTGAGCTCTTTCTTTTATGCAGTGGAACAGTCCAGTTGTTTTTCTTTGCTTTCTTGTATTAGGTTTATTTATTGGTTGAATAACTGATTGATTGTTGGCTAGAAACCAGAAGCAAATCTTTCTCAGTAAAGCTCCCCTTGTCTGCTATTTTTTCTCGTCTTTGTCAAATAATTTTTTAAATATTTCCAAGGATACAGTTCCATTTGTCTGCTGCACCAAAAACAAGAAAAAATATTGTGGCACCTTAAAGAGTAGCAATCTTTTATTATGGCATAATAGACTTCCGCCCATTTCTTCAAATGCATACAGTGGCGCCTTGCTTAACGAGTATCTCGTTAAATGATGAAACCGCTATACGATGACTCTTGTGATCGCAAAACGATGTTTTAATAGGCAAAGTTCACTTCCCGACAATCGGTTCCCTGCTTCGGGAACAGATTTTTCGCTAGACGATTTTTTAAAACAGCTGATTGGCAGCTTCGAAATGGCCGCCCGCTGCGTAAAATGGCTCCCCGCTGTGGTTTTGGACGGATTCCTCGCTTTACAGGCACCAAAAATGGCCGCACCTATGGAGGATTTTCGCTGGATGGTGAGTTATTCAGCCCATTGGAACGCATTGAATGGGTTTTCAATGCGTTTCAATGGGATTTTTTATTTTGCTTAACGAGGATTTCGCTCTACAGTGATTTCGCTGGAACGGATTATCCTTGTTAAGCGAGGCACCACTGTATGTACCAATTTCTACAGGCTGAGAGTGCACTCTATGCCTCAAATGAAGTGGGCTGTTTATGCCCAAGTGCCATTTGTTCATTTTTTTAAAACATCATCTTTAACAATGACTTGCCACGATATATTTACCTATCAAAATAATTAGGTTTTAAATTAAAATATAATTTAAAAAACACAACATCTACTCTAAAAATGAATCAGCAATCTATCCAGCAAATGCACTCAGTTAAATATTACCTTTCCATAAGAAAGAAAGAAAGAAAGAAAGAAAGAAAGAAAGAAAGAAAGAAAGAAAGAAAGAAAGAAAGAAAGAAAGAAAGAAAGAAAGAAAGAAAGAAAGAAAGAAAGAAAGAAAGAAAGAAAGAAAGAAAGAAAGAAAGAAAGAAAGAAAGAAAGAGGTGCCTGGAAGTTAATCGTGATACATATGGTACATTATATTATGTGTTACAATTTTTATTCTGACAAAATATAAAAATGCATGACTGACACAGCTGTGTAAGTAAGCCCACAAAGGTTAGTAGTCTGCAGGTTTTTCTTTTTAAAATAGTCTGCTAACATGCAAAGAACTTTCACTTCCTTGCTCAGTGCAAAAAGGGGAAGCATGGCATTGAAAGATGCTAACATCTGGCTACTTAAAAATCTGACAAGCAGATGTGTGGATGAAAGATATGCATTATTTCTTCTGTAATAATAATTGTTGTTCTTTAGTTGTTTAGTTATGTCCGACTCTTTGTGACCCCATGGACCAGAGCATGCCAGGCCCTCCTGTCTTCCACTGCCTCCCGGAGTTGAGTCAAATTCATGTTGGTCGTGAATAATTACATGCCATCAAGTCAATTCTGACTAACGGCAACCCTTTGCAGGGTTTTCTAGGTAGAAAGTATTCAGAAGTGATTTACCATTCCCTTCTTTTGGGAGTGACCTGTGATTGTGCAACTTGCCCAAGACTACAGAGGCTGGCTCTTACAATGCACAACAGGAAACTGAACTCCCAACCAAACTCACTGAGCTATCCAGCCAGCTGGAAATGCACAAATGAATAAAATGGGTAAAGTGGAGGAATTGCACTGTGTTCTATACATTACTCATTTAAATTCTTAATACCCAGATATTAATGTTTATGATTTTGGCTACTCCTCACTGTTATTTCTGTCAAGAAAATTTATATCTTTATCTTCTTTGGGAAGAGAATTGTTTTCTCCCAATGCTTTGCATCAATAGGGGCCAGAATTCATATTCCAGCATAAATGTCAGTGGTGAATAGCTGTTAAAGATTGCACTTGAATAAATATTTTAGTCTTAAAGATGTCAGAAGACTCCCTTTTTTGTTATAAATTATTTGTTTGTTTTTTTCATTTAAAAACTCTACACAGTAACCATCCAACATGCTTCCAAGACAGTTTAAGTAAAAACAAAGTAAAACTTTGTATTTCTTTAGATTTGTTGACTTGACAACTGGACGGATGAGTTCAATGTAGAGAATATTCTTCACACATTTAAAGAATGTATACACCAGGATTTTAAGACACGCCATTGACACACACGTCCATAGTTCCTTGTCAAGGGTAAGAACAGCCAATGGATCTATTTGTTTGTTGGAGGGTTTTGTACAAGGTCTTCACTCACATACCTATCTTTACTTAAGAAGCTTAAGAACAACAATGATAGCCTAGAGGGCATAAATGGGAAGGAAGGCAGAGCCAAAACAGTAAAGAAGAGAGAGGAAAATCTCCAAAGTGCCCCAACTGGTAAAGCAATAGAGCTAAAGCTTTGAAGGAGTTTTGTACACAGTCTTCAGGCTTTATGGAGTCACAGTTAACTGCAGAAACCATAAATTCCTAGTGAAGCAATACATAGAGAATGAAATAAGGCATCTGCTTTCTAAATAGTAAATTGGAAAATCATCTATATGTAGGTCTTCAGGCTACACATCCCTCCTGAAAACAAAGATATATGGAATACCTCTTGTTAGTGATGGTACTTTGTCAGTGCCTAGGAAAGTCTTATCAAATTTCACAATTATGTCAATGAATGGAGGGCAGTTTAACATTTGTGCTGGATTCATAATCCACACATCAGCTTTCATACACTGAAAGGTTGTTCATATACCTGCTGCCCTGAACTGAGATACTGTATTTTAGTTATGGGGCGAATCAGTAAAGTATATGTAGTGGGGAATATAAGACAAATATAATAACAAATTAATTTAGAAATTATTTTCATTGGAGTATTGTAAATACTTTGTCAGCACAGTAGTTCACACATAGACTTCAGTGAGAAATGTCCAAATACTAATTTCAGCACACCTGTAGAGCTGCACTGACAAATTTGTGTACTTCCTAAGGATAGGCACCTGGGAAAAAATTGGTTTATATCTTTATTTTTAGATTTCACTTCATGTAAGTCCAAGGCATCAGTTTATTGTGCTACTAATTTGTTTTAAGAAACAGTTGATTCGTAAAAATGAAAAGTTCTTCACAAAACTTTTCACCCTTGACTTAATGCCAGAGAAATATGAACAGAAATTGCAATCAAGTTGTCCTAGGACATAATTCAAAATCAGCATCTAGTGTTGGGAGGGAGCCTAGAATTCATCTAAACAGCAGTCTTTCTCCTAGAACTGTAAAAAAACAGCCCTCAGCATGACCATGGTCCTAATCCCATGCATCTGGAAATTCATTTCAATTAGATGATATTTACTACCAAGACAGACACCCAGAACTATGAATGTTTTAAGGGCTATAGTTTCACACCCCTGGACACTAAAAGCATACTGAGAAGCAAATTCCACTGAACTTGCCAAGACTTGCTTCTATGTAAGTATGGCTAGGATTAGACTGCAAGAGTCAACTCAAACATTCAGGAAACACATGGTACTCCCTCCACATGGAACCCTGCATGTTCTGAAACCCACTCTGAGATTGTGTGATATAGGGCAGGCTATAAAGGTTTTAAATGAATAAATAAAGCTTCTGAAAATTTAAGCCAAAATCAGGTAGTCAATAATAGATCATATCTCAAAGCTATTAATGGTTACAAAACAAGTCATATATGCAACACCATACCCAGAATCCTATCACTTACGTATGCTGACATAAATCATTACAGTAATAATAATAATAATAATAATAATAATAATAATAATAATAATATAATTTATTGTCATTGTAAGTATATACACAGTATATCATACAACGAAATTCACAGACACCCAGAGACCAGACACATGCACATACATAACATTCCCCAAACACTCCCCACCCACTAGAAATCCCCACTAACAATACAAACATCTACACCTCAGGCCAAGTAACACAGTCCAACTGATTATTCACTACTGGTGGTCTTTAAGCTCATTATTAATTGCAATTATAGCTCTAGGATAAAAACTATTGAGAAAACGTGTGGTCCGAGTCTTAATTGTTCTATATCTTCTGCCAGACGGTAACAGTTCAAAAAAGTTATAAGCAGGATGGGAAGAGTCTCTCAGGATGCTGTGTAAACTGCCACTAGTTAAGAATTCATGCTTGGATTTCTTCTCACATGCCAAGTTATGCAATTGGCAAAAAACAAGGAATTCAGGCTTCGGCTTCCTGTGTGTTCTGTGCCATCAAGTCAAAACTGACTCATAGCGACCCTAACAGGATTTTCAAAGTAAGTGAAACTCCTGCATGGGTTTCCACGGCCAGACTGTCTCCTGAGGTCTAGTCCAGGCTTGTCCAACCTGCGGCCTGAGGGCCGCATGTGGCCCAGGTCAGCTCGTAATGCGGCCCAGTGCAAATTTTTATTTTTAAAGAAATTCCAAAGTTTCAGGTTACACTGCTGGTGCTTGCGGCCGGAATGTGGCCGGGGCACGTCACAACAGTAGAGAAGGAGAGAGGGAAGGAAGGAAGGATTGGGAGGGGAGGGGACAGGGGGGATGCGTGACTGCATTGTGCCATCCCCTTCAATAGGCAGACCCCCTCCCGGCCCCATAAAGCCAACGGAGTCGAAGCTGGCAGACTCTGCTGTCTAAGATCGCAGCTGCCGGTAAGCGCGCTTGGAGCGGGGCTGCGGAGGAAGGCTAGGGCTGCCCCCCCATGCAGCCCAAACCAAATGTATGTGCGGCCCAAACCAAATATTCATCTTCTAATGGGGCCCAGGGAAGGTGAAAGGTTGGACACCCCTGGTCTAATCCATTCACTATATCACACTGCTACCTTTGCATCTAGGGGCAATTCACTTCAGCAATACAGTATATGCCATTTGATTTCTGCCAGCATACATACTGCATACTGTATCATTGGATTCTTGCCTATATTCATCCTTTCAGCGGTAAGCCACATTTATTACAAACTACACCCACCAAATACATCTGCAGAAAGTAGCTCAAACAAGCTTCGGTCACAAAGGCCATTGAATTTTGCTAAGATCTATTCAAGGGACGAGGTTTTTGTTGGAAGCTCAGCTGTTCCTCTTCAAACAAATTTGGATTTCTAGCCTTTGTGATTGCCAGTATGAACTAGAATAGGCAACAACAAAAACTGATCAGTCTACAGAGGTGTTTATTGCTTTTAGCCAACAATAAAGGCCAGCTTTTCCCACTGCTGCTTTCCAAATACTGTATGCTGGAAAGCAACCTCTATCAGATGTGCTGGACAAAGATGACAGAAACTATAACCCAACACATCTGGAGGGCACCAGGTTGAGAAAAAGTTGACTCAGGGCATGAAGTTGAATTATTAAAAAGAAAATGATGTAGCCAAATTGCAGCTTCTTTAAAACGGGTCTCATGAGGAAAAAAGAAAATGTCTTATCTAACAGTGATTACCTGTGTCTTAACATTGTACGGCACAGTTTGCAGGCTATGCCGGAAATGCAGCCGATAGTTATAACAATAACCACAAAGGACAACAAACATTTGATACAGAAGTAGTGATTTTCTAGTCCATGCCTACTGCAGCTGTTCCAAGAGTAGGAGGCAGCACAAAGGGTAGTATAAAGCTCTTAGCAGAACGAGGAGAAAATGGGAAAAGTGAGAAAATGAGAGTGCAATGAAGAGCTGAGAAGGGAGTAGGAGGAATGAAAGCAAGATGTGGGCAGGAAGGAGGAGTTGACGTGATAAAGCATTTTTTAAAAGATATCTTTTTAAAAGAACGGAAATGTTGTATACATCCAAAGGGGCTTCAGTAATAATTGCTATAGAAACCATAACTCTCTACAACTTAGCTACAAACCTGCAGCTAAAGTTTAGGGAGCACTGTTGGGTTATGTATAATTTCTTTATCATCTTGAGTCATAGTGCTCCAAGTAGAGCAAGTAGGATCCACAAAGGGCTCGAGGTACAGCAAGTTTAACAAGTTTAAAATAAGCTATTATTTCCATTACTATAGAAGTAACCATTGTATATTACTCTAATCAGCCTTCTCCATACTGGTGCTTTCCAGAATAATTGGACTGCAATGCCCATTCTCCCCAGTCAGCAGCCACACTGACAGGGGTGTGAGAGATGTTGCCATCTAACACACTTGCAGAGTGCCAAAGTTGATAAGACTACCATTATAGTATATTAATCCGAAATCATACAAGTCTGCTGAAAATGATTTAAGAAAATGTAACAGTTAGGTTGTCTAGAATCCTTTAGGTAAGTAATTATTTAAGAGCAAGCAAAATCTCTTAAGTCACAATAGCAAATAAATATCAATGAACAAGATCCTGATTGTATTCCTGGTGGCACAACCCTCTAACCAGAAATACAACTGGTATCTCATTTATTAACAGCAATTTGCCATCACATATAATGAATACCTAAATTACCAAAAGAATTCTGCCTACTTAAAAAAAGTTTTTTATCCATTCATTTCTGCCCAAATATGCCAAGGGCACCACTTCAAATTTCAGCAGAGAAAGAGAAGACAGGAAAGATTCTTAGCAAGACAGAGGTCAAAACTTTGAAATGCTCAAAATAAAAACTTGGAAGCAGAATACATGTTATGATTTACTTTTTCATCCCTCACAGGAACTCTGCTAACACACTATCCAAGCCCCATAAAAGAAACTGTAATTACATTTACAATTAGTTTTGAAAGAATTCCTTGTGGAAACCAACCGAACAGACACACAATTAAACATACAATCGGACTGCACAAATGGTTTGCTGCACTAAACACTGGCAGGAGCCTATTTAACCATGATATAAAAAAATTCAGAGGACATTTTTAAGCGTAGGTTTATTACATAACAAAGCACACTGCCAGCTACATCTTACTGCGTAGGAAACAGTAAGCCTTGTCGTGTAATGTTCTACAAATGCTTAATTTTTTTCCTGAATTACAAGTCTTGTTTTGATAAGAGGTGAAGAATGCTAAGAAAAGCATCAGAAAAAAAAAGGCTTTTAACAGCATTCACAGTCTGTAACGAATGTTATATAGTGGCATGGAAACTGAAGCCACAATTATACCTCATAGAACCTTCTACTCAATAAGCATAAACACAGTGAAAAATCACTAGCAATAACAAAACAGAGCTATCCATTGCTATACCCCTCAGCCTAATCTCACTCTGAAACTGTTGTAATTTTGAATTTCTACATTTCTAAATCACAGCAAAATTAGAGGGAGGCTGTTTCAAGCCTGCACACAAAGCAGCTGTGCCCAAAAGGCATTCTTTATATTCCCTTCCCTAGTACCTAAGCAAGGGCCCCATGGCACAAACTCCTTCACCCTTACTGCACTTCTAATGCCAGTTTTCTTTGAAAGCATTAAAGTCCCCTACATCTCGAGAATACTCACAGTAGTATTCTGCGCAACTAAAGATGGGAGCTAAGGAGTATTAAAGGAGTTTAAATTGAAGTACAGTAGTTTTGAAAAAGAGCTACAGAAAGAAATATGGCTTTTTAGCTAAAAAAGCAATCCTAAATCCTGCCCATTTTGCTAAAGGGGATTAGGATTAGGCAAAATTGCCCCTCTGCCCAGACTGCTTTTGTTTTGAACTAAAACTCTCACAATTCTGGGAGTTGTAGTAAAAAAATTATATTTCCAGCTCTGCTTGAAGAACTGAGCGATTACAGTAATAGCTGTAAAAGCTCTGCTGCCGTGGACGTACCTTTGGAGTGTTCTGCAGGTGGAAAGTTCCCACTAGTATCCCTGCCAAAGTGAATCAGGTCCCTCCCAGGAGACACAATGGACTCAGACCTGGAACTAAAGTCACTCCATTCACTAACTGGCATAGCCCATTCTCTCACTCCATCATCCATTTCATCAGTTGCTTTCGGGGAAGCTAAGACATCCACCAAGGTTAAAATCTTGGCAACACCAGCCTCATTCCACACTGGCAGGCCCAAGCTTCAAGGGTATAAATTGAAATGACAGATCTATCACTTTGGTTCTCCCTTTCTCTGTTTAAAAAATAAAAGAGATCCCTCTCTAATGAGAAAGCATTATAGCATGAGTTCAAAAAAATCCTTACAGAAACCCACATGTTGTTTAGATTAAAGATGTAGCCGTGCCAAGAGTACCACACGTCGTTTGGACTGGGAATATACTAACCGTGGCATGACACAGAGGTACAGTATAGCCATTCCAAAGGACAGAGTCTTCTCTTGGGAAACAAACCAGGTGAAATTTAGTGAAGGAGAGAAAGGATATGCTCAGATGGGTGACAAAAACACCAGCCAATCCAAATATTTTTACTAAGCCAAATAATTAGTTCTGTGGTCCTCATTACCAAGGAGAAACATGCCCCCTGGTTTTTCCAGGGCCTGAGATGAGCCCAAGAAAGGTTTCCATCATAAGAATGCCAGTAAGTTTCATCTATCCTTCTTGAATCATTTATGTGAACACTAAAGTGTTATTGAAAAAGCACCTGCCAGCTTCCAAAAATACACAGGAAGAAACAATAAAAAGGACAGACTAGGAAGTAGTACAGTACTCACAACTGAACTTTAAAGCAACAACTGAAACCTCTCACTCACAATACATCTAAGTCTAATATCAAGAACCCCAAATCAGTGAGAAAGTAAGTACATGAACTGGAATCCAGCGCTTTCTGCCCCAATGGACTACCAGACACAAAAGGGGTTTATCTCCCCACCAAGGTCAACACAAGAAAGTTTCTTAAAGTGCTAGGCAAAAGCAAATTTGAATGTGTCCCAGACCAGTCCTGCATATATTCACCCCAAAGCCAAGTCCCACTATTTTCCAGGGATAGGGAGTGAAACAAGGTGTTTGTTGCTAGATTAGAGGATGTTAAAGCTCTACTAGTTAGTAGTGGTTCCCAACTTTGGGTCCCCAGATGTTCTAAAACTCAGGTTTTAGACTAAAACAATAGAAGCTTTCACCACTAGCTGTGATATACTAATCTCATGGAACTGTGAGATCTTGCAATCCCTGGACATCAGACAATCAAGTTTCCCATGCAAGATAAAGAGGAGATCCTCACCCTATTTCTCTAGAACCATTAGTGGAAATACACGCCATGCAGAAAAAAGTTTATATGCATTCTCACTATTTATTAATTACATGTATACCTGTCTCTCCTCAATGAACTCAATGCAGTGTATATGGCTCTTCCCACTTTGTCCTCATAACCTGCGAAATAGGTCAGCCTGAGAGAATCTGACTTGCCCAAGATCAATGACAAATTACAACCTGAATTCCTCAAGTGCTAGTTGAACACTTTAGCCACTACACAGTGTTGGCTCTTGATGTTGGACACAAAAGCGTTAGAACATGAACCACACTTCCCTTCAATATGAAAGTCTGTGTCTTCAGCCATGCACTCGCATTGATAAAAGAGCACTGCTCAGGTTTTAGGTTCAGATAAGGTATATAGCACAGAAAAAGGGGTGGACTTTTAATCTTCCACCAGATGGATGAAAGCCGGGCTCTTTTCCAACTTGACTTTTTGAGTACATCGCACCACCTTTCATGACTGATACCAACATGAACGTACTAATCTGTCCTGTCCTTCACTTGGAGCTTCTTTGCACAGAAGGGAGCAGAGAAATCTGTGTGGCAGAAGGATTGTATACATTCACAGATATACTGTATGGGAGTCGAAGCCACCAACAAAGGGACCTTGAAATTCCACTGCCACATCTGTCCAGAGGATTGAATCTAAAAGGTTAGCCATTATAGGGTAGAATTATAGGGTAGAAACGCAAAATCAGTCTAATGATTACAAACTAAGAATGTGCAATAGTGGGCCACATTGTGTGTCTGTGTGTGCACATACAAACTTTTGTAACTGAACACACTGAGTAGACTGATACACTTTAATTGACAGTGAAATTGCTGCAAGCACAGTTTGGTTACTTCCCAGAAACATACCCGTGGGTATGGGGTGCAGGGTAGAAATTAGTGTATTACAAGCATTTTTGTTGTTGTAATTTTTTTGTTTTTAAAAATAAAATTAAAAAAAGGAAAAAGAAACATTTTTAATAATCATATTTTCTAATCCCACTATGCATAAAGACTACACCATCTGCAACTAATATGTACGCTAAATGGGGCAAACTGCATGCCGGGGGAGAATACACAATGCAGAACCCAGCATGCAGCAGAGTTATAAAACAGTTCCATCAGCTTTAGTAAAACTAGACTACATTCTAAAACTACCCACTCTTATAAATGTGTATTAAAAAAACCTGAAATCATACTGCAATTGAACATCTATCAAGTAATTTGACATTTGTAAAAGCATGTCTTCACAGCTTTGAACATTTGCAGTGAGAAATGTTCTTTCAACCAAGTAAGAGACAAGTTATGTTAATTTTTAAATCCTATTACTTTCTTTGGCATTCATCTACAGCTGGATTTGAATGCATTCACTGGTACATTATTATGGAGCTGAAAAAGAAGTGATGCACAGCAGTGCTATTTTCAAAGGAGAAATGGTCCCACTAAAACTGATTTTCTACATTCGGGGGAATCAGTTGTCACAATAAACACTTTTTAAAACATGAACTTTCTTAGTTGTGACTCAAGACCTTTGTAAAGAACAACATGGATTCGTGACCCAAAATGAGATGTGAGTCATGCAGCAAGATGAATTATACAGAGCATCCCCAGGAGTCCCAGTGGTTGCCTGATCAAAACAACAAACCTCATCATATGCACATTTACATGATGATTTGTCTTCAACCAGGAAGAAACCTCTGGAAATTGCCAGTGTAAACACCCATCTCTTACCAACTAGCCACCCACATCCACTGGAGAGCATGTAGACCTAAAAACATTGGTGACCAAGGGTGCAGCACATAAGCAAAGTCACTCCCAACCCCCAACTCACACCCTGGCAGATTGCAGGCAGTGACACTAGGCAGCCCAAGGTGGCATGGCAGATCAGAGGGTAGTAAATCTTCCAGGAGCATCCTAAAGCAAAACGGGGGGGGGGGGGAGGGAGAGAGAGAGAATGTAGCACATCACGCAAGCCCATCTCGGAACCCATCAAGAGATGTTCTCCGCGTTACATCGACGAACTCCGTTGGACAGTTAATGGGCTTTGATCTCCGAGCCTTTGAGATGCAAATGAGAGGTCGGGGGGGGGATTATTGTTGTTTCGCGGGGGAGGCGGACCAGGGCTCCTTCCGACCCATCTGTGCCACTATTCTGCCCTTCTCACGCAACGATTTTCTTCCTGCCGCTTCCTTCCTTCCCACCCCGGGTCCCCGGGCAATGTGCAAGTATTTTTCCGCGCATCTGTAACCCACCAGGCGCATCGTGCCTCGGCCAGAGGTTATCACGGAGCTTTATCCTGCTTCCTAATCCTTGGCCGGCGAGGATGTAACATCAGGTCTGAGCACAGAAGATTACACTAAAACGGACATCCAGAGAGAGGGGGGGGACCATCCTCCGAGAGAATCAGCTTCTCCTACTGCATCTCTGAAGAGCTTCATCCCTCTCTTTCTCTTCTCGGCTACAGCTGGCACCTTTCGCGGCCACCCACCCGCCAACCTTCCCCATTCCGACGACCACCCGAGTCATTGTGCGTCTCGGGCAATGCCCAGAAGGCACGCGCTATTCATTCCGCCAGCCTCAGTTACCTCCCCGCGTTTACGGCAACTGGAAAGAAAAAGAGCCCGAGGATTCACACACACACACACCCCGTTGTAGGAAGGACAAGGGGGAACGATCTCGCCCGCTCTGTCGCTCCCCTTCCCTTCTCCGGAGCATCCCCCTCATTCATTCAGGGAACCAGACCACCAAATATGGACGTACAGTACTTACCGACTAGGGCTCGCTTACGGGCTTGATGTCTGCCCAGACAGGGCGCCGATCCGGCCCGGCAGCCCCCTCACGGAGGCCGTGGAGAAAGAAAGAGCGCAGAGCGCTCGGGAAGGGCACGCTCGGAAGGGCCTCTTCCCCGCCGCCGCCGCCGCCGCTGTTCTCACGATGAGCCCATTCTGCCAACAGCGGCTGCTGCCATATTGTTACTGCAAACGCTGAGAAAGGCGGGGCCTGCCGGCTCCTTGGAAACCGAGCTCCATTGGAGGCACCCCCGATCAATCTAACCTACACGGCCCAATGAGGCGAGCCGGCGGCGAACAGCGGGGCGTTTGGAGTTAGAATGCGGCGTGACAAAGGCAAAGCCGCCTGCCGAAAACCGACCGGGGTGTTGGGGGGGTGGGGAAAAAAGGAGACTTGCTTGGTTTCGGTCATGGGAACTTACCCACTTCACTAGCTCCGAAGCAAGGTTAGCCTTCGGATGGGGGCCATACCTGTAACAAAAGCAGCGCTGTTTTGGGTTTTTTGGGTTTTTTTGTTTTCATTCTGGGCCCGTGACGCGGCCCTGCCAATCCGACCGCGAATCGGCCAATGGAGGAGGAGAGTTGGGATTAAATTAACGCGGGCTTGCAGTGAGCTGCTACGCGATTGGCTGTTTGCGAGGAGAGAGGCGGGTCTTTTTCTTACCTTTTTGAGGTGAAGGGGGCTCTGAAGACACAAAACCGCCTCACACGTGTCTGGCGGGCAGACGTTGCGAGGGTTCCCCGTCAAAAGGTTTCGGCACAGCTTAAAAGCGGCTCCCGTGCTAACAAGCTTGGAAGGGAGTTCGTCTCTTGCGACAAAAAACAGCGAAGTGTTTTGCCTCGTCTAAACTAAGGAGCTAATCGGATTTATTTGAATTAAACGTTTTTTAAATAACCCATTGGGTGCAACAACTCTAAGCAATGACATTGCGAGGCATATAAGGCTGTCTGTGTTTTCCAGCCAAATTTCTTCCCAATAAAGTGTTTCTATGTCCTGCGGGTCTCCTTTTTTTTTCTTTGAATGGTTAGCTCAGCTGTAATTTACCTTCCACTATGTGACTGAATTATTCTAACTTTTCACATTTATTTTATGATTTTGTGTCATTATTAATTTACTTAAGTAAAATACTTCGTTGGTCATGTTCTCTATCCAAGATATTCTTAGCATTTTGCATTGTCCACATTTCATACTTTTCTGCCTTTTTCATAATGGTTTATATTAAAGTGCCATACAATAGAACCAAGAATAAATATTCGATTTCGATTTCGATACCTTTATTGGCTATACCATATGCCAATAAATATATACAGTATAGCCCTGCACTGTGAAAGCCAATTTTAAATGTTCGTTCCAGATTCTGTTCTTTATCTTAAGGAACATCCTTTTGACTATCCCTGTTCTGACTTCCATTGCTTGACTGTGATCAACATCAAAAGTCAGGATAAAATCGCTGACATTGAAGTCTTGGAGCAAACACAGATGACAATTTACAGTCTTGAAACAACAAATTCAGTGGACTATGTTCTCAGATTGTCAGACAACCCTCTCCCAAAATGTATTCTCTGTGTGGAGCTTGTTGCAGGTGTTCAGTTGTGTGCTGAACAAACGAAACTACTGTACTAAGAGAATGCAAAGAATTTAACATGGTCCTTGTCAACTGGGAAGCTCTCACTCAAAACTGTCTGGTGAAACGCTGCCAAACAAGGGGCTGAAGAATTTGAAATAAAAAGAAAGAGACACAAGGGAACAGAGAAGTGAGAAAGCTAGGGTGTAACATTCCAACAGACCAAGGGATCCAGAGTCTTATGGGCTCATATTGGGCTAGTTAATCACTTGTGTGCCCAACAAACGTGGCACTGGTCAACTCTTAACTGCTCAATTCTTTTCAATCCGCCATGCCAATATGAAGGGCTGCCAATCACAAAAACACTTTATTTACAGCAAAAATGAAGCCCTTCATACTGAACTTGTGAAGGTCTACAGGACTTTTAGGTAGGACGGGGTAACGGAGCCAGGGCTTACTTGTTTCTCTATGCCACCAATGTGCTTGAGCTCTACATGCTTTAAGGCTGAGTGCCTGACTAGATTTTATATGAAGACATTTTTCCTTTTATCCTGATAGCCCCAAATGCTGTAGCAATTTTTCATGGTGGTGTTACTCCAGGCCCCTTGATCACACTGGTTGCACTTTTCAGCATCTCTTCCAGCTCTACAGTATCCCCTTTTATGTTCAGTGACCAGAACTGTTACTACTCCAGGTGTCATACTATTGACAACAGCAGTTTTATTTTCCATATTTTTTCTCATTACGACCAATATAGAATTAATTTTTATTAAATAACAGCTACATGCTAAGTTACCATTTTCCTTATCTACCACAATCCAAAGGTTGCTCTATTGGTCAGCTACTGCTAGTTTAGATCCCCTCAGAGTACAGGTGAAAGCAGGATTTTACCCTTCCTGCTTCTGCATTCCAAGCTGACCGCTCTCAAAACTACCATTCCAAAGGTCTTCAAGGGATTGTCACATATTTCTGTATGCAACTTGTCATTTCACACCTTAACAGCTGCCTCATGGAGATCACTGTAAATGACTCCATGTGACAGCTGTTATATTGTATTGAAATATGAGTTGCACCTTGTCTCACAGGCCCATGAGAAAAAGCCTTACAAATCTTTTCTCCATGCGTTACAGATATTTTCATTTTCTTTCATTTATCCACTGCTAATGATGTGGAGTAAGTCCAATCTTTCTTGTGAAGAATTGTACTAAATGAAGGTAGATATAATCACTGGATTTACATCTTCTAGCAGAACATGCTTCAAATTACACTGCACGACAAAACTTTTGGCATTATACTATTTTTCATTCCTAAGGTTCCAAACAGGATAGGTCTTGAACATCAATCTTGAGATTCTTTTTATTTATTTATTTATTTTATTTATATCCCACCCATCTGGTATATTCTACCACTCTGGGCGGCTTACAGCATAGCATATATACATTAACACTAAATTATGACACTTAATTATGTCATATTTCTATCTGCAAATTTGAATAGCTGACAAATAGTACAATCTTATACATGCCTACTTATAAGCAATGCTTGTCTTCTCAGATCTAGACTCCCAGGAAAGTATATCTAACTTTAATACCCTTAAGCATTCCAAGACATGTGTTCTTCTCCATATAGTGTTCCATTCAGTTTTGGTGACAATTAGTCAATAATAAGAAAAACACAAATCTAATGATTATTCTATATATACAGCTCTGTTTTCTCATAAATCAAACTTAACTGATAGGAGGACATGTGAAAACACATATACCCTCAGTCTCTCTCATCCCATTGGCCCCACTGGATTGGAATAAAAAAATGCTAGCATCAGAATTGCATGGCATGGGTAGAGAAAGCTTTCTGCATCTGATTGTCACTCTCTATGCAACTAAAGGTACCATGAGGGTGAGTATACAGCACTTCATGCCCCCACTTGCAAACCAGTTTAGAGTGCTATAATAGGGCTACAAGCAGTCTTGTCACAGGAGTGCAACCCTGCCCTGCTTGATATGACTGTTGCCATTTGACAGTTTTTAAACTCAGTTTTAGGATCTTAAAATATGGATCATGTGTGTCAATTCTGTCTAAATTGGAGGGGGATGTTTTTTGCCCTCTTAGGATTCTCTGTTTAAACTTGCTTTGTTACCTAGTTGACCCATGATTACTCAGTTCTTGCAGAAAATCTCGTGCATCCCTTGCTTGTTTGAATTGGCCCAGGACCCTTAAGTTACAGTAGTGTGATCTTGTTGCCAAGATGGGATTTCTGAGGTTTAATGGGGAAGAGGCAGGAGTAGCGCCTTTTCTTGTTTCTTATCTCTTTGTCAGGCACACATAGCTTAACTGCAGTTGCTGGAGGGTGTCTAAAAATCATGGGGTCAGCACCATCTCATAATTGGGAGATAAAAAGAAGTGTTTTTTAGAACTTGATAAGGTTTTTTGAAATCTTATACCTAAATCCAGCACTGAAGTATGCCATCCAAAACCACTTGCTAATACATTGCCATTTAGTATGGTGTAATAAATAGATTGATGGACTGAGACTCAAGACTTCAAATCCCCAGCTGGCCATGGAAACTCACTGGAGACGTGTGGAACTGGTAAAACCACTCCTTAAATATTCATTTACTTTGAAAGCCCTATTACAGCCACTGTATGTCAGTTTCAACTTGATGGCATGTAACGCATAAAACAACCCTTTACACTGCTATTGTTTTATTCTAGCTTATCTTGTTTATTTGTTTAGTTTACTTGCTTTTTCTCTAGAATAAATTACCGTATTTTTCGCACCATAAGACGCACTTTTCCCCCACAAAACAGGGGGGTGGAAAGTCTGTGCGTCTTATGGAGCGAAGAAAACAGATTATATTTTCCTGTTTTCTTCTCCTAAAAAATTGGTGCGTCTTACGGAAAGGTGCATCTTATGGAGCGAAAAATACGGTATATTTTATTTCCTTGGGTATTTTAAATGATTTTAAGTTTTCCACCCACATTTTATAAAATAATGCATAGTTAACATGCTTTTTTAAAAAGGAGCAATGGTTCTACCAAATAAAATTTAAATGACTGATCTTTCAAAGAGTAGAGTTTTAAGACTCCATCAAGGGTTGCCTCAAGTCTACATCCATCTCTACTGAAAATAGTAAATGAAAATAAGCTGCTGTCAGTTATTAAGAAAATGGTCCTTAACATTGCAGTAACATTGCAGTAAGACATTAACTTGGCGGTCTTCCCATGCCTAGCAACCTTCAAACATATTGGACAACTAAATGCATTAAAACTTTTGCAAACTAAGGGTGTGACTACAATGGCAGCAACTTTTATACCTACAGCCAATTGCCCTTCTTTCTTTGACAATGCCCATCTAGTGATCTCTAACTCACCTTATCGTATTTTTTGTCTGTACAGAGGTGATCTAGCACTAAACTGATATATCAATGCAGTGATAAGGTGATCTAGTGTTGAACTTGATTGTTTCTTTTTAAAAGATCAGGGAAACTAGGGAAAAAGATTGTAGGAGGTGGGTATTCCCACTGTCCCAGAATATCACACCCATATATCACCATAACACCACCCAGGTTCACACCTTTTATAGAACAAAGCTACCTCTCACACAGGGAAAACACTGAATCATTCAGGCTTTTAAAAAGTAGGAGCCCCAGGGACAGAGGGTAAAAAATCCAAACTGGAAATTAAAAGAGCTGGGCCTTCATCATGTGATCATTGAAAAAAATGCTTTAAATTCACCCATGCTAATTATGAACCAAATCCTGAAGTTTTTGTCAATGTAGCACCATGTTAAGTGTGCAGTTAAAAACAATGCATGTTAAATATTACATGCCAGTCTAAAAGATGTCTTTTTATACCCTTATTAAAATCTAACATAGTAAATGATCTGAAGGGAGTACATTCCATAGTGTGGTCATAGCTGGCACACTAAATGGAATTGTGCAAAGGCACTCCTCACCACTACCACTTGGGAATCCAAGGACAGTGCAGAGTCAAGAAGTATTCCCAAATTATAAACCTGATCCATAAGGGGGAGCACAATTGCTTCTAGAACAAGTTAGATCCCAATTTGCAATCTATCTACTGATTAATGTGTGAGCTTTCTAAAAGTATACACTATAGTACTTTAAAGTAAATATAGCCAGGTCCAGTAGAATTATTTGTTGTTGTTTAATCGCTAAGTCGTGTCCGACTCTTCGTGACCCCATGGACCAGAGTATGCCAGGCCCTCCTGTCCTCCACTGCCTCCTGGAGTTTGGTCAAAGTCATGTTCGTAGCTTCGATGACACTGTCCAACTATCTCGTCCTCTGTCGTCCCCTTCTCCTCTTGCCTTCACTCTTTCCCAACATCAGGGTATTTTCCAGGGAGACTTCTCTTCTCATGAGATGGCCAAAGTATTGGAGCCTCAGCTTCAGGATCTGTCCTTCCAGTGAGCATTCAGGGTTGATTTCCTTCAGAATGGATAGGTTTGTTCTCCTTGCAATCCAGGGCTCTCAAGAGCCTCCTCCAGCACCACAATTCAAAAGCATCAATTCTTCGGCAGTCAGCCTTCTTTATGGTCCAGCTCTCACTTCCATACATCGCTACTGGAAAAACCATAGCTTTGACTATGCGGACCTTTGTCGGCAAGGTGATATCTCTGCTTTTTAAGATGCTGTTGAGGTTTGTCATCGCTTTCCTCCCAAGAAGCAGGAATCTTTTAATTTCGTGCCTGCTGTCACCATTTGCAGTGATCATGGAGCCCAAGAAAGTAAAATCTGTCACTGCCTCCATATCTTCCCCTTCTATTTGCCAGCAGGTGATGGGACCAGTGGCCATGATCCATATCCAGTTCTAACTGTTGCTTCCTGTTGCATATATAGATTTCTCAGGATATAGAGAAGGTGGTCAGGCACTCCCATTTCTTTAAGAACTTGCCATAGTTTGCTGTGATCCACATAGTCACAGGCTTCTGTGTAGTCAAAGAAGCAGAAGTAGATGTTTTTCTGGAACTCTCTGGCTTTCTCCACAATCCAGCACATGTTAGCAATTTGGTTTCTAGTTTCTCTGCCCCTTTGAAATCCAGCTTGTACTTCTGGGAGTTCTGGGTCCACATACTGCTGAAGCCTACCTTGTAGGATTTTGAGCATAACCTTGCTAGCATGTGAAATTAGTGCAATTGTATGGTAGTTGGAGCATTCTTTGGTGCTGCCCTTCCTTGGCATTGGGATGTTTTCCAATTCTCTGATCTGATCTGGAAAAGACTGATCTTTTCCAATCCTCTGGCCACTGCTGAGTTTTCCAGACTTGCTGGCATATTGAGTGTAGCAACTTAACAGCGTCATCTTTTAAGATTTTAAATAGTTCAACTGGAATGCCATCACCTCCACTGGCCTTGCTGTTAGCCATGCTTTCTAAGGCCCACTTGGCTTCACTCTCCAGGATGTCTGGCTCAAGGTCAACAATCACACTCTTTGGGTTGTCCAGGGCATTCAGATCCTTCTGGTATAATTCCTCTGTGTATTCTTGCCACCTCTTCTTGATGTCTTCTGCTTACTATTTGCTAGTAATTAATTATGAACTATGTTAAATCTCCTAGCATTTCCTAAATCATGTCAGAATAAACGTGACAGCACATAATCTTCAAAACCTAGCAATACTGTTCTGTATCTGTTCAGCAGAAGGCTGATTTCATCAACCGTAGCTGGTCATGAGAGAGAAACAAAATGGTAACAATAACTTTGTCCGTCCATGCATCCATCCACTCATCCCTCTGTTTGTCCATCTATCTACCTATGCCTGCTTGCTTTCAAATTGCTCTTCTGCTGAGGATCCTTGTTTTCTCTACATGTAGTAATGTTACCATTTGGTAACCTTTATGTGTAATATCCACATTATCTAACTTCCAAAAGGTGTCAAGCTTGAAGTGTCATTAATTAAGAGTTTTCTTCCAATGACTTTGTAACATTTTTTTTATTATAACTGTATTATAGGAAGACCACATTCAATGAAACAATGAAGCCTTTTTAGCATATACACACAAAGAGAAAGAGAAGGCAGGGAAGAAAACCAGAAAAGCATTTAGACTAAAAATTTTTAACAAGTGCAGTAGTAATATATGTTTCTAATTTACATGGCAGCAAGTCTAGAAAGCAGTCATATGTGCTAGCACCTTTTGCATTAATATATCTAGGCAAAGCAGTAGCAGGAAAGGAAGCAGAGCCGCCCAAATTCCCAAGAAATGTCTGGGGATAAGAGAATCAGTAGAGAAGGAAGGACTGAAGGTCTGTTGAACAACTGAACAGCAGCAAGCCCAAGATTAATGTAAACAAATTGTTTTCACAGAGAAATGTGGAGCCCCAGCATGCATGATACTTCTATTAGGGAATCCCTGCCACATTAATCTGTGAGTCACCATCATTGCTCATAGCTTTTTTCTTTTTCTTTTTTCTTTTTTGGTGAGTCTACAGCATTGGATCAAGGAAGCTACACTTTCATCCCAATGCAGTTTAGAGAGTAAAGATTAGGGGAAATACCCTCTCTGTTCTCACAAAGTATGGAATGGATGGGGAACAGCATTTCCCTTGTTTAGACTTGCTACTGTAAACTTATGGCCTTATTGGAATGCCAAAGACCTGAGGTAATGCAGTCAAGATCTATTTGGGTGAAATACAGAAGAGATGTTAAAAGGAAACAAGGTATTGCTAAAATTGTTAAGATGTCTTAGCATAATATTTTCAAATGTAAGGAAACTGTATAGATGTTAAAGGAAAGATTTATGCCCTACACACAAACACTGAGATATAAACAAACAGCTAGAACTGGGCAGTTTTCCCAGAGGATATATTCAATCTTGCTCTTGTTTCCTAGCTCCCACCTTCCCACAGGAACCACCTTTCATCTCGTATGTCCGGTTTTCAGCTCATTTGCTCTCACTGGTACATTTCTGTCAGTGATGTGAAGAAAAAGAAGTGGTCAAAGAATGAGCAAAGCCTAATCATGAACTGGTAGTAGTTTTTTAAAAAAATGTATAATACAGATGGGCAGATGTCCATCACTCTAAAGCAGGGATCCCCAACCCCCAGACCGCGATCCGATCTCTGCTCCCCCACCCGCACACACAGTGGGTGTGTCGCACTCATGCAGAGGCGTGCCGTGCTTGCACAGGGGGTATGCCACGCTCACAGGGGCTATGTCACACTCGCACAGGGGCTGTGTCGTGCTCATGCTACACACACACCAGCACTTGCGGGGGTGCCCCCCCCACACACACAGAGCCTACCCACCCCAACACGTCCACGGTCCCAAAAAAGGTTGGGGACCACTGCAAAGCATAGTTCAAACCCAGGGAGAAGCTGTAACAAGTTTTGCGCTTACATGTTCTCCACTCGCTTTCCTGGGACCAACTTTGCGTGAACAAAATATTGCAACCTATGTCCTTCCCTGCAATAATATCTGAACCCATTGTTCACCTTCCTTGCTGCCCATTCTAACAAGAATTGAAATCACTTCAACATAAACATATATTCTCAGGCCTGTAAATTGGCTTTTCTAATGCCTGCTTAGCAGTGTGATGCATCTGACACTCTACTTCTAAAAGCGGGCAGAAACAGCATTTCTGACAGAGAACATTGTTTTCCTAAATACATTAATTGGCCATGTTAAGGTTGAATGCCAGAATCTTTGAGGAATGTTCTTTGCCTATAAATTTGAGAGCAAGTTAGTGTGAGAGAGAGAGAGAGAGAGAGAGAGAAGAAATGCTGGTGAGGGCCATGGAAGCTAGGGAGAACAAAGCATATCAAAATTCCCCCCCCCCCGTAGCCCTAGAGGTACAAGTGGACTTTTTTGAACCAAAATTATTTTTAAGGGGGAAAAACCCTTGAGCGTGGGGTTACTCAGAGGGCCATGTTGCTCCTCCCTCCCCTGAAGCCAATTGCAAAGGACGTATCCTGAAAATTAAATAATTCTGAGCATAGGAATTTGTTTTCAGTAAATAAACCTCATAGCCTATCACAAAAATCTACCAATGCTTATCCCTCCTGCTGGCATTCATCAATTCAGCTGTGTAATTTAGCATAGGGAACCACTTTTTTCTTGCCTTTATTAAACAATTCAGTGTCAGAAATCTCTAGCGACTGATGCTTTTTACCATCATTACCAGAGTTGGAGATCCTGTCAGCTTGTAACACTTCCTTTCAACTAATCTAATAAAGTTACTATCAGGTTTCCAAACTCCCAGAAATCTACATTCTCTCCATCCTTGCTTAGACTAGCACTATAGCTGCTACTGCTTGTTGAGTTTTCCTTTCTGTTAAATGCATGGGTCTGGATAGTTTTTTCTTCACAGTTGAGAACAAACTGGGTTCTTATGGTGTTTTTCTGAAGTTTACAGTTTATCCCTATATAGAGAGCCACAAAATTGCCCTTTAGCATGTTACTACAGTAGTCTGTTTCAATGCTCAATTAATGTTTTGTTTTGTTTTGTTTTATGTGGGCACAATATTCATTCATTCATTCATTCATTCATTCATTAAAACATAAGGACATGAGAAGAGCTCATGGGCCCATATAGTCCAACTCTCTGTATCTCCCAGTGGCCCCATCAGATGTCTCTGGGAGCATATGAGACAACTAGATACCCTGTCTCCTGATACCCCTCCCCAGCATCTGACATTTGGAGGTACCTTCCTTCTAAGCCTTGAGATTATACATCCCCATCATGGCTATGATGGACTTTTCCTCCAGAAATCTGTCCAATCCCCTTTTAAAGGCATATAGGCCAGATGCCATCACCACATCCTGTGGCAAGGGGTTCCACAGATTAACAACATACTGGGTAAATAAATATTTTCTTTTGTCTGTTCTCACTCTCCCAACACTCAATTTGAGTGGATGTCCCCTAATCTAGTCACACTGGAGTATTGTCTACGGACAAATGCTAGCTCTATGGGTTGGAAACAGAGATGAGCACCGCTGCCTAGAGTCGGACACGACTGGACAAATTGTCAAGGGGAACCTTTACCCCAGGTTCTAGTATTGTGTGAGAGGGAAAAGAGCTTCCCTCTACCCACTTCATCCATCGCATGCATAATGTTATACATCTCAATCATGTCCCTGTGAGGGTTCATTTTTGGGGGCTTCCCGCTCTTCCCAAAAAGGAGTCGAAACCGCCTTCTCTGCTGTTAACTTTTCTTTATTAAACGGAACGAACGGAACTTCATTGTTAACTGGTGATTTTTGTTTAGTCTCTTGCCCCGAAACCGCATCAGGCAAGGGCACCCACGTAGTTTCCAAAACAGTTTTAACAGGTTCAGCGTCCCAAGGTCCAACAGGGACCTCCCCCCACAGTTTGTCTCTTTTATCTTGGTCAAACGGACTCAATAACGGTAGGGTTTCCTCGTCTCCCATCCAGCCCCACGAAAGGTCTCCTTCTCTTGGCGAGGCACTCCAGGGACCAGGTAGCAGCCCATCTTCTTCAGCTCTTCTATATGCCATGCCTGTCTGGCCGCCCTTTCCCTTTCACTTGCCTCTTTAGCCTCACATAACTTCTTACGCCAGAGCTTAGCCTCCGTCTCTCCCCAATAAGAGGGTTTTGGCATCAAGCCCCTCTTACGCCTCCTTTCGGCCTCCTCTCGGGGCACTCGCACCTCCTCCCAACGTTTGGTCCATGGATCCTCTATCCAGACCATCTCCCAACCACCAGGGATATCCTCCCTCCCCCAACCCCCCTTCGTCTCCCTCTAGCTCCACCTCCTCCCTTCCCTCCAAATCTTCCTTATAAGGACCAGGTGTCATTAACCCCTTGAGAGCTTCCTCCAAGTCGCTGGTATCAACTGCACAGGACATCTTCCCTGCCCGTGGTGCTTCTCCTGACCCCTGTGTATCGGTACCTTGGTCTTCCTTACGACCAGGGGAGGTAGGAGGGCTAGTCTGTGTCATTTTAGAAGTCTTTAAGAGAGTCGGCTCTACTAGAAAGACCCGAAGCTTCTGGTCTTTCCCTTCACAGTCCCTCCTCAGGCGCCTTTTCTCTACACTAAAGATCCCCAAACACTGTAGCCTTTCCTCATAAGGGAGGTGCCACAGCCCAGTCATCATTTTTGTCACTCGCTTCTGCATCTTTTCCAGTTCCACAATGTCTTTTTTGAGGTGCGGCTTATATGACGAAAATCCTGAAAAATCAGACTAGGGCTTATTTTCAGGTTAGGTCTTATTTTCAGGGAAACAGGGTAGAAAGTAAAACCAAAAGCAACAACTCTAAAAAAAGAGAAGATGGCATCAACTAATCCCAGAGCAGATGGAGGAAAAGAGGGAAAGGAAGAAGAGGAGGAGAAAGAAAAAGGAGGGAGATGTGGTCATCTTGGGTTGGTGTGGAAAGCCTGCCTGAAAAGCAATGTCTTTAATTGCTTCCTAAAAGTCCACAGGGAGGAGGCTAGATGGAGCTCCTCTGAGAGCTGGTTCCATAAAGTTGGAGCCACCACAAAGAAGGCCCTACCTCTTGTAAAGGATTTATGGGCCTCAATCAGGGTGGCCACCCAGAGGAGCCTTGACTGGGATGATTGTGTAGGTCGGGCAGATGACATTAAGAAGAGACACTCCAACAAATAACACTTGCCTTCAAGCTTATATTGAAGGACCTTATATTGACCTCCATTTAAAATAAATAATTTCTAAGAAGAAAGTATTTAATATTTCCAAGCATTCCATTGGAAATTTCAAAAGACATTCCCAAAAGAATTTTCCTTATCCACAGAGTGGCATACATACAAAAAGGAGCCTAGTAAGCAGTGGAAGAGGTATGCCAGTAGAGAAACATATTTACATATATGGTGCTCAGTCTGCCTTGAGCACATAGAAAGAACATAACAAATAAATAAATGTCCATAGTTAGTCCAATATTGAGCAAGGGTCCTTAACTGGATATCTTTGATTATAAGTTATACAATCTCTTTTAACATCCTTCCTTGGAGGTGGAGAATATTTTAAATGTGCAAATTCAATGAATAATTTTTTTTATTAACAATAGTCACACTCCAGCTCGCTTTGGAATAGGGTAGCATGGCAAAACACAGAAAAAACAATTTGATTTCAAAAATGAAAGTACAGCTTTTGTTTTTGGTACTGTATATGTATTCTAAAAAGAGAGAGAGAATGCCTAAAATGCATGCAAAACTTGCTTATAGTGACACTGGCCTGAAGCCAACATTGCAATGGTGCCCAACTGCTAACATGATGGACCTTTCTTCCACTCCTTCCTCCTGGCCTTTGGCAAACTGAAAATTGGTTCCAATTCTGCCAGTGGAAGCAGTTCCACTAACAGAAGCACCCTATGAGATTCTGAGCACAGACAAATTTACAAAAAAATACCAAAGAAGATGGGAGAGGTAATTGAAATTTGTAATACATTGTGAACTGTATTTCCAGTTAATTCACGGTGCTTCGCAACAGGCAATTTTGATTAAAACATTTTGCACCCAATGCCACCTTTTCCTCCTTTAAAAGGTTGTTGTTGTCAGTAGGAAAATATCAGATGCAAGTGGGAAATGATGTGTACCCCTTCTGTAGAAAACTCCACACATGAGGCATGGAAATTGCATGATAAAATTCTACCTATAAAGATCAGTTTACATATTTTTACCTTATCTCACCTTTCAATCCCTGTTAGTACCAAAGCAATATGTATTTCCTGCTGTTGCATGAAGGATGCATTCCAAAGCAAACTGACTGACCAGAGAAAAAATAATAATTAATCTGTTATTAAAATACACAGCCCATCCTGCTTCATTCATACAAGACTCAGAAAAATGTAGGATAAACCCATAAATTCATCAGGAACTGTTATTGCTAGAAGATATTCAGGAAACTCCACAGGTTTCTTCACACTTCTGCCACACAGGATGAACCAACAAGACTGAACATGAGGGAGCTCCTTCGGTTGGGATCTGCTTGTAGGCGCAGACAGACTTCACTCACCTAAGCAGCTGGCTTACTGGATTCTCTCATAACCTGTGTATTAACAAGGCTGTTAGCCACAGAATGCAGTGACAAAATCTGATAATTTCAAGTTTTCAACCTATCTACTCATATTCTGTAAACATTCTAACTGGTATTGTTTATGACCTTTTCTGTATTTCAGTCTTCTGGCTATTCAAAAAAGAATTGTTTACTCATGAAAATTACTATCATTTTCTCAGAAAGCATTTTTCCAGTTCAAACCAAGTGAATAAACAAGAAATCAGACAAATCAATCCTTATTGAAGTGCTGGATAGCTCAGTGGTTAAGGCTGCGGAGTCAGAGGTTGGGAATTCGATTTTCCACTGTGTCTCCTTGACAGGGACTGGACTTGATGATCCATTCCAGCTCTGCAGTTCCATGATTGTTATTGTTATCAGTTTTAACTTTCCTTATGGATACTTATTAGGCTACCAAGAAAAATCAAGACCCCTGCAAAATGTGTGTGTGCACACTCACTCTGCTTTCTTTTTATCTTCTTGATTGACTACTTCTTCCTGCTAAGACACCTGGGATGTTCTCTAGCCACCCACTCCAAACTGTTTAGCTTAAAAGATAGTGTACATTTTGGTTGGGGAACAATCCTACATGTTTTGGCCACTCTTATCAACCTAATGGCCAAACAGAACCAGAAGCAGAGTGCAGTAGCATCTTTTATGGTGACACACTTACCTGGGAGTAAGCTCCACTGAGCTAATTGCCACTACCTCTGAGTGAACATATAGATACTGTATTACTATGTTGTTTACCTTTCTTTAAATATATCTGGAGTTTTAATTATGTGTGCTAGTCATTTATTATCAAGTAATCTAGGTTAATGGCCAATTTAGGTCACCAACAGGAACCCATCTATTATTCACAGGTTCACCTGATAGTGGACCTATGGCCTTCTGGCCATATAATAAACCAGCCCCAGGAGCCGGCCCAGTTTCAGTCTCCTTGAATCCTCCTTTTGTAGTGAAGACTGTAAAAACATTGCCAGATATGAAATGTCAGGAAGGAGAGGAGCTCGCTGCACCAGTGTTTCAATGGGGATTAAGATCACCTGCATAGGTTTCATTGTGGTTTCCGACAAATCAAGGGGATTTATCAGACAGAGCTTAAAAAGGGGTTAGACCTTTCATCAAGGAATGGTTTTTGCTAAAAGCAGAAGATGGATACAATAGGAAATGGTTTGCTGGAAGAGACTCTTAATCAGTGCATCAAGGCCTATTCTTTCTAGATTACTTTGGTCAGCCTGGTAAGACCATAACCATGGAATTTGTTTAGAATTTATAATGGCTTATTCTTATGAACAGAGCATGATACGAGTTCCAGCCCAACAATCTCTGAAGGGTTGCAGGTGATGCATCCCTGGCTTTTGGTAACTAAATGCTAAATAGAAAACAAAAACACAATCAGCCTCACAGTCTAAAGGCAGAAATAGCTGTTATGAACACAAAGTCATAATCCCAGTGTGGATGCAGTGAAGGCATGTTTAGGAAGCATCTGTTGGTCGGAAACAGTCTAAAGTACCTTTTCCACCTATGACTGTTGATCATTCCTTGCAAACCCCAATAATTCTGTTAAGGTCCAGCTGGGCTCTAAAAGTGAGTTTGGGTAGTGGTAGGGTGGGAGAGATCAGAAAGAAAATAACCATGGGGGAGATCAGCAGGCACACAAGGGATTTAAACACCCTTCCATTTCAGCTCTTGTAACCATCCTCAACTGGCTCATTCTCTGTTATCCTAACAAATGTGGATTGAACTGTGTTTTTTGAAATGGCTTCTAGTTCCCTTCTCAGTGGTTACAAACAAAGACACTCGGAAAATGGGTGAGATCAGTAGAAGTGGGGAATGGGGGCATTTAAGTACATTTAGGGTCAGGCTGCTTTTCTTCCTTTGGCTGGCATTCTTCCCAGAAAGAAAGGGATTTAACCTCACAGTGACCCAGTGCTCAGATATCCTAGGAATTGTACTCTCTTAAAAAGTAAAATTTCCAAGTGTTGCTCTCAGTCTTACAGCCAATTAGTGAGTCCAAATAGTCCTATTGCTCACCTCTCTAACCACAGGCCAGTTGCAACAGAGAGGAGGAAAGAGAAAGCAGGTTTTCTACACCTCTTAGTTTTCTGGCCCACGGCTAGGAAGAGGCTTTATATTGCCCTTGATGCATTCTTGTGGAAATTTGTTTACACTGGGGTCAAGTTATCTGTCTATTCAGTTCTGTAGTGAGCTGGAAAAACTCACCTTGTTGGACGGGTTTCTTGTAATTATTCTAAAATTATCAGTGTACACATGGCAGCTGTTGGAGAGGCAAACAGGATAACAAATACCACAATATATCAATAAGAAGAGCCTACAAGAACAGAAGAAACACCCAATTGCCTTTATACAATCATGTAAGTGAACAAGATTCTAGACTATATTTTTGACAGTGTTGGTTTGGCTATTCTCAATTTTGTTTTGAATCTGTTGAGATGCTCTGGATTATTTTGAAAAGTTAATTTACTTAGAAAAAAAATCTTTGAAATACTGTATATATTTCTAATGATGAAGTTACTAGAATTGGTCAATAGAGGGAGCCAGAGACAATGCCATGTGTAGCAATCACATTAGGGAAATATATTTCCACTATGTCATTACTAGAACTAGCCACTACAGAGAACCAGAGACCATGCTATGAATAGTGTTCACTATTAAAATAGTGTTTGCTATCCGTGTTTTTCAGCATCCATGGATGGGGACTTCAAACTGATTCCCCACAGATATGGGGTCCTACTATATATGTCCTAGCTAGAGAATAAAGTGATACCCATCTAATGTTGGTTATCTTCACAAGCTGGCATCATGGGATGGGAATCCATCTGACCGGATCTATTTGCCTCATGGTACATAGCTTTCAATAATTCGCTTCCATTTTTTCCTAGCTTTTCCAGAGTCCAGGCCACTCCAGTGGGGTTTCAGAGGTCAGTAATAACCCCTCCTCTCCTTCCAGTAGGGGGACAGTGTCTTTTTCTCGAATGTCCATCCAGTCACACTCCCTGGGGGGTTCCCCCATCTCCCACGGTACTCCAGAAACTCTCTCTGTTGGTTCTCCCAAATTCTCCATTCTAATCTCTCCCTCCGTTCTCTTTCCACTCTCTCTCTCTTTCCTCTCTCAACTTCCTCCTCCACTCCTTAGTTTCTCGTTCACCCCAGTATGATGGCTTGGATTTAACTCATGTCTCCTACGAGCACCCGCTTCTTCCTTGGGGACACACAGTTTCTCTGCCCTCCCTGTCCATGGATCTTCCACCCATATCAATTCCCAGCCTACTGATAACTCTCCTTCCCCCCCTTTTTATATCCCCTAACTCTGCCACTACTCTCCCACGCCCGCCGAGATAGTCCCAGGTTCTGTGATCATAAGTCTTTTCAAATCTCCCTCCAAATTCCCCGAGTCCTGTCTGGGAGGTCTTGTCTTCTGGGGTGGGGGAACAGGTGGGGTCTAGCTCTCTTTCTCAGCAGTCAGCGGGAGGGAGGGGTTTCTCTCTCTCCTTCTTTCTTACAATGCTGCAATCCATTTCCCTTCCTGGCCTTCCCTACTTCCAGGAGGAATCAGCCCCACTAAAATTGCTCCATCCTCCCTAATCATTATCAGCACGAAGCCCGGTAAAAGCCACAGCCTTACAGCCTAAAAACCTTTGGGATTTTTGACTTAAGTCTATTGTTTTAATTAGGTCTCTAACGACGGTGCCACTCCCCCCAGGACCTACTACGTCCATCTAATGAATGAATAGTACTGTTTCAGCAATCCCATTGAGCTGGAGCACACAGCATTCAAGGGTTTGGCTCCCTCCTGTGCTCCTAGGAGGAAAAAACAGCCTCTGCAGCCTTGGGCAAACAGCATGGTCCCAAAGCACCAGGAGTAGGTATTGCTGTAAAATTTCTTGTGAGCACTTTATGATTAGGAAAGCCAGAGAAGGATCAGCATAAACTGGAATCTGCTTGGCAGCACAGGATTATTCTTTGGCAATGTGGCATGGTAGCCAGCGTGGTGTCATGGATAGAAGGTCAGACTAGGACTCAGACACTCTGCTCAGACACAGAAATTCACCGAGTGGACGTGTAGCACTTCTTAAACATCTCATATACAGTAGCTTGATCATCCCATTAAGGTTGCCATAGGTTGGAAGTGATTGAATGGCACATAGCAACGATGTAAGCAGCTGCGCTGATCCCTGAACATCAGAAACAAAGGGAGCATTTTCTTCAAGGTGCAGCCCTCCAGATGTTCATCTACTGCAATTTCCATCAGATCTTGTTAGTGTATCCAGAGGCAAGGAATACAGAAAGCTATCATTTGACAACATCTGGAGGACCGCACTTTGCCCAGCCTTGCTTTAGTTTAGGCCATGCACTGATGGGGAACATGTGATCATACAGCTGTTGTTGAGCTATCCCTCTCTTCAGCCCAAGCTATGTTGAAGGATGATGAGACTTGCAGGCCACAAACATGTAAAAGGTCACACAGACCCCATCCTTGCTGTAGGTCCTGACCTTCTTTTGATATTTGTACTTTGTTTAGTTCACAGGCTTGTTTGATGTCGCCGAAGGGCAGGGATCCTGTCTACTAGCAGGGAATGGGCCTGAAGCTTCTTTTAATCAAGACATGCTTGTCCACAAGATTATAGAATAGAATTTGGCACTACAGCGCCATCTGCTGAGATTCTCCTTTTTTTCCCCTTTCCTTCCCCCCCCCATTTTTTCTATTTCTTTTTTTATCCATATACTGTAAAAAAGGTTGAGATTGAAGGTGAATCCCACAGAGATGCAGATATTCAGCAGGGATTAGAGACCACATGTCCTGCAACAAAGGGGGTGGTGAAACAGAAGCATATTTACCTTCCCACGTCCTTTTCAGTCTGATTTAGAGTTTTCCATGCTAGTTATGAAAGAGACGTCACACCCAGTGTGAACTAATCTACATCTATCACAAAATTTTGCCTGAATAAAAGTGCCCACTAGGGCAGGCAGAACGTGCTGGCTTTCAGACATTCAGGCCTCATAGATGAGGGGAGCAAGGAAGTCTCTTGCAGAACCGCATGTCGGCAAGGCATAAGTGGTGTGCCTTGCAGAAGTAACCAAGGGGAAAGCAGCAACAGCACCGAGGGCCATGGCAGGCAGAGGCAAAGTGCCTGGCTGAGAACAGATACTCAGTATCCCATTGACCGCCCATACAATCTCTGGCGTGACATAGCAAAAAGTGGATATTGCACTATACAAAGCAACGGAGCTTCTGCTTGTACAATGGAGTGATGAATGTCTCCTTGCATAAACTCTGAAGGCGCCCTACCATTCATTCCACAGACCATTGCAAGAAATAATTTCTGTCCCTCGGTGTATTGGAAGACCTACCCATGAATGGCACACAGCCAGGAGAGTGATGCAGAGCTGTGCCAGGTTAGATACCAGGAAAAAGGTGAGGTACCTGAGAATCTTGGGCAGGTCTGAACAGGATCTCTGATGGGATTACTTGTTGCTGGCCTTTACAAACACCTCCCCTTTAAGAACCCCAGGGCAATGAGGTATGGTGCAGGAATGATGACGCCTGCCCTTGAATTGCCCATCCTCACACCTGCTGTAGATTAGTTCAGTGGCAATATGCTGGTGTCAGGATCATTACCTAACGCTCATTGCTCTTCGGCTGTAGGTTTCTTTCCTCCTGGTTGCTCTCAATTCTTCTTTTAAAACATTGTCTGAGATAATATCCTTCTTGGTCAGTAAAGCGGAACCTCAGATACTGGTGTAGAATCAGTGTCACTCCATAGCTATCTCGATCTTGTTTCTGAAATATGAGGGAGACAAATTTAACAGAGTGCTTCAGCATGGGCTCAAATATGATAATCCTTGGGAGTCCTTCCTGCTCTACAGTCCTGTGACTCTACAGGATTCTCTCATAACGGCTTATAGCATCAGCAGAAAAACCTATGTAATCAGTGGTTTATGTGCTGCTGAGTCAATTTTTACGTACGGCAACCCTTTTTCAGGGTTTTCCCGGTAAAGAGTACTCAGAAGTGGTTTACTTCTTCTAGAGGCGCCCAGGGACTGTGCAGCTTGCCCAAGGCTACACGGGCTGGCTGTTCTCCTGGAAGGCACAATGGAGAAGCAAATTCCCAACCTCTTGCTCCTCAACCAGACACCTAACTCACTGAGCTGTCCAGCAAGCTAAAATACACTTCCTGTTAATTTGATAACAATCACAATTCAACTTTTAAATAATTGTAAAACAGGTGAATCATTCCATGTTAATAAATGTATATCAGGATTAAACAATCCACTAAAAGTTCACCTGAAAGTCTAACAGATAAGAAATGAAAGAAAAAGAGAGAGAGAAATCCAAGCCAACTAGCACTATGAACAATACTATCCAAAGCTGAAAGTTGCTCCAGCCACAAACCCTAAAGCCAACTCCATGCTCATATAAGTGCTTATACACATTTGCCACTTTTCTGGGCAAAACACAGAATAATGGGGGAGTTGCTTTCCCACCACCACATGTAGCTTCCATAATTCACTAAGAAGAGAACAGCCAACTCCCTCCCCCATGCAGCTTGTACTCTCAGACCTGAAATAAATCGAGATGAGTTTCTGAACAAGCTATTAATCCGTGTGTGCAAATCCATTGCCTTATTTTGCCCAGGTACCCTGAAACCTTTAAGAGTGCAATCTGGGTGTTTGTTAGACTCCTGAATGCAGATAAATCACATCATTTTGAATTTGGGGTTTAAACAGTATTTTCCAGTCCTCATGATAATAAAAATGTGAAAGTGTTATTCACCCTACTAGTTCATATTAGTGAATGAACAATCTTAAAATAGATTTGTATGTATGTTATATGAACATACAACATGGTATAAAAATGTCATTTATACAGTATATGGTATTGTGAGGGTTGAATCTCACCTTGAATCTCATAGGTATTTATATACTATTTAATATATCCTAATTCCAATGTATTTACACAAATAAAGGAAAGTGTGTGTGTGTGTGTGTGTGTGTGTGTGTGTGTGTGTGTGTGTGTGTGTGTGTGTGTGTGTGTGTGTGTGTGTGTCCATTTTCTTTTATCATCGATGTGTGTATCTCTCTTTGCCATGGCTCCAAAATTATGAAAACTAGATTCCTGAAATTGTAGGTTACTATGGGGACAGTAAGAGAATACACTTTGGGGTTATTTTTTATGAGTCTAATAAAAGCAAAAGCAAAAATGTCATGGTACCCTAACAATTAGGTTTATTTCAGTGTGAGCTTTAATAGGTTGTATTCCAGTTCCTTGAACACTTCTTAGTCAGGATAATTTGAATAATTCTAGTTCCTCAGACACTCTTTTTAAATATGGATTAATTGGTTTAAAAGTGGGCATAGCCTGCAATACCATCTTTCAACACCAGGTGCCAGTCTCTCCAAAGAAACAGAGAAAGCCAGGCAAGCCTTCCTATTCATTTCTCCTTGTAGGACCGCAATGAATTGTTCCTTTCTGTTGGTTCTCTGGCCTTTTCAAAAGATTAGAAAAATAGGAGGGAGAAAGAAAAAGCCCTCATCTCTGTTTTGTACATTAATAACAGGAGGTAGTGCCAGATCTAGGCCCTTCCCCAAGTGAGTGAAATGTCCATGTCCATTGGTATGGGTCTATGGTATGGAACTTTCAGAATTCTGGAAGTTGGACTTTTAAAAAACCCAAGTGGCCCATTCCCAGAAGTGATAATAATGAGATAGCCCCTCATATGGAATACTGGTCAGTAATATTAAGAAAACAGTAGTTGTTCACATGCACCAAGGCCAGACAGGTCCACTAGAACAGGAGAATATGGGACTTTTGTATACGAATTGTTATGGATCATAATTGTATTTTATATTCGTCCTAATTCCTATTATTTGTAATTATGGACTCCAAACATTTCTTAGTCTGGAGAATTTCAGTAAAAATATGTGCTCCAGGCTATCTGAAGAGTTTTTTTCCGCACCCACTGATGTTTCTGCAAAAAAAGAGAGAAGCAGTGTAGTATTTTACTGAAGGACATCAGAATGTCCTCATGCCCAAAAAATAATGCTGTAACAAAGGTAGACTAAATCCAGGCAAAGCCAGACCTCATAGCTGGGCGGCAGGTAGATTTTCTGCATGAAAAAACTCACCTTGTGTTGCAAGAATGCTGGACTTTGCCCTTTTGGCAGAGAGATGTTTGCTGACCTGAAAGGGCAATTCATTGAGTAGCATACACAAATCTGTGATACCTTTTGTTGGTCCTTTTGAAAGTAAAATCCAAATGTTGCAACTGGGCATTTTCCCTGTTAGGATCAAGAAACATATCAGAAAATACTGCAGTAACCAAATGTGCATGTTAGGCTGCCTGTTAAATAAAACAGGGGAGGCAGGAGAGGAAGAAATGGAGCAGCTTGCCCAACATAATGCAATGTCCACCAGTCACACAGGGGAGTGCGGGGGGGGGGGGTTAGGCAGAGTAAGGTTTCAGCCCTAAACAGCCAAGCTTCAGATCATTAAATACAGCAAGACCTGTTTTTGAGTAAACATGCTTAAGACTGCACTGGAAAGCTATATTCTTATGCATACAGTATGTGCTTCCAAGTAAATGCACAAAGGATCAGGGCTAGCTCCTCTCTCTCTCTCTCTCTCTCTCTCTCTCTCTCTAGCTTGTACTTTTCTTTTAAAAATAATTCATTGTGTTCTTACCGCAGTGTGTACAGTATAATGCTTACAACACTTGGCAATTTGGCTTCCAAGTAAAACCATGTTTGGTTGCTTAAAGTTTATGAGAAATGAAATCAAATAGGAAATTAAAATTTAAGGCAAACCGGTGGAAGCTCATTTTTGTAGTTACGGTAATACTCAAAAACAGTGGCGTTGTTGGAAGAGAAAGGACAAAAGACACGAAGATGTCTTTTTAATCCTAACCCATTGTGGACAGAAATCTACACAAACAGAATCACTTAGCACTATTCAACACCTCCTGCAGGGCAGAACAAGAGTACTGTATATGTAGAAGTGGAACTCTCCTACAACAGGAAAGATTATCTTAGCTTACCTTTTCACATGTTGCAAATTAACTTGCTTTTGTTTTGTGATTGGGCTTTCAGAAGTAAACATGGGCTTCATTTGGCAAGAAGCTTTGAATAAATGTGGTGTTTGGGGGTAAAACATAATAGCAAGAAATGTGATTTTTCTGTAAGATATTATTTCCTCCTGAGTTTGGTGCCCAGGGCAATTACTCACCTTTATTTCCCCCCCCAAATTTTTATTTTTTTAACAAAAGGGGTGACAGAAAGGAAAAGGGGAATTGGAATTGATGGGGAAGAAGAGAAGCAATAGCATACTAACATCCATTCTATACCTACGTATTGCCGTATTGACAATTACTCACCTTTAAAGCCCACCCCGCATAGGACTATAATCTTAGGTTGCCTGACACACTCGTAGATAAGCAATGCTAGCTGTTGGGAAGGGGATTTAGACAAGATGCCTTCAATGGACCCTCACTTCTTCCTTCCTTCCTTCCTTCCTTGAATATTGGGAAGTTTCTTCGATAAGAGCTGGATAAATGCAGACAGATTTTTTTTAAAAAAGATTCAGATTGCACCATGTGCAGCTGCAAGAGAAAAAAGCAACAGCTGCTTGTCTCTCTATATATAACAATACATAATCAAACTAGCAATTACTTAGAATTGTCTCCAATACTAACTGGAGCATACTAGTGTCTTGTTACACAGAGCATACCCGTGTTGTCAGGGCTTTATTTATGATATGAAATATTTGCATATTTTCGCGAAGGCTTTCACGGCTGGGATCTAATGGTTGTTCTGGGTTTTTTGGGCTCTTTGGCCATGTTCTGAAGGTTGTTCTTCCTAACGTTTCGCCAGTCTCTGTGGCCAGCATCTTCAGAGGACAGCACTCTGTGCTCTGGTGTAGTTTCCTTGGGAGTGGAGTATTTATGGCTGTGAGATAGGCTTTTGTCCTATTCAGGAGATGGGTGATTAGTGTGTCTTGTTGTGGATGTATTGTTGTGATAAGGAAAAGAGATTATCTGTCACTGTGATTGATGGGCGTCATTAGCTGGTCTTTTGTGTATAGTGATAGTCCTTGTGGCTGGGTAGAAGTTGTTGACCTTTTGCACGCTGTATTTTTCAGAGCTGGAAGCCAAGTTTTTGTTTCTATTGTTCCACTCACTTTCTCAAATTCTGACATGTGCTTGTCCTACGTTTAAGCCCCTGCAAAAAAAAAAAAAAAAAAAAAAAAAAAAACCACTGAAATCAGTCAGGTTTGTAGGGGTTTCAAGGATTGCCTTTTAAGAAAATATATACTATCCATGGCCTGTTCACAAGGATTTGCCACGAGTTCATATCTCCACAGTAGGAATTTGATCCAGAGTAAAAGTCTTATCAGAAGTCTAGCTTTGTTGATTATACAGAAGTTCAGCAAACGATAAAGCCCTTTCTAGATGACGAAAAAGAAATATACTGAAATGCAGTTATTAGAGCAGACACACTGAATCAAATGGACCTTGTTAAGTTCCTTTAACCCACTGGCAAGGATTAAATAAACAATGGTAACAGAAAAAAATCATGCATCCTGCTCTCCTTTTATAAGACCAGAAGAGCCCTGCTGAATCAGGCCAAGGGCCCATCTAGTCCAGGTCCCTGTATCTCACAGTGGCCCCACCAGACACCTCTGGGAGCACACAAGACAATTAGACACCTGTCTCCTGATACCACTCCCCTGCATCTGGCATTTTGAAGTACCTTCCTTTTCAACCTGGAAATGATACATCCCTGTGGCCGCCTCCTCATACGTCACAGAGGGGACGCCACTTCACACTTTCTTTCTCTTAACACGCTGCCACCAACCACACACATATATCTGACTCTTCAGACAAAGGTATGGATTTTAAAAATAAAAATTATTGTTTATTGGTACAACTTAATATAAGGTAAATCAATATAAGAACAGAATATGTCAATCAATAAAATAAAGGATCCCTTCAGTCACTCTAACACTCAGACCTTATCTAACACAGAACTCCATAACATACATGCCCTAACTCAAACTCTATCTTCTCATCCTAGCTAATCTCCCACACATCATTCACTCCCCCCTTATATACATAGCTCCACCTCCTGGAGTCCCACCTCCTGCCCTGCTATAGGCAGATGAGCTCCAGCATAACATTGATAGGCAGGTGACGTCATCGCAGCCGTCACAATCCCCATCATAGCTTGTAACCTATGATGGACTTTTCTTCCAGAAATCTGTCCAATTTTAAAGGCATCTAGGCCAGATGCCATCACTACAGCCTGTGGCAAGGAGTTCCACAGATTAACAACACACTGGATAAAGAAATATTTTCTTTTGTCTGTTCTCACTCTCCCAACACTCAATTTGAGTAGTTGTCCCCTGGTTCTAGTATTGTGTGAGAGGGAAAAGAGTTTCCCTCTATCCACTTTATCCAGCCCTTGAATAATTTTATATGTCTCAATCATGTCCCGCCTCAGGTGCCTTTTCTCTAGACTAAAGAGGCCCAAACACTGTAGCCTTTCCTCATAAGGCAATCCAGTCATCATTTTAGTCACTTGCTTCTGCACCTTTTCCAGTTCCACAATGTCTTTTTAGAGGTGTGTTGACCAGAACTGTACGCAATGCTCCAAGTGTGGCCTTACCTGAGTTTTGTACAATGCCATTGTAGGCATCACCCCTGGCATGGATATTCAGCAGTGTATTTGCATGTACCAATGAGAGCTGTTGGGAAGCGGAGCCAGAGAAACTAGAAGGGAGGGGTGAGTCAGAGTCTAGTGAGTTCAGTCAGAGACAGAGTGGGGAGAAAAAAACAGTTTGGAGGTTTGAGGCAGAGAGAGAGAGTTTAAGGAGTGATTAGTCCGAGTGTGACCCGTATTAATTAAGATAGAAGAGGTTAAAGTAAAATACAGAAGCTTTGTGTAACTTTAAGAATGTGCTTATGAAACAACTTGTAAACCTGTTTCTGTTTAAAAGTTCAGTACTGGATGGACCTTAGTCTTTCATAGGAAATATAGGTTGATAAAGAGATCAACTGGTGCCAGTGTGTTAACAGACGTGTTGGAATACCTTCGTGAGCTCTGGGTTTGGTGAAGCAAGCAGGGGCTAAGAGGGGGAACGTCACAGGCATTATAATGTTGGCTTTTTTATTTTCAATTGTAGCTGTGCCTTTCTTAACCCTGTTCAACACCCACTGATTACGGCATCACATTGACTTATATGTGCACAGTAGTCACAGCCTAATCACCGTGGCAAATGGAGTATCTTGATGAGTCTGGGGTATTTGCTTTGACCAGTATATATAGTCAAGTATATCTTGTTATTTTAGCAGAAGGTGCAAATAAATAAGAAGAATTAATGAGCAAGCAGCATCTTTCTTCATTGTTGGAAGACAATGTACTATCCTGGGCATATGGTGTCATAAATACTGTATTGTGCACAAATATACTAATCTGTGTCCTCACAATCAAATCAGAAACTTTTCCGTTTCCTTCAGTTTTGTTCACATCATTACATTTTCAGAATTCAAAGTAGAAAACAAGTTCCATTCAACATAACTTCATAAGAACATGAAGCAAACTCATAATTACAAGAACTCATCCAACAGGAGATGTACTTAACTAAGTATTTCATGCTTGCTTTCATAATTTTTTTCAGCTCTCAATCTGTAGGATACTGTGTTGAGTGTATTTTGAGAAAGAGACAAGGCTTTAATTATGCCTCTGTCATGGCCGTTTAATGTTTTCAGCTGGGATTCACATGTGATTGATACAACTAATAAATGTGTTGTTTCATAAGGGCAATCCGGAAACCTGGTTTTAATTAATGGAATGACTAGCTCCTCAACAGCATTTGAGATGATATTCTCTTCAAAATCTCTTTCACGTAGCCACTGTTGCCTTTAATACATAAATCTGTCGATCTTAAACTCATAAGGTGGCCTCTTCTGAAAATCCCACATCACAAAAAAGCAAAAAGCACTGACAAAATGCAAACCCAAAGTAGAATTCATAAACTGTCTGATATTACATAAATGATGGTACACTCGATATTTCCAAATGCTTGATGCCCCAAAGAAAAGGCTTTGCTTATAACTCCATTATTTTAAACAGTATTTTCTTTAACTGTGTTTGAGCTTTGCAAAATGCCTCTTTATCTCTTTTCTTCAGTTCTTTTCCTGATCTGCATAATGTGCACAGTCACTCTACTTGTCATTTCAAAAAGGCTGACAACTCTCTTTATCAAGGTCCTCTTTTTTGATAACATCATCACTGAGATTATTAAATAGAAAAGGTGACTGTATCTCTGATTTTCTTCATGATGAGGTTCGTATTGGGAAATTGCCCAGAGCACCCCTTATACTAGCCTTCTGCTCATCTTCTGTCCACTTCAGTTGCAATAATGCTCCAAATAAATAGATAAGCTAGATAGCTGCTTCAGGAAATATGTAGTGGAGGGAAATGGTGTATGTTTGAGGAGTAATGACCAGTAGCTAGTAGGGATCAACCAAACAAGCATGGGGGAAATATGGTAAGATGGGATAAAGAAACAGTGAGGGGTTAAATCTCAGTTTCCTTCTGCAATCAGACATTCCACTGAGTTCCATATAGGAGTCTTCCAAATTAGAGCACCCAGAAGGTAGGGTTTACATTAGTATGGCACTTTGAAAAACAGTTGTGTTACAGCAAAGCTTCTACATTCCTAAAATGTAGCCATGCTATGGTGCAATCTTATACATACATATCTACCGAGAAATACGCTCCACTAGGTTTAATAGATCTTCCTCCAAGAAAGTGTGGATATGATTATAATCTTGTGACATTTGGAACTGGCAAAATTTGCTGCAGCATAAATATTTGTAGACTAATACTTAGGATATGACCACATTAACCAGTACTGTGGGTAATGCTCTTGGATAGGGATGGTCTGATTTGTATTATTTTTCAGTTGACTACTTGATGTAAAAGTCAATGTGAATCAACCCAGAGTCCCCCCCACACACATTTCAGTCTGTTATTTTTCCCTCTGTGGCTGGGGCTTCAATGTTTTTCAGAACTGAACACATTCATGTTGGTTCAGGCAGTGTGATCACTTCAGCCAATGCAATGGGCAACTAGAAGCTGGCTCTCCCAGCTTCCTAGTTTAAGGTGGGGAGAGAGGAAACAAAAAGGCACTTGTAGGTCATCAGTTCCCCTCAAACAAGCACTGCTATGTTTGGAAATTGTTCATCCCCCCCCCCCCCCCAAATGGTTTTGTGCCACCACTGTAGTTCTACAGCTACCTTGCCTCCTGCAAATCTGGATGCCTGTAGTACAGCTTCCTTTTAAAAGTGCTAACAAATTCAGATTGGCAATTCCTCTGCTTTTCTGCTGACTCCTGTGTGGTCCACAAAAGTAAATTCACCTGGGGAAACTTAACTTGCTAGGTGTTATCTCAGAAAGGATCACTTTGCATTTTTCTTGCTGTGCAGTCACACCCTAAGTACATTCCTGTACTACAATGAGTCCTGGAGCTTTTATGCATGGCAGGAGAGGAACCTGAACACATTCCATATGCACTGTCTCTGACACATTTTGATATCACCTGGCAGGACAAAGTTCCAAATACAGTAGTCCGAGAACGAGCTCAAATTTTTAGCATGTATACATTACTGAAACAGCAACGTCTACGTTGGCTTGGTCATGTTGTGAGAGTGGCTGATGGTCGGATTCCAAAAGATCTCCTGTATGGATAATTAATGCATGGAAAGCGCCCCAGAGGGAGACCACAGCTGCGTTACAAGGATATCTGCAAGCAGGATCTGAAGGCCTTAGGAATGGACCTCAAGAGATGGGAAACCTTGACATCTGAGTGTTCAGCCTGGAGGCTGGCGGTGCAGCATGGCCTCTCCCAATTTGAAGAGGCACATGTTCATCAGGCTGAGGCAAAGAGGCAGTCCTGAAACCAGCAAAATCAGGGAGCTGGACAGGGGGCAGATTGTATTTGTTTTCAGTGTGTATTTGTTTTCATTGTCACTCTTGAATTGGCCTTCTCAGCCACACTAGACACTGTTCCAAGACCTCTATTCAGAGCACGCTAGCATAATCTCTCGAGACTAAAGGATGCCATTGCAGTCACATCCTCATTTCATCAGATGGCTGGTGGTATCTCTGTTGATCGGTGTATGTGACATATGTGTGTATATACAAACAAACATAAACATGGGAAGAAGAATAGTACACTGGTTAGTGGCATCAGAACTATGAGCTGGCTTTGAGGTGTAGTGAAGCAAATGTATAACTACTGTCATATATATCCTAGATTCTACAGCAATCCTCTGATCAGCACACCTAGATTTGTGTATTAATCCTTCACACCCAGGAGAAAAATCAGTACATACCTAATAAAACTAGCACCAAGATCATAGTAAAAACACACATACATAGTTAGGATTCTCATCCTCCAGTGAAAAAGGATTGCAATTAAAATTAGATGTCTTCCGGAAGTCCTGAGAAAAACATAGAATAGGCTGTGTAAGAGGGCTGTTGCCTGTGGCATAGGAATTAAGACATTCATAAACAAACCATATGCAGGTGATTTCAAATGCATTCAAACATTAAGTTGAGAAACACATGATCTAACAATGGAATGTTAGATGTAGTGATGGTTTCCCAGTTGGGTAACTTTAAAAGAGAGTTATACAAGTGAATAAAGAGAATAAAGCTATCAATGGCTACCATTCATGATTGCAACATATATCCACCAATACTAGAGGCTGCATTCTCCACCTCTGTTAATAGCAGGGGAATTAACAGAAGAAATGGACTATTGCCCTCATGTTCTTTTCTGAGCTTTCCAAGAAACCTGTGGCTGGCTACATGTGGAGAGCAGAATGCTGGCCCAGACAATTCTATGCTTTCATAGTTAATCTCTTCTTGTCTTTCTAATCGTTTCAACACATAAGCCAGCCACCTATCAGTACAAACGAAGCTGCAGTTGTCACGGGTAAATTCACACACACACACAGAGTTTGATAGTGTCAAATAAGTACTGCAAATTTTTGATTTGGAAATACTAATAGCAGTATAGCTTCTGTGTCTTTAAAAACTTGTAAAAACTGTGTTTAGTATGTGAGAGAGGGTGCTGGCCAGTGGAACTTCATCCCCCCGCAGAACAGGAATAGGGAGGCATGCTCAGGTCACAGAACCTGTTCAGATCAGGGGACGCACTAGCCAGCCACTTTTCCAGAAAGAGAATTATCCCAAAAAACTGTGAAAGGCAGACTATAACTCGTTATCATGCCACGAAGAAAGGGAGGGGAAAAACTTGCTTTTAATTTGTCCACCTGATAGGTCTTGGAAGTAAAGAGCTACATACAAATCACCTAAGAATCACGAGTCGTTTGTAACACTTTGATGTGATTTTTACTGAGGGAAAGGTTGAAGCCGGTCTCGCAGGATTGTGTCTCGTTACCTACCGCCGTCTTCGCGTTACATTTAAACTCATCCTTTAAAGAGAAATTTTGGAGGCCCTTCGAGATGAATTTTCCCCCTGAACTTTATATCGTTCTCTTATCAATCTTCAGCACCCCATAGGCAGCCATACAACTAATATTAAAAAATCCATATTAATAGCACCACTCCTTATGTAACGAGTTGCCTGCCGGGTTACGCTTAAACGTGATTTTACACACACTAGTATGTAAAAGGCAATGAAGGAACACCTCGTCGCAATTCCTGACGCACAAGCGTAAATGACAATTTTTAAACTTCCTTCGACCCACCCCGAGTTCATTTTTAATAGCTATTAGGGAATTGATCCTCAGGCGGCTGAGAGTAAGTCCCGCCCTGAATAGCGATAGATAAGCTGCTTGGTTAAGAGTACAGTACTGTATTTAAGGCCAGTCTTGCGTGGGTTAAGGTCTAAAGTGAAAACAACCCCGAAGGGCAATTGGCTTGGAAGATCCAGACGGAAAACACTGAAATTAAACCAAAAAGCACACACACACGATTTGTTTTAAATTTTTATTTTATCTTTTAGTTTTTGCCTTTGTCTGAGGGGGGGCATCTACACACCGAGAAACCTACGCCTTTCAAAATTGGCCCAGGAGAAAGGGAGAGGGAGCGCAAGCTTTCCCTTCCTCTGGTTGGTAAAAGCCTAAACGTTTCAGCCTCTCGGTAGGCCGCGCCGCCCGATGAAGGCGGGCACAGAAGCACCGGCGAGCGTGCCGATTGGTAGGAGGACTACCACCGAGGGCTATAAAAGTGGATGAGGCGAGTGGCAAGGTTTGCGCAAGCGCTTGGAGGGCGAGGGTAGCTGGTGGGTGGCGAGCTGTGGTTGCTATTGAGTGGCGAAACATGGCGGCGCAGAAAACGATGGCGGTGCAGAAAGCGATTTGCGTCCTGGTCCCTGACCCGACCTCCGGGAGTCAAGTGAAGGGGGTCATTCATTTCGAGCAGAAGGCAAGGCTGGGGCGGCCGAGGGCGCTGCGTCTTTCTCTGAAGGGACCGGGGGGGGGGAGGGATGTTGGAGGCAGTGGGTGTGGAGGGGCGGCTCGGGTCCTTGACCTCAGGGCTGCACCGCGGGAGAGCTTGCTCGGCCCTTCTGCTGACATCTGTGTGCCAGGGTTAAGAAACGCGGGGGGGGGGGGACGCTGGCTGACTAGCCCCAGAGAGCATTTAATTTAACATAAAATTTATTTATTTTATTTAATTGCAACCCATTTGTTTACAGCTCACCGCTGCATGTTCCCACTATAGCCATTTTCAGTGGGGCTTACTCTCGGGTGAACTTGCGTGGACACACACAGAGCCTTAGATGCTACTGAATAATCGGGATTAATTGCTGCAACTTCTTTGGGTGAACGACTGTGCCCTTGACCCACTTTTCCCCCTTTGTTCAAGTGTCAAACCTTTTCGTGAGTCTTCTAGAGACTAATCGGGCTAGGGCTGCGATTAGCTAAAAGGTAGCCTTGGACCCTTGGCAAAATGAACTTTTAGCATGCCCGAAAGCAAAACCACTACCCCCGAAAAGTAAGGTTGGTTTGTTTGTTTTAAAAGCAGGCGAAGAAGGGAAAATAACTTTGCAGAGCGATGTGAAAAGGAAAAAAATTGATCACCATCTGTCGCAGCTGGCATTTCAGGAACAAGGAGTACTCTCCCCTCTTTTTCACTTTCTTAATTTTGTCTGGTTTCATAAAGTGGTTCCACGACAGGACAGCTGAACTATTAAAAAGGTTTGGACTGCTTTGATGGAAGGTTTGCAAGCTTCCCTGGAACCTTTTGAAGAAGCCGAGTGTGTCACACCCACTCTGAATTAAAATGTTTTGTTTAGATATCCTTCTGATCTGTTTCTGCTTTTTTCCATCGAGTAGTAGAGGAATGTGCTGCTAACTTACTTGCATTCCTTTTTCATGTCCCAAAGAAAGGGAGTAAATGCTGAGTCATGGTGGCACACGGTTAACATGCTTGGTATAGTAAGAGTAATGAAGGGCCCTGCATGCCGATCTTCTATGCAAACCGGTTTTGCAGTCTGAGCTTGCTTTGATGTAGTCGTAAATTAATTTTCTGGGACCCATTTATACGTTTTTTAATCTCTTTCTAAAAGACATTAACCTAAGCATTTCTGTTGAAATGATGGCTTTGAACATTATAGCACAAAAATCTCTTGTTCTTTATCTACACTTATCCCTGTAATATACTCTTTTTACTTTTCATATAACATGTATTTATTCTGTACATCTGGGAGGGAAGCTTTAGGTCTTCTAGGTATTGTTGGGTAGAAATTTCTAGCAGCCTTCTTTATTGCTTATACTGGCTAGGACTGATGAGAATTGCAGTCCAGCAACATCAGGATTGCAAGTTATCTATCTTTACGATCATGAAGATTCTTGCATTGCTGTCCCATGTGAGAAATAGTTACATTTTGGCTGATCAATATTCCTCCAGTATGAATGATAATGATTACTGCTTGAAGTCTCTTGATGTGCCAGTCTTCTTTGATAAGGTTCCATTACTATTATTATTTTCTATAATAAAACACAGAATCCTGTTAGTGATTTACATGCACTTATGTAAAATTGTACAACTCGTCCTGGCAAATTGATGAGTAAAAAGGTGGTATTGGGGTTGAGGTACATGCCAGATTATGGAATAAGCACATGTTAGTCACCAACAGGATTCTGGCCCAAGTTTCTGAAATGCTTGCATAACGAGTGTCAACACTGATGAGGTTCTTGTATAAATATTATAGATTGACAGTGTAGACACAAGTAAATAAAAAATTTCATATGTCTTTGATGTCTTGTCTGAATTATGGTGTTGCAAATGATTTATGCATGATGGTCATAAAAATAATTGGCATATCAGTCTGGATAATTTTTTGTGAATGTCCCAGCCAGCATAGCTGGGATGGCTGAGAGATTTTGGGAGTTGTAGTTCAAAAAAAGTAACTTGGAAAAGTAAGCTGTTGAAATGAACAGACCAGAATCCGCCCCGAGTAGACATGGTCTAGAGGGGTGGGGTAAAAATCCAATAAATAAATAAATAAATAAATAAATAAATAAAATAAAAGAGAATAGAATCGGGGTGACTTCTATACAGTATCTGGCTTCTTCACTGTCATCCCTGAAGTTTTCCTTAAGACTGTTCCTGTGTCTGGAGTGAACAGCTGGGAACCTGGGCATTCATGTCTCTTTTGTAACAGCTTAAAAGCATAAAGTAATACACTGAGTTCTGCCTTACATAACAAAAGGCGTTGACAAGACCAACTTGAATCATTGCATTAGGGAATGGCTTTTGAATACGTTTATTTGCAAGCCATAATTTCAATGAAACAAACTGTTAAGAGCAACTTGAGTTTTGCTAAAATACAATAGCAAGCAGCAAAGTTCTGTTGCTTTGGTCTTAATCTTTATCTTATGGTGGAAGCTGAGAAACAAATGCATAGTGTGACTTGAACCACTTGGCAGCATTGTGTGTTGTGTTGCAAGCAGCTTAGAATGATAACAGTTACTTAGAGACACCTAACATGATGGCATTCTGTGCGTGGCAGTAGTGTCTGCATGCTTTATACTCAGGGTATTGGGGGGAAATATGCATAGTATCTTGGCTAATGTGCGTTATCTCTTGTGATTGCGGGTTTGGGAGCTTTACATATTTTGACCACTGGATGGACAAGAGGTTTTGAAGCAACTACCCATGCTATTTGGTGCAGCTTTGAGGTTGCATATACCAGGATGAAAATGCAAGCTTTTTACTGTAGGCCTGCATTTAAACCTATCTTGGTTAAGGTTAATTCTCTGCTCTGTGTTCTGATGTGGTACAGTTATGTCTCAATGTGCTTGGACTGATCAGATTGCCTTACCTTTTATAGAATAACTTGTTCTGTTTGTCTTCTAATCCAGGGTAGTGAGGTATGTGTTTCGGGATCTATTGAAGGACTGACTCCAGGGAAGCATGGGTTCCATGTCCATGAGTTTGGAGACAATACTAATGGTAACATTTTATTTGTGTTTAAAATTTAATATTCTGATACCACTTAAGATGCAAAAAACTTAAAATACAGTACTTCAATGTAGAAACAGTTTTTCAAATTCACTTTGCAATGATGTGCACTGCTTTGGCTGGGTACAAAACACAGAGTCCTTCTTAACTTATAAATGGAAAAAGGGCTTGTGGCAGACTCCCCATTCCATATTCAAGAATATAAATAGATGTACACAACCTCCACAGTCAAAAGAGTGTTTTTTACACACACGTGCACACACACACACGCATGCATTGTGGGAGAGGGACATGGTGGCGCTGTGGGTTAAACCACAGAAGCCTCTGTGCTGTAAGGTCGAATCCACGTGACAGAGTGAGCGCCCGTCGCTTGTCCCAGCTCCTGTCAACCTAGCGGTTCGAAAGCATGCAAATGCGAGTAGATAAACAGGGACCACCTCAGTGGGAAGGTAACAGTGTTCCGTGTCTAAGTCGCACTGGCCATGTGACCATAGGAGATTGACTTCGGAAAAGCGCTGGCTCTATGGCTTGGAAACGGGGATGAGCACTGCCCTAGAGTTGAACACAACTGGACAAATTGTCAAGGGGAACCTTTATCTTTACCTTATGCATTGTGAGTGGCTTGTAAATACGACTCTTGAGTGCCATCTTTGACTGATTTACATAATGTGACACATAGGGGAAAATTGATACTGAATAATTTGTTACAGGATGTACCAGTGCAGGCCCACACTTCAATCCTGAGAACAAAACACATGGTGGACCAGATGATGAAGAAAGGTAGGAAGTGAACAATTTCTTACTGTGTGCCGTTTTAAATGGGCTAGTATAGAAACTCTTACCCTTTTCAATCTAAGCCACCTAAGTACAGCATGCAGCAATACTTTACCTGTTTACTCCTGCCCTTCTGCTAATCTTCTTGCTCTTCAAAAGTAGTAACAATGGTATCAGTGAAGAGAATAATGCTGATGTCACATGGCTACCTAGCAAATAAAGATGGGAGTTATATATGACATTCTTTAGCTGAAATCCTATTGCTTGATATAATAAATGGCACTACAGTAGACTAATTGAATCAATTGACATTTGCTGAATCAGTTCCTCTGTACATTCCTTTAATTCAAATGAAACTTACACTAGTTATGTGGGAGTTCAATTCCACACGGTGCCTCCTTGACAGGGGCTGGACTCTATCCGTAGACTCCGTGTCCTTCCAGCTCAGCAGTTCTAAGATGATTATGATAAAGTAAGTTGCAACTAAAGTAGGCCCATTTGAATAAATTGAATTTACAGAGGAGTTGATTCATCAAAACCCTACTGCTTCAGTGGGCCTACTCTAGTGTGACTTACTACCGCGTTTCCCTGAAAATAAGACCTAACCTGAAAATAAGCCCTAGTACAGTGGTACCTCGCTTAATGATGATAATCCGTTCCGGGAAAATTGCTGTTAAGCAAAAACATCGTAAAGCGAAATTAAAAACCCCATTGAAATGGATTGAAAACCGTTCAATGCATTCCAGTGGGGTAAAAATTCACAGTTCAGCGAAGATCCTCCATACGGCGGCCATTTTCGGTGCCTGTATAGTGAGGAATCCGTTCCTAAGCACAGCGGGGAGCCATTTTAAGCACCCGGCAGCCATTTTGAAAACCCAACAACCAGCTGTTGTTGATATTTGTAAAGTGAAAATCGGTTCCTGAAGCAGGGAAGCGATCATCACTAAGCGAAATTCCCCCATTTAGACCATTGTCGTAAAGCGGATTCATCATAATGTGGGACAATTATTAAGCGGGGCACGAGTGTACGATTTTTCAGGATGCTCGTAATGTAAGCCCAACCCCCAAAATAAGCCCCTGTTAAGTGAAACCACGCCCTCCACCATTGTGCAGCAACCAGAAGATGGCATGACCATATCTGAATAAACGTACAGTGGTGCCTCGCATTACTATGTTAATTCGTTCCAGCGAAATCATTGTAGAACGAAAACATCATAATGCGAAAAGAAAAACCCATTGAACCTGTTTAATGTGTTCCAAAGGGCTTGAAACTCACCATATAGCGAAGATCCTCCATAGGGCAGCCATTTTTGCTGCCTGTGCAGTGAGGAATCCGTCCCAGAAAACAGCGGGGGGCCATTTTGTTTACCCGCTGGCCATTTTGAAACCGCTGATCAGCTGTTTGTAAATCCTCGTTTTGCGAAGAATCGGTTCCCGAAGCAGGGAATCGATCATCGCAACGCAAAATTCCCGCATAGGAAACATCATTTTGCGATCACAAAAAGTTCATCGTAATGCAGTTTCGTCATTAAACGGGGCAATCTACTTAGTTTAGTCTTGCACTGGGCAATTTAAAAAAAAGTTGTCATTAGTCCTTGTTCTTCCAGAGGGTAGAAGGTTCTGCTGTCTCTGTAGTGGGGAACCACAATAAAGCTCCTGAAAGAAAGACAGAAGTGAGCCTGTAAATTGGTTCTCTGTTTCTGAGCATCCATTCATGCAGAATACTGCAGTTGCTCTTGCAAAGCAGAAGTAAAAGACATGCTGCTTTACCATCTCACTAAGCAGGTGTATCTAAAAGGGAATTATAAGTGCACATGTATAGGGACAGAATTTATTAATGCTGTTTTCCCTCACATGTACTTTCTTATTTATTGTTGTTTCTGGATCTCTTCAGTAAGTTCTGTAGAGACGTATGAAAACACAATCAAGTAATTATCCCTGAATACCATTTTTCTGCTACTTACTGGTAGTAAGTAAATAGAACAGTCCAATTGAATTCTTAAGGAGTTAACTTGTTAAATTCTCTTTTACTACGCTAAGCAACAGGACTTCAGCCATTGTGTCTGTAAACTCTTGAGAATTCTTATCTTGATAGATTGTCTTTTTCTCTACCTTGTGCACATCTATTCCTATGATGAAACTCTCATAAAACTTATTTTCTTTACTCCCTGGCATTAAATTTCGGCTGTCATTTGGTCCTCCAACCTTTTCTCCATTCAAGACCATTATGAACCTTTTTAAAATCAAGTGTGCCTTGCTTGTAGAGACTCCACTATTGGGTATTTGTTTGGATGGAATGGCTGACGACTATTCTATGACACTGTTCCAGCAAAATCAGTGGGAATGGTGTGGCTATGGGGCTTGTAGACAGAAAGCTGTTTTCTAGTCTTCTGTGTGGATTCCATAGCTGTGAATACTTGCAATGCACTTCTGTCTGCTCATTCAAAAAGAATTACTCATGTGTTCTGAAAAGTAGAAGATACAAAAATGCTTCTAACTTTTCAGGAATAGGTCCTGTGAGAAACATTAAGGAAAATAAGCCTATCTTTTGAAGACTACCAAACTAAGGTGTTAAGAGGTGTGTATGTGAACATCAGTTTGAAAACAGAGATTTGTCCTACATTTAGTTTATTTAGCATTGCATAAAATAAAGATGTTAATACAGGCACTAGTAGAACAAGCAAAATACAGCCATACAGTTAGAGGCATCAATATATGTGTACATTTGAGTTACATTGAAAATACCAATTTTCTAATGCGAGTTCTAAATTACAAATAGGACTCCAGCAGAACTCTTCAGAACATCCTGGACATTTGTACAATTATGAATCCATCTCTCTGTGTTGCTATTAACAACAGATGCTGTAGGAGTTGCATGGGTAGAGAATTCCAGCATTTTTACCATGATAAATGCTCAACTTAAACAGAAAAATGAAAAATTGCTAATATCATTATTAGGGATCTTTTTTTTTCTTTTCATACGTGATGGCATATTTTTGTAAAGCAAGACTATTAAATGGTTTTTAGTTGTAGGTGGATGTTGTTCTGGCCGATTTGCTTTCCGTCAGGCTGGATACAAGATTTGTGTTTTATTTAAGTATAAATATGGCAAATGCTAAGTGAAAAATGGAGCTGTGAGAAAACTAGGGTTTATGCTAACACTTACCAATCCAGTTTTAGCTAGCTGCAGTATTCTTAACATTTGACCAAGGACATCAAAGTAAAACTGACAATTCCAGTTGCTTTGCAGGTTTGAGTATAGCTGCATAGCTTGTACCTCAGGAAATCCTATCCAGCAGTCACTAATGGAAAAATCCAGCTTTTACAGCAGTCGATTAACTGTATTACAGGCATGTTGGTGATCTTGGAAATGTGACTGCAGATGCATTAGGTGTGGCAAGTGTATCAAAAAAGGACCATGTTATTTCTCTCTCGGGGCCACATTCAGTTATTGGACGTACTATGGTGGTAAGTATCCCTTGAATCTGACTTCCCCACACATTTTTGGAAAATTTATCATGGCAGTAATTTTTTGAAGAGATTTTATTTGTGAAATCTCAGTTGCATCTCTCAAGGATCAAAAGACAACAGAAACATCTAGTTAGACCAAAGTGCAAATCTGAAGATGTGAAGAAATAGGATTTTTTTGCCTTAAAAATGCTAAACCAACTATTTTGTGGTTTTCTTCATGGGATATCAAAAATGACTCTTAATAGCCCTTGAGTTCCACAAAATAAGTTGACTGAAATGTGTTATTTTTAGGTGAATGAAAATACTTTTACCCACATTTTGAGACTTTCTTTCCTGCTGTTTGGCTATATTTCTCAAGACTAAATTGCTGATATTTAGACCTAAAGCTTCTAGTGTATGTTGTCTTTGCTTCAGACAGATTGGTTGGATATCAGTGTGACTAAAAGTGAGCTTAAAGCATCTTTAAACATGGTTCCCCCTGCATTTTTTTGCCTATGATTGGTACCTTGTTAATACACTTTAAGATATGCACAGTATTAAAATATTTTAAGCTCTTCAGCCAGTATTTTAAAACGTAGGATGCAGTTCTGTATGTTATACTTGAATGCTTATACATTTGGTCATCAGATGGAGTTGTTTCTGTGAACAAATCATGTAGCCTAATTGCTGTTCATACTGGCCAACAGGAAGATTTGGGGGAAGCTGGCAACTTTGGAGCCCTGTCAGTGTAAACAGCTATAGTGGAAAGGCTGCCAAATATGGTTGTTTAAAAATTCAAGATTGCTGTGACAGTGAAGGGTGTATGAATACACAGTAAACTACTTTTCTTCTAAAGGTTACCTTTTGCACTAACCTGCAGGCTGTTAGAGAAACTACTTGTTATGTAGTATTTGTGTATTGCCTTCTGACTCACTTGCTCCATGAGAGTGAAATCAACTGTTTGACTTGAAATTAGATTGGAAACCACTTCATACTCACTGTCCCTTATGCTCAAGTTGGTGCAGAAGTCTTTCCAGCATCTTAGCTGAGATACCATATTAATTGCCGCAAGAGGTGCTAAACATATAAACTGTTGCAGCAAATAAAAGGCCAGCCAATACAAAGGTAGTTGGACAATTTTTAAATGTATTCTGTTTAAAACGGCCCTTAAAAAGTTATGTTTCAAAGAACCAAAAGATAGTTAAAGTGGCCAATAAGTTAGGAATTTTCCTCATCTGAATACCTTGGTCTTATTTGTTGCTTCTGCTCCTTTTAGGTTCATGCAAAAGAAGATGATCTGGGTAAAGGCGGAAACGAAGAGAGCTTGAAAACTGGAAATGCTGGTGCTCGTTTAGCTTGTGGTGTGATTGGACTGGCTAAGGCTTAGATACTTCAAGAGAAGCATTGTATATGAAAAACCACATGTGGATTGTCCTTGAGGAATTCTCAGATATTTCTTTGCTTAGAGAAAAAAAAAGGAACCACTTAATCCTATGGCTTTGTTTAATCTGGAAGTTAAGCTGACATGTCATATTTTGTATACCTATAATTAAAGTGGCTGTGAAACATAATTTATAAGTTATTGCCGTTATGTGGATACTGGCCAGCAGTCAACTTCTACTTGAGTGGTGAAGTCCTCTGGGCTGAGCTCATCTGGACAAAAAAACATTACCTGGTGGTGATAAATATGAAGCTAATTATGTCAATCTTTATTCTTGAAGGCTCTTAAGTTACCATATTTTTAATGAGTTATCATAACAGGATTTCTAATCTGAATAGGCAAGCTACCCTGGCTTCTTGTCCTTCAGAGCTCATGTAGATAAGTTCCATCTCTCAAACTAAAACTTCAAATTCAATTGTCACTGATTCTCCTGCCATATCTTATACATTTCCAGAAATAAACATGTAGGGAAACTTAAGTGGAGTCTTAAATGTACCTTTGCTTTTCAAGAGAAAGTATAATTGGAATTCTATGGATTATCTAAGGATTTGTTTTAAATAAGCTATGTAGAACACTATTGTCTTACTTCCTATAGAAACTGGGTTCTAGATAGCTTACATTTCATAGAAAGTTCAACTAAAGTTTGACTTAAGTGATCTAAAGTTGCATAACATTTTCACAAGGACACCTGTTGGAGCAAAGACACATCTCTACTATAGAAAGTAAATAGAGATGACTGCTTAAATAATTTCTCTGAGTTATTCAACAATAACAATGTGTTACTCAACTACATACTTGTAAAGATGGCTGCCAGACATACATAGCAGAGTTCCTTCCATGTCAATACTGCTGTTGGTAATTACTCCAGCTGTTAATTTTATTTAGTAAGGATTGACACAACCACTTTGCTAGCAGTGAGTAGTCATATCACACACATTGGAAAAGTTAGAGGACAGTGCTGCTGCTTAAAATGCTAATTTGTGTGTGTCTAACATACCCATACAAACTTTAATATACTTTAAAATGGTCTTAACCTTTTACCACACAAGGCACAATGCATTTGTTTTACATAGCTGCCTTGGAGCAATTTGGCATTGTTAATTCTTGAAGAATGTAGAGGCTGTTTTTGTGACCCAAACTGGCAAAATCTTACCTGGAGCCATCTACATTTTGCCTTTAAGCAAGCTGTTTATGCCATATATGAGTTCAAATAAAACATTACACTGTATTTTAAATAAACTTCCAGGGGACATCCAAGCTGTCCTTCAGAGCAGTAGTGAATACTGGCAATAAAAATTAAGTATTATAATACCTGTTCAACTCTAATAAAACTATAGTAGTCTTTAAGTAAAATACCCATGAACCTTGTGTCATTTGAAATTTCAATTCTGTTGATTCCAAGGAATTTTGAAGGGTTGGTTTGACTGTATCAATGCAGGCATGCTGCTTCAGTTACCTACATTGAGATTTTGAAATAGTGGCTACATACACTCTTATGTCTACATGACATCCCCTTTCAAATACAGATACTAAAACACTTTAAAATTTAACTTTCAGCAGATTTTACTGCTGACAGTGGTGGGGAAACAGAATTTAACAAGTGGAAATTGATTTTACAAGTATATTTTTCTTTATTCTCTTGTTGCAGTAAAAACTTCAAATCCTGCCTTTCAAAAAATTAACTGGTGGGTGGGAAACTCTGCCTTCAGCTGACTAGAAACAGTAAGAGAAGTACGGAGCATATCAGCCCAGTAGGTTAAGAGATACAAAACCAAAATGGGATAATATTTTGTGTGCTGCTGTTTGTTGCGGAGATTATTAGTTTGCCTAGGGTTAATTTGGAAACAACAGATACAGTTCTGGTTAGCTGATATTTGCTAAATCATGACTGCATTTTAGAATGTGCTAAGTGAACTAATTTTTCAATATATGTTATAAACAGTACTTGACCAGCTTTTGGAAATAGTATGATATTGGCAAAAGCAATAAGATAATATTTTGGGAACAACCATTTAAAACACTTGCTCTGGAATATTTCTCCAAGCTTATGGCATTTCTTGGTGATGAAGAAATTATAAGGTAGTGTGGAAATGTTTAAATATTAAATTTACAAAAGTGTGCTGATGTACTTTCTCAGAGACCTTGGCACTGTCAGGCAGACTGTTCCAAGGGCAACATTTATCACAGCATCTCTGATGGCCAGGAAAAAAAAGAGGCAGAAAATAAACCAATTTCACTGCAAGTAATTAATTTCCTTTTAAAACACTTAAAAGCTACTATATTTTAATCTAGCATAGTCATGTAAATTAAAATGCATAAATTTAAGAATCAACGTAACTATCACATATACTATGCTTCTGTCAACTGTTATACAAACATGTTTAACGGATTTAAACAAAGTCTAATTTAGACTGCAGTACAGCATTAACAGTTCAAACTTTAAGATGTTGAACAATCCTTATCACTTCTGTGCAGTGCAGGAAGAATAGCACACATTGAAGTTTGTTATGAAAATAGAGTTTATTAAAAACATCCCTATTTGTTTTTAGGATCTTTTACCGTTACCTTCACTTAAATTAAAAAAAAAAAAATAGAAAGCACTTCTAATTCTGACTTGTGAACTTTTTAAAGTCAAAACTTTTAAAAAGTTACAGCAAAAAATGGGTAATGGTTTATTCATTTGTTTTGTGTTATTCTGTAGCTATTTTAAATAGAAGGGAAGCAATCAAATTGCTTACATATCCCCATAAACTATAGAGGAATTGTGATATAGCAAAAGCAAATATACAGCGTATTGTACAACTAAAGCTCTACACTTCAATGTCACTTTTCATTTGACAAAAATCCAGTCTCTAGTGAGAAGCATCTACAACTGAATCAGTAGATTTTTCAGGTTGTTCACGAGATGAGGTAGTCTCAGATGCTGACTCTTCAGGTTTTACACCTGTAGGTTTAGATTCCCCTTTACTCAGTTCTGAAACAGAGTCTGTGTTTTCTAATTTGCCACTCTGGGATTCATGGTTCTTAACACCATCTGCCCTGTCTGTCAACTCAGGTTTTTCTTTTCCCCGATTTTCATCTTTTTCTCTACGAGATTCCCTATCTCTTGAATCTCTGTCTCTTTGTCCGCTGAAACGCCTATTTCTTTCCTCCAGGTCTCTGTGTCTATCACGTTCAGGGCTTCTTCTTCCCCATTCTCTCCTTTCACGGTTACCAAGGCGTTCATGCTCTCTGTCGTCATTGCGATTACCATAGCGCTCACGCTCATTTTCTATCCGATTTCCAAATGACCTCCTTCCAAACCTTTCCTGGTCTCTATTTGGAGTAAATGGTTGCCTGTCATTCCTGAACTGCCTTCCATCTCTATTATCATCAGGTCCTCCAGGCATTCCACCAGGCCTTGCAAAGTGACCAGGTGGTGGGAAAGGGCCTTTCATCCCATGAGGTGGAGGCATCCCAAAGCCTCCTGGGCCTGGTGGTGGGCCTCTGTGCATCATATGGGGAGGCACATGCCGAGGTGGCATCATTGGAAACCGTTGTAGATGAGGTGGTGGCATTCCTGGGGGTCGCTGGAGTGGTATCAAACCAGGCCTTGCACCCAAAAGGCCTGTGGAAGGGGTCTGGACACCCATCACAGGGCTAGTGGTAACCCCTGGAGTACCTGAAAACAAAAAGAAAATCAGTTAGATACTTTCAGCCATATGTCTATCATCTCTCAAGGAATGTTTCTGAACTCCTTACACAATATATGGTGTGCTGGGTTTAATCTTCATTCCTACAACAGTAGGAAAAGCACAGAATTGCTGTGTTGACAGTAATGAAAATGCTGTTATGAGGAATCAATACCAAATCATGACTAAATGTAAGTCCCACTGAATCCAAGAAATTAGCTACCTTGGAAAAAGGTGGAATAAAAACCAAATAAATCTATGAGGAAATCAAGATCCAACCAAAAGTTACAATTCAACATAACCGCAAAGATTTCTGCCTTTCCCAATATACTTTTCTCTATCCCAACTATTTTTCCTTATACATCTGGTACCAATTTTTACTTGGGACTCCAGAACAGTGGGGTCTGCTTACAACATTTTGCCAAATACAAGGTCTTTCAAGTCCTACTGATTCTCACAGCTGTAAGCATATATGACTTCATCAATTGAAATAAGTGAGGCTGGTGAGTGCTTAAATGCAAAAGAAGGAAGAAACGTTTGACTTAAATGCAACACAATTACGTTAGCTAGATAACGAATAAAATTAGGTATGTCTTTTTATTTAAATAATCTGAAATAATTTTCTTACATTCTTTAATTTTTTTGTTGTGGAATCATGTATAGAAGGTTTTGTAGATATAGTTCAAGTTTCATACAAAGAATTAGTTTCATCTTGGGCAAATGCATATGAACTGAATACACTCATCTCTGTATTGCATTTTACGATTCCAATACAGCTAGAAAGCAAAATGGAGCCATCCCTCCATCAGAGAAATGACTGCAAGTCAAGCAATTATGTACTGTACTGGAAAGTAGTATTTTATATTTATTCTAAAATATATTCAAATTACCCAAAAGGAGTTCCTGAATAATCTACTAGTAAGATGGTCAACCCTCCTTTGTTGGAGCTTTTTATCAGATGTCACATGTAGATTCCTGCACTTGGACAGATAACAGGTATTTCTTCCAACAATGTATTTCTGTGATTCTGAGTCTGCCCTTCTGAGTCTGCCCACAACAACTAGTTTGTTACTTTATCTGGCATTTACTCCTTCCAGAGAAGTGCAGGACACAATGAGCTGTTCTATATAGAGATCTCCACTGTGACTATGGAGATCAGGTCTGAGTTACTAATGAGCCAAAAAATTCACTGGGTAACCTTTGACTTCACACTTAGCCTTGTTGTGAGGATGAAGTAGAGAGGAGCATTGTGTATGTCATCTGCAGCTAAATGGAAGAGAAATAGAATGTGTAATAAATAGTGAGAAAAGCACCATGTGCTCATTCAATACTTAAAACAGCGCATGAATGAGTGAGTAGGTTCTTTGCCAAGGTGGATGGTTAATTTTTTTTGCTGGTGCTTCCCGAAATGAACTCAGGAGAATCAGGCAAGGTCACTTAGGACAGCAAGAAACAAGTATCACTAGATCCTGTGTGCCCACCTGGGGAACTGCCTTCCTTTTCTTCCGAGCATCATTTGCCTCTATCTAATAAAATGCATGGGGGGGGGGGGAGAAATGGAATATATGACCACTGCAGCAGCTATAACTGGCCGTAGGTCCTAGTCGAAGTAAAACAGTCTTTGGAGACATGTCAACAGTAAACATTATACCGTTCACATGAGGAAACGTGCTTCTACTGTCAATTATAGCTATGGTAAAATCTTGAATCTTTCTACATATTTTGGTTCTATTTCCATCCTAGAGGAGAGGGGAAAGAGATCTAAGTGAACCAGAAACCAAGGAAACTGCATGATTCAGAACAATTTAGGAATATGTAATGTTACGGAAGTAGAATCTAAGAGAGCAAGTTAATGTAGAATGGGCTGCCCAATGTGATTTTGGTGGGGAAAACATGCTGTATTGTTCCAGAAAGGTTTTATCTCTGCACTATACAAAAATATATTTGAAGAAAGGAAGTACTGTAGACATTCTCTTTTCCACTATTCACTCTCATCTGAATATCTTATATACTGTAATACAGCAAGGGAAGCTTACTAGGGTGGGGACCTTTTTTCTAACCATCCTACTCAAAAGATCTGTAACCCCTAAAGTCCTGAAGCAGCACATGATGCTTCTACTCTGTTGGTTGAACCAGAATGCTTCTTTTGTGAGATGAGAGTATACTATAACATCATGACATGTACTGGTATAACCTGCAAGCTCATGATGTGGGCGTTGTTTTCCAATATATATAAAATTACTAAGAATTCATAAGTCAGGTAATTTTTTTGGAATCTGTCAACAGGATAAAGGCAACTAAATGTCATTTCTAATATTAACTGTTCTATTTTTTAATTCAAAGAAAAATAGGGTGTATGCTGAGCACGTTAACTATGGAAATAATTCTACTGTTTTTACCAGACTACCTTCATAAGTTTGTTTTGTGCATGTTTGATTTCTTTCTGCTGCCTAGTCATCACTAAGCATTTATCACTTTTAAAAATTAACACACACACACACAAAATATTTTACTATGTTCCTATTGTGGAGAGCTTGCATCTCAGTTGGACTAGCCAATAACAGTAAACATTTCACAGTATTTTACAAAATAAAGTTTGGAATGGTACTCCAATGACACTTTTTGGTTACTTAACAACATTAAAACTGTTTCATATTGCTTTTTGAAAATTTATTAAGAGTAGCAGAACTTGCTTTGTAAGCTAAAAAAGTTACGCAACCTAAAATAATGTTGTAAATTATTTCCTTGTTCTAACGTTCTCTTTTCCAGGTAACGTCTGATTTACTTTATTTTTACAGACATTTAGCAAATGTTATGAGATATGATGATACATAAATTGGCTTTAATACCAATATCAAAAGCAATTATACAGTAAATCCACACAACTAGAGATATGAAAAAAAATTATAAACTAAATCTTTGTTACCCTTTCATTTCCTCTAGCATGAACATGGTGCTTCAATTTCTATCCTTGAATTAAATTACAGTGACTTCAAAACCATGTCTGGGGATTAAAGTTTACATATGTACTAAAGGTTAGGGGAGGTCTAGGACTCTAACATATTCCTGGTTAATGTTGCATGGAGTAAATTGTTAGCAACAATGTGCTTTGAAGGAATTATGTATGGCACTAGTAACGATCTTTGCTTTTTATTCTGATGTCTTGGCAAAGGTTATTTAAAACTAGAACATGTATACATTCCATCAATAAATATTATGAGCTGTTCTGGCAGCCTCCTCCACAACAGCACAATGGCTAACTCAAAACTTACACAATTTATTAACAATGGAACTGAAAACAGGCTTGGCCAACAAGGCCTCACCAGACCTTGAGTCAAGCGGATGCCAATATCCTGCCTTTAACTACTACTCAACTTTACCATTCTCAGGGTTGACCTTTTGCTGGAGAGAAGAAGCCTCTTTGCTCCACTGGTTCAAGCATCCCCTGGATGTGGGCAAGGCAGAGCGTGTCACAGCAGGGGTGCTGGATGGAGATGGTCCTTTGCCCTTGAAGATGGGTTGCTCTGGCACTGGTGCCAGCATAGCAAGAAGGCTCTTGGTAGGTATTGTCCTACTCCACAAGACAAGTAGGTCGACCCGTGCTTCATTCCAAGAGTCTCACCTCTGGAGCACTTTCTGGCCTTCTTTGGAGGGACAGCCTTCCTGGTCAGTACCTCCTCTGCCCGGCACAGCTCCCAAATTGACATCTATCTAAAGGTCCTCTTCCTCTGTCGTCAACCCCTCCTTATGTAGCACCCCCGCCATTGCCACACCCATCTCCTCCAAGGTGCTCCCTTGCAGCTGTGTTGCTACTCTCCAGTCAATTGGAGATTTGCTGGTTCAGAGCATACCTACCAAGCTGTCCGGAGGTGGGGAACCCATGCAGAGTGGGACCAGCCCAACAGGCTAGGCTCTCGCTGGTCCCACAATTATCTAAGCCCAAGAGATCTCTCCATCTATTCTGTAGTTGCTGTTCCCTGATTCACTTCACAGAAACTTCAGCAGAAAACATATTTTATATTGTGAATAAACACTCAGTTTATGCTACTGTTTTTAGAAAATACTGTTATTTTGTAATAAACTCGAGAATAGACTATTGCAATGTTCTCTATGTGGAGCTGCCCTTGAAAGTAATTAAGAACCTGCAGTAAAACGCAGCAGCCAGGCTGGTGTCAAGAAGATCGAAATATGACCATATTTCTCCTGTCTTGGTTCATTTGCACTTGCTGCAAGTATGCTTCTAGGCCAGTTCAAGATGCTGATGTTGACATTCAAAGCCCTAAATAGTTTAGGGCTTTGCTACTTATCTGGCTGCCTCTCCCTGAGAAGGACCTCCCATCCTTCCTGAACTTCCCAATCCATGATGTTACAGGTGGCCACCCCAAGGGAGGCCCAGGAACTGGGCCATCTCAGAGGTAGCCACCTCATTGTGTAATTCTCTCCTGGTAGAGGTGCGAAAAGCCCCTTTTCTCCTCAGCTTTAAAAAACAAGTGAAGATGTGGCTGTTCATTCAGGCCTTCCACAGCCTTACTCCTGGTTAATTTTTTTCCCTTCAATTACTGTCATGTTGTTATTTTTGGGTTAATTATTTGTTTTGCCATCATCTTCTGTCTCGGTTATTTTAAAAAATATATATAGTTGATACTGGATCAATTTTTCTTTTGTTTGATCTTTTAATTGATGTCTATTATTGAATTTTATTTTATGTCTATGCTATTTTATCATCAGCCACCTGAGTAGTGGCTTGGTCACTTGATGGGCAGGGTAAACATTTTAAAAATAAATATTCACACAGAAAGAAAGTGAGTAAACCACATTCATCCTTGTTCAGATTTCAACTAAACTGGACGTTACCTAGTATTTTAAAAGCTCACAGTTTCGATATTCTCAATTTCTATAGGAGACATATTTTTGCAAGCACACTTATTTATGTGTCTCATTATACATTTGTCCAGAATTTTCTACATTGGTGGGTTCTTTTGCTGTTTATTTGTCGCCATGTACTCTATGAAATGATATCACTTCTCCTCACAAAGCCTGCTTTTCTGTCCTGTTGTCACCTGTAGTTCTTGTGTTTGTACAAAGCTGCCACTGTCAGCTTCTGCTGCATCCATGTATTTATGCATGGTTTGATCTCTCACAATGTCTATTTTTGCTACTAACAACAGATATAAATCAGTCTCTTATGCATCAGCTTTATATTTTGCCTATTAAAGATAGAAAACAGAAATAATTCACCTCTATGCTATATTCACTGACCTCTTATTTCATTAAGTTTCTTGTCACATCTTGCCAGTATTTTTGTATCTTTAGGAGCTCTAGCCACTCATGAGCTATTGTGCTTTTGGCTTTTCATTGTCTCCACAACTGTGGTAATTTCCTGACAATATTTTGAAAGCTTTTCTGGACTGTGATTCCATCTATAAATTATTTTTAGAGTTAACTCTCACATCCTTGTTGATACGGACTGTAGGCTAGGGGAGGCCCAAAGACTGTGCCACTGAGCATCATTGTGTAGTAATTAAATCTGTTTCCCAGGCTGTTTTTCTTCTTGAGTGCCCATATTTTAAATCTTTTAACCACTGATGTAATTTTGAAATGCATCATTTTTTAGTCTTATTTGCTTGGCAACACCTTTCTTCTTTGTTGGTGACTGTCAATGATCTGGTTTTGTGCTGATTTTTCTGAAGTCTGTAATTTGTGCTAAATGTATGGAGTGATTTGTATGCCCAGTAGTTTAAATCTCACTTCCACCATTTTGATTCATTTTTCCTCCTTGACAAGATCTTTGATTCCATGTACTCAACTTCCCATTTCTTGAACTTCTGTCTTTTCTGGTAAAAATAAATAAATAAATTCAAGGGTGGCATACTGTATAAAGGGTTTTATAGGAAAATGAATGGGAGCTAATGCTGATGACCACAATTTCCAAAATACTAGTGTATCTCTCAGACATGGGTTCTTATTTTGATGTATTAACTTCATATATAATATATTCGCTACCTATTAGTTTTAATCATTCCATATATATCTAGGTGTTTTTGTCTCCTCTTTTAACAAACTTCTTATTTAGATTGATACGCTTCACAATACAGTTGTATATCTGTATCACTAGTCCTATTTTGGACTTTAACTTCATCTGAGTTGATTTTTAAAAGCTAACTCCTTTTCCTTGCCACAGATGTCTAAATCATTCTTTGTCATCTTCCCCTTTTATATGCACTAGGTAGACAGGTCTACTACAGTTACATGAATTTTGCAGTACAGTGGTGCCTCGCTTAATGGGCGCTCTGTTTTTACGACGAAATTGCATAAGGACGAAGTTTTTGAGGGAATTTGGCTTTGCGATCATCGGGAACCGATTCTTGCAAAATGACCATTTTCCTACAGCTGATCGGCGGTTTCAAAATGGCCGCCGGGTTAACAAAAATGGCCACCTGCTGTTTTCTGGGACAGATTCTTCACTGCACGGGCAGCGAAAATGGCTGCGCAATGGAGGATCTTCGCTGGATGGTGAGTTTCATGCCCATAAAGGTAAAGGTAAAGGTTCCCCTTGACAATTTTTGTCCAGTCGTGTTCGATTCTAGGGGGCGGTGCTAATCCCTGTTTCCAAGCCATACAGCCAGCGTTTTGTCCGAAGACAATCTTCCGTGGTCACATGGCCAGTGCGACTTAGACACGGAATACTGTTACCTTCCCACCGAGGTGATCCTTTTTATCTACTTGCATTTGCATGCTTTCGAACTGCTAGGTTGGCGGGAGCTGGGACAAGCGACGGGCACTCACTCCATCACGTGAATTCGATCTTACGACTGCTGGTCTTCTGACCCTGCAGCACAGGCTTCTGTGGTTTAGCCCACAGCACCACCACGTCCCTACCCAAACCCATAGAAACACATTAATCGGGTTTTAATGTATTTCTACTGACTTTTTAATATTGCTTTATGATGTTTTTGTTCTACAGCAATTTCGCTGGAACGAATTAACATCGTAATGCGAGGCACCACTGTACAGTCATCTCAATACTTCCTATTCTCCCTAATATAATGTTTAACATTTTCCAATCTTTTATTTACTTATAAGTAAACAAGTCATGTTATTAAGGGTATAGAGTTTCTATACATTAATTGCTATGTATCATTAATGCCAAGGTATTTAAAACTTGAGTACGTACTGGGGGTATTTTTTTTGTCCTTGAAGGCTAATTTGTTTTTCCTTTGTCATTTTTAACCAAAATTATTTTGGTTCTGTGTAATTAATTGAAATATTGTGTATTTTTAAAATATATCTATATCTTCTTTAGTTCAGATATTGTGTCTTCATCATTTTTCATAGTCATATATGTCCTCTGCAAAAATTTTTGTTCAATTTCATTTATTTTTATTACTTTTATTTTGCTACTACTGTGCTCATGACCTGGGGTTCAAATCCCAGGTAGCCGGCTCAAGGTTGACTCAGCCTTCCATCCTTCCGAGGTCGGTAAAATGAGTACCCAGCTTGCTGGGGGGGCAATGTGTAGCCTGTATAATTAAAATTGTAAACTGCCTGGAGAGTGCTTGTAGTGCTATGGGGCGGTATATAAGTCCAATAAATAAATAAAATAAAATAAATAAATCATATCTGCTAATAATTCAATTGCTATTGCAAACAATCATGAGGAAAGCACCTCTTCCTAATAGTGTTGGAGTCATAGCAATTCCATTTATACAGGTGTCCTTGAATTTATAGTTTTTCCAAAATGCTTATAAATGTATATAGAAATCTTTCCCCACCATTAAATTGGAATGACTGGGCCCATTCCAATTTATCAAATGCCTTGAGAGCTTCAAGCAGTATTGATATTTTCTTCTATGTACGCTTTTCCTCTATGTATAGAGGAACATCTAGTGTTCACCTAGTAGAGTCTGCTATGTTTCTTCCTGGCATAAAGTATGCTTGTTCTCCTTTAATATATTTCCTTTAATATATTTTGTTGTTAATGAATTTATTCTTGTAGTCATGATGGAGAACAGTTTCATGTGCTGGTTAAGGAGTACAATTTGACATTATGATGCTACTTCCATGAAATCACCACCTGACTTGGGTATTGCTATCTCTTCCTTTTAACAATGTATTCTCAAATGAGGTACAGTATTATAATTTCTTCTAATTTCTTGTAAAATTCTCCAGGGAAATCATCACAGCTATTTTTCTTTCTTAATGTTCCTTGTGGCTTTGAGTTCCTCCTTCATTACTAGGGCTTCTAGGACTGCCTTCCAACTCGCTTTAATTTGTTGATTTGGTAGGGAATCAATAAATTGTACAGCATCAACCCTGGCTTCGATGGCTGAGGTATACCACTGCCTAGATGTGTATTTTCAACCATTTTAACCCTATTCCACATTTCTTTCTGAATTCTCTGCTCCAGATTTGTACCGTGACATGTACACACATGAACTGATTTCACAGTCCAAATATCTCACACAATACTGAAAAAAATGAGATGGGAGTAAAGCATATCAACAGTAATCTATCCCCTTGGGGAAATGACAACATTCAAGTACAGTATATGCTATGATGCTGTAGACAAGTGTAACATCAAGCACACTAGCCAATATCCTATTGTTAGTCCCAGCTAGAGTAGACCTACTGATTCAATGGGATTTATTTAAGTACTTATAATTCAGCAAATTGCTTCAACGGATCTCCTTTCACTGGGACCAGTAACAGATAAAAATATTACTTGTACTGACAATAGAACACAGATATACCAAAACTGCAACCTGCATAAAATGTGGTTGGGGAACTACAGTGACCATTAAGGTAAGTCATGGAAACAATAAGGTTAAGAAGCAGTTCTGTGTATAGCAATTGGGGTGCAGTATTCAAAAGACCTATGATAAACTAAAATACAAGTACTCAGAAGGTAGACCAGGATCTACTGGCAGAGTTCTGGGTGACCTACAGGAGATCAGAAAGGATTATCCTCTTCCAAATGTTTAGCAGCAGCAACAACAACAATATAGCCCTACAATGAAGCATGCTGCCAAAGGAGGACACTTGGGGCAATGAGTGGATTTTTGCATGGAAAGAAAGACCTATTCAACTCTGGTGTTCAAGATATATTACTAGGCTACAAATTCTTTCAATCTAGGTATCATGGCTTTGAGTGAAGTTCCAGTTCACAAATTGAGTTTAAAAAACAAAGGTAGATCCCATAAACCTGACATCTGCCTGTACCTGGATTCTAATACTCTAATACTAATAGGATTGATATATTCTTCTTAGATTTATTTTCAGCCTATTTGTAGTAGATTAAAATGTTGAAATTTGAAGGAAAGCTTTGCAGATACCCTGGACTGCCAGAAAGAAAAACAAGTGGGTCCTAGATCAAATCAAGCTTGAAGTATCTCTGGAGACAAAAATGTTGAAGCTAATGCTGTCCAACTCTGTGCACATCATGGGAAAGCAGGATTCTCTGGAAAAGACAGTAAAGCTGGGAAAGGTGGAAGGCAGCAGAAAAGAAGAAGACCAAATATAAGATGGACTGACTCCCTAAAGGAAGCCACGTCGGAGTTTACAAGAGCTGAAGAAAGTGCTTGAAGATCTTTGGGAGATTGCCCTTTCATAGGCTCACCATGAGTTGAAGGAGACTTAACAGCACATAACAATAGCAGAATGTGATGACAAGCTCTAATTGTGATGTGTTATATTATATCTAGCTAAAAGAGGGACAGCTTCATTATTACTGGACCCCATTAACAAACTGAAAAATATTATCTTACAGATTCCCCCAGAGCCATCCCCCTCAGCAAGAACTTTAACCATTTTTTCTTTAGTGTGTGGGTCCATGAACCAAAGTAATTTTGTTAGCATGATATTTTAAAACAGAAGATTCATTTTAACTTGTTCCAACTGGAAACTTAATAAAAACTTAAATATTAATCAAGAAGTTCAATGAAGCAAAACAAAATCAGTTCTGTGATGATGCAATGGTAGTGCTGTAAACTTTGACAAATGTACTCTTAACTGCTGAATTCCAACCACATGAACACTCATACATTTCTGAATCACTGAAAAGAAAATAAGCTTAGAAAGCTTAGAACACTTTACAAAGATACACAGGGCTGCATGTCTGATGTGATTTCACCAATGCACAACACACACACACACACACACACACACACAGAGAGAGAGAGAGAGAGAGAGAGAGAGAGAGAGAGGATAGTGGACACTGAAACAAGCTTCTGGAAATTCTGTTTTCATTTTTTAAAAAAACTTCCAGACTGCATGTTTAGTTCTATCAATAACAAAGTCAAAATTACACACACACAAATTATACACATCAGCTAATTTTTGTCAGATCATCTTTCTTCATATGAAATTAAATTACCAGGCACCAGAGCACCAAATATATATAACAGTATCAATATTCAAAGGGAAAATGTACTGCTATAAGGTTTGGGAAACTGACACTTGCAATGGTTGTTGTGGGTTTTTCGGGCTCTTTGGCCGTGTTCTGAAGGTTGTTCTTCCTAACGTTTCGCCAGTCTCTGTGGCCGGCATCTTCAGAGTGCTGTCCTCTGAAGAACAACCTTCAGAACACGGCCAAAGAGCCCGAAAAACCCACAACAACCATTAGATCCCAGCCATGAAAGCCTTTGCGAATACACTGACACATGCAACTTTACTTTTAAAAAGATATTTGGCAGCTACTGGGGGATCCTTTTTCCTTACACACCAAGGAAGCCATTTTAAGTCATGTTTTCTATACGAGAGAGCTCACATGCTGCTCTGTTTTCAGTGAACTCAAATCATGCCAGACACAGATAATCCAATACAATATTAACAATTATTGAGAATTATCTTCACGGAAAATCTATTTTAAGTTAATCTATTATATGCTGTTCTACTGTCTCTACAGAAAGTAGCCCTCTATGCTACTCAGACAATTTTTGGATGAAGATACATGCTTCAAAATGTCTTTAAAAAACATGGTTATATTCACCATCCCATCTAATCAGAATTTATTTACTTCTGCAACTTAAAATTAGTGTGTAATGTTAAACATCCGGGAAAGTTTTTCTTTGAAACAACCACATTGAGATAGTTCAGCTTTTAAAGACACTGCTGTTTCTGTACACCTCTTAGAATCCTGAATTGTTAATAGAACCTGGTAGTAACCATATATTCAACTAGTTGTGTAGAATTTGCAGAATCCACCGTTCCTCTTATACTGAAATATTGTTATATGAATGTCTTTGGTGGAAGCAGGCTTTCAACAAGCACCATGTTACAGTAGTAGACAAGTAGATCAAATAGATAGTATCCAAGTTCCTCTACACGCAACAGTTTTTCAAGAGATAATTGCTAGTACAGGAACTACATGAACTTTAGTCACATTAAACAATGTAAGCATTTTTTCTCCCAAATCTAAACCTGAAATTAAGCTTTGATTCTCATCAGATAACACCCGCCTCCCTAGAACTACATCCAGATTTATGTGGACTCTGCGGTTGGATGAAACTGGAGAGTGGCTGAATTGCTTAGCAGCTGCCAACCAGTGGTCCATATCATTCCTATAAACCAAGAGGAAGGGTGAGGGGAGGCATACTCCCACGATACTGATCTACTGCTTCATGAAGGATGGCTTCTGAAGCAAAGTATGAACCTGGACAAAAGATCTGGATGCTAGGTTTCCTTCTGTTGACTGTAGTACTCCTTCGCCATCTTTAGCTTTGGGTTTAATATACTGAAAGCAATAGACAATACTAGCATTAAGATAATATTATCTCTGGAATTACACATATTAAATGTGTCAAAATGTAAACACATTTTTTTAAATGCCAAAAAGAGAAGCAGATGAATATGAATGGAGGGAAACACCAAAACACACACTTACAAAGAAGATAGCCTGAAAAGTATAAGAAGAGACTAAACAGACTGCATTTCAAGCATAAACTTTGTGGATGTATTTAAGGAATGAAGGAAGGAGAAACATCCCAACTGCATTCATTCCTATTTGCAGATACATCTATCCACACCTTACGAAATCAGGAAAAATTACTTCTAGTAAAATTATCCACAAATTCCTAGTTATTTTCTTTTCACAGCATCTGATACACTTCCACAATTCATCTAGATTTCATTAAAATGTTCCTATCATCTCTTTCAGACAACAGAGACTGAGATGGTAGGCAGTTAAAAATTTAACACAGGAGATGTCCAGTTATGATCGAATGAAGAACATAATTCCTCCTTCCAATTCTGAATCAATTAAAGACTGAATACTGAGAGGACAAATGTATTACTCATAATTGGAGATTCCACAGTTAAATGCTCTACTCCCTGCCATCATATTGTACAAAATATATTGTAATGGACAGAAAATGTTTGGTTTGTAGCATTCTGACTTTCTAAAAACTATCAAGTAGAATGAATGTTTTTGAAGGAAATGCATGTATGCTGATACATGTCCATCAAGTGAACCGTGAACTTACCAAGGAGTGGAACTGACTGAGATACAGGAGCTGATATACTTGCTGAAGTTGCAGGTGGTGGGGCATTTGAATATCCTTTTGATGTATCTGTATTTTCACCATTTCCTCTAGTTCCAGTAACTACTGTTGGAATGGGATTCCCCACATTAGACTCTTTTGTAGTGTCTTCATTTATGCTGGCCACAGTAGCTAAAACACAGAAACAATAGGAGCATTGTAAAATGGCACATACTTCTGTTATAATTATCTTTAAGATTTTACAAATCATACTTACAATTTGGGATATTTACTCCTACAGAAGGAGGAACAGAGACTGGAGGAACTGAAACTGGAGGATTAATAGGAGGTGGTGGTCCAGGAGGAAGAAAACCTATGAAGATAAAAATATTTGAAAAATCATTTCCACAATAGAAAGCCAATCATATTTATCCTTAATAGGAAAAGAATCGCCTCAGGAATACATAGGAAAGAAATCCCTGAGAGTATTATATACCTGGTGGTAAATGCATTGGATTGAAGCCAGGTCGCAAAAATGGTGGTGGTGGTGGTGGAGGAACTCCAGGACCAAATCCAGGAGGTGGTATTCCTAACGGAGGGGTAAATGTTGGTGGCTGAAGTGTACCAACCATCGGAGGACCAGGTTGATGGGGTGGGACCTAAAATGGAATGAAAATATTTAATTAACATACAATTCTACAGTTCTGTACCTCTGAACAAAGACTTTGTGTGACCTTTGTTTTAACAAAGCAATCTGCTAGAATTCCTTATCTTCAAAATAAGTGTGCAAAAATCATATTACTAAATCTTTTCCTCTAACCATGTCCAGCTATTTTTAGTATTCAAACCAAACACAACTGAAAAAAACCAATACATGTGGGAAATGCAGTATTTGACAATTTATCATAATCCTTTATATTCATATCTGTCTTTAAAACCAATTAAATAAAAATCATATATATATACATAAATGGACACATATTATATTTATATAAAAAAAGGAATCCTGGCATACATATTGTTCCATGTTGAACACTGAATAGCTTTCATAAGTCTAGAGTTTTTAAAGCTTCTTGTCTCTCAGTCTCACTGATTTGAATAACTGAGCTATTTGCTGAATGCGGCTAATCAACTCTTTATACATTATCATTCATATTTTTCCACTTGTTAGAAATAATTTTTTCCTGCCATTCAAAATTAAATATATTAATATATTTTTGATAAATAAGTCTGAAACCATCCTAGCAAGATTCGGGCAGAAATTAAATCAAATTTTGATACCAATGCCTCTTTTCACCACACTCCAAAAACACTTTACAATAATGTCATTAAAGACAGCTTCAAATATTTCTGAAACAAATCTTAATAAAAGTACATGTACAACCGGCACATTCTCAATGAAACAGTTTTTGTTCATCTCTTGTCTGTATCATCCCTCTTGTCTGCAATCCCAACTTAAATACTGTTAATGTTTAACATGGAGTGAGAAACAGTTTGCCCTCCACATACATTGGACAGAACTCTCACAATCCCTTATCACTGACATTGTTCAGGGGCTGATGAGAACTGCAGATCAAAGCTTTCCCACTCCTGTTGCACCATATCCCAACAAATTGTAACTTAATGTTTTCAATCCAGTTCAAGATTATGCAACTGCAAAAATACATGGAGGTGGATGTTCGTATTCCATTAGCTTTTTTCTCCCCCCCCCCCGAGCCTGTTTTTTCTCCACACTCTTTGATAAAGTCCCAATTTACAACTACTTTGTACCATAGACCTGCATAGTCAGCTATATTCCTTCTTACTATTTCCTTCAGTTTCCACTGCAATACAATGTACAGTGGTACCTCAAAAGACAATTACCCGCAAAACTATGAATCCGCATGATGAGGTTTTGCGATCACCATTGAGTTCAAAAACAGTGTTTCCTATGGGTGATTATCGCTGGACGATGTTTCGGTCCGTGCTTCACAAGACGGTTCCCCTCCCCGGGACCGATGCTTCATAAGACAACGATTTTTACAGCTGATCAGCGGCTCCGCAAAATGGCTTCCTTATGGGCGATTTTCGCAAAACAACAACTATTTTTCCCATTGGAACGCATTAAACGGATTTCAATGCATTCCAATGGGGAATCTCATTTCGCAAGATGATGTTTTCACTAAACAGCGATTTCAAGGGAACAGATTATCATCGTCTTGCGGGGCACCACTGTATTACTTAGTCATAGTAAACCTCCTTGAGACTCTGTGGTTACACATGTAGCAAACATCTGTGGCGTTTACCCCGTGGCCCCTGCTTGTTTCACCAAACACAGGGCTCACACGAGTATCCCAACACGCCCTTTAACATGCTGCCACCAGTTGATCTCTTTATCAACCTATATTTCCTATGAAAGACCGAGATCCATTAAGTACTGAACTTTAAAACGGAAACAGGTTTATTGATTACAAGTTGTTTTAGGACTAGTTCTTAAGCACATTCTTAAAGTTACACAAAGCTTCAGTATTTTACTTTAACCTCTTCTATCTTTTAATTAATACAGTCACAACACTCTCTCTCTCTGCCTCAAACCCGAAATTGTTTTTTCTCCCCACTATGTCTCTGCCTCTCCCGACTCTGTCTCTGTCTCGCTAAACTTCTGACTCACACCTCCCTCCTGGTTTCTCTGGCTCCGCTGTCCAATAGCTCCCATAGATGCAGGCCAATACCATTATATATATATAGGAAGACAGGGTGTTTGCTACAACATCTATTTCTATAATGGTACATTTCATGTTTCCCCTGTCTATTCCAGTGGGTTTCCTAAGCCTCTGGAGCAGACTTTGGCAGCATGCAGAAAAAGAAACTGTCACATTCCCGCCTGTCCCTTGGTTATTTCACCAAGCAAAGGGCACAAGCTACATGTTGTGTCGCTGCCACCAGATGATTACATCAACATTATTTACTATTAATGATAGAGGTCCAGGCAATCTGTCATTTTAAAAAGAACCAAATGTAAGTTGTTTATTATTACAGGTGATGAAGGTACAGTTGATGTCATTAACTCTTAACAAAACGTCCTACTTCATCCACTCTCAACCGCCAACCCTCTCTCTCCACTCCAAACTCCAAAACCCAAATCCTCTTATCTCCCCTTCCTGGAGAGACTTTTATATCTGGTAACTCCACCTCTCCAGCACACTCATTGGTACATGCAGATAGCCCATAATCTTCATGACCTGGGAGGACACCACATCCCTCACCCCTTAATAAGTTTGTGATAGGAGGGAAAACAACGGTTTGCCCTCATAAACAAATGCAAATACATGTAAAAGTGCAAATATTAATGTCTTACATTACTAAGGATACATTACTTACATTAATAAGGATTACATTACATTACTCTCACATTACTAAGGATACATTACTTACATTAATACGGATTACATTACATTACTCTTACATTGCTAAGGATGCTTACTATTATTTTTACCATCACTATACCTACTCTTAGTTTATAAATATCCAAGCAAATGTTGCACTTTAAGCATATTCCATAACTATTACACAAACAGAACAGTTAATATTGAACTCAGATAAAAACAAATAATCTTCTCTAGTCATTTGGCCTCCTAGACAAAGCGTCAGCAACCACATTCTGGGTCCCTTTTACACTGCAGATTTCAAAATCAAAGTCTTGTAAAATCAGCACCCATCTCATCAATTTGAGATGAGATGGGCTTGAAAAATCCTTAGCCACAGAAGAGGACAGTGGTCGGTGCACAGGACAAATCTTCTCCCCCAAATGTACAGCTTCAGCTTTTGCAGTGTCCATACAATAGCTAGATACTCTTTCTTGATGATGGATAAATGTTTATCACCAGGTTGGAGTTTCTTGCTGATGTAAGTTACTGGATGTAGACTCCCCCACTCCCATTCCCATGTTCGACATATCCGTGTAGATGATGAATTCACGGTTGAAGTCCAGTGCAATAAGGACAGGTCCTGAAGTCAGCGCCCTCTTCAGATGATCGAAGGCTACCTGGCACTCTGACGTCCACTGGAAGTTTTCAGCTTGCTTCTTTTGGGTTGTTTTCTTTTTGATTAGTGGCTTCATTTTCTCAACTGTGGGGAGGGTAGGCAGTTTCTTCAACTCCTCCAGAACATCTATGGCTGCGTTCTTTGAAATTTTCTTGCCCTTGCCTTCACCCTCACCCATAAACTTGACAACAGGTACTTTTGTTACAAAGCTCTTCATTATGAGGACCACCACTTTTCCAAGTCATCTCAAAATTCACAGGCAAGTTCCCTTTAGGTGCAATCTCAAACACTTGGCTTATTTCAGATTTATTGAGATTTTCATCATCTGGTTCTCTCCCATTAATCTTTGGTTTCTCAGGCAGGGGCTCATTTTGCAGGATTTTCAGTGCTTTTGCAGCTGCATGTTAAGCCTTCTTAATACTAGTTCCTTCAGCTTCCCAGTGCTGTCGTAACAAATCTACTGGTCCTGACCATGCTAACTGCAATTTATTCCCTTTTATGAGTCTCAGCATTAGTACTTCACCCTCAGGACAGAATGTTCTTTCCCGGGCCTTTTTTATCATACCAGCTTTTCTGCTTTTCTTGAGCACCCTTTAAGTTTTGCTCTGCTAGTTCTAAGGATTTTGCAAAGTGTCCATTAGATTATCCATGTACTTTTACAGATTCAGGGTCACCCTCTTTAAAATCTTCCCAGTTCTGATGAAGTAAACTCAGCAGCCCTCTTACTTTGCACTCAAATAAAAGTTCAAAAGGACTAAATCTGGTGCTTCCTTGGGCACGCCCCTATAAGCGTATAATAATGGCTGTAATTTATTATCCCAATCATTTGGGTTCTCTGCCACATATGCCCATATCATTCTCATTAAGGTCACATTAAATTTCTCCACTAGACCACTGTGGCACTCTGACGTCCACAGCAAGTTTTCAGCTTGCTTCTTTCGAGTTGTTTTCTTTTTGATTAGTGGCTTCATCTTTTCAACTGTGGGGAGGGTAGGCAGTTTCTTCAACTCCTCCAGAACATCTATGGCTGTGTTCTTCTTTGGAATCTTCTTGCCCTTAAGGAGAAGATGTGATGTGGGATATTCCAGACTTGCCACATTCTCTTCATTGGAAATGGAAGTAAACGATGTTCCCAAATCTGTTACTACTGTATTTCTGAAGCAAAACCCATTCAGCACATGTAGTTGACTAAGGCAGCTTCTACAGTTTCGGTCTCTATATTTCTCATGGGTACTGCTTCAGGGTATCTAGTGGCATAATCCGTTAATAGATACGACAAATCTATTTCCTCGTCTAGTCGTTCTGGGTAAGGGTCCCACTAGGTCCAAACTCAAGTGCTGGAAAGGGGTCGAGATCACTGGCAATGGGCATAGCTTAGCCCTCGTCTTGTCATTTCCAGTAACTCATTTTTGGAAAGTATCACAGCTTTGACAATACTGTTTAACTTGCTTCCCCATCCCTGGCCAACAGAAGTTCTGTGCAACTCTTTGCGTAGTGCAAGAGATGCCCATGTGTGCTCCAAATACATCTTTGTGTACCTTTTCCAAAATCTTTTCTCAGCATTTAACCGGTACAATTACAGTGGTGCCTCGCATAACGAGCGCACTGTTTAACGATGAATCCACATAGCGATGCGGATTTTGTGATCGCTAATGCGATCACATACTGATGTTTTAATAGGGCGAAAATTGCTTTGCAACGATCGGTAAACATTTCGCTTACCGATCTTCGCATTGCAATGGGGGAACAGCTGTTCGGTGGTTCCAAAATGGCCGCGGGAACACCCAAAATGGCCGCGGGAACACCCAAAATGGCCACAGCCGGATGGGGAAACATCGCAGAATGGTGAGTTTTGGGCCCATTTGGAACACATTAAATGAAGTTTAATGCGTTACAATGGGCTTTTCCGTTCCGTTTAGCGATGTTTCCCCATAGCGAATGTTAATCCGGAACGGATTAACCTCGCTATGCGGGGCACCACTGTAACTGTTTGTGGGGTCCTTCTCCTCTCCTAAGAGGAGTCATTAAACCTTTCTATACAATAAATCTTTTTCCACACAATACTGCTCTGGATGTTCAGGGGTCAGTGGAATGGGATTCTCCTTAACGTTTTCAAAGCAATCAGTTAAGGTATCATTTTTTTGTTCCCTAATAAAGGAAGAACTCTTAGGATTTCTCATTAGCACTAAATCAGCTGTCTCCCTCATTTCAGAATTTCCCCCTAAAATGGGTCTTTCAACAAGAGTTTCAGCGCTTTCCTCAGTGGCTTCAATCTGCATCCCCTGAAAGCGGGTTACCATTAAAACACTCTGCACATGCTTGGCTAGATCTAAACCAACCAGACAAGGAGCTGGGATTTGATCTGAAACAGCTACTTTCCACATACCAGACCACCCATGGTAATTCAATGCTACTCTAACCATCGGCAGAAATACAGAGTCCGAACTTATGCCTTTGAGGGTGATGACCTCATGTTCCAACAGAGAGGTATTATGTGGAAAAAGATTTATTATATAGAGAGGTTTTAATGACTCCTCATAGGGGAGGAGAAGAACCCCACAAACAGTTAATTGTAGACAGCTGGCTGGCTGATTCCGGAAGCTACATTTTTCAGGTAATCTGAATGAGGACTGAGATGAAAAGAGAAAGGAACCAGTATAAAATAAAGAAAAAACAAAGAAGAGAGAAGGCAACTAAGCAAAGGTGGGGCTCATAGGATTTTAACCTAGGTTCTTTAACTGCTCAGGAATAATGGTCCTTAACTGTCAACTGATGTGATGGCATTTTAAAAGTAATTTTCACCATTTTAAAAAATCTGTAATATTTATTTATTTATTTATTTTATTTTATTTATACCCCGCCTATCTGGCCCACCGGACCACTCTAGGCGGCTATAATAATAACAACTACCTCATTGTATTATTATTTGCACATAAATTAAGTTTGAAATTGTGCTTCAAATCTGACTAACAAGGTGACCAGTATTTCCATTTGAAGATATCCAACAAGAGAAACCAGAATGGTTTAAAAAAATTACCTGTGGTGGAGGCACTGTTATTGGTGTAGGCATAGGAACAGGCATTTGAACTGACAAGTTTTTCGTTGCAGGTGATGTTTGTTCATTATGTGCGGTGTCGGCACCTCCTGCACCTCCATTCTGTGCAACTTGGTTTTCCGATTTTTTTGGAATTCCTCTCCATTCTACAAGAAACATATGAATACCAACTGAAGGAATGTACAATATTTAAACTCAATTTAAAACCTGCCCAATATTATACTGATGATATGCTTGATAATTTATTTAATTTAAAAATATTTTTTGTCAATAAAAATTATTTTTTAAAAAAGATGCACCAATCTATATGTGGTTAATGTATCCTCCTGTTTCAAGAGAATGCTTTTTGATCCATTGCTAGTAGAGCTTTCTTCAAAATAATAAGTTCCATAATCCTGTTACTCAGCAGTTCTAAATTTAGATATCTTAACATTCCCCATGCCTTCTGCTGCTACTTGCCACCAAGCTGCCACCCAGAAAATCTGTTCCAGAGAGCTAAGAGACACTCCAGAAAAGATTTCTGAAAGTGCAAGCAGCTGTACCTGACGTTTTAAATAGTCACCCATCCATTCTGTGAGTTCCCTCCTGTAAATCAAATGCTTTCCATGGAGAGAAGCAGAACTTTATTTGCAGAACACAAAGTATGAATCCAGCCTGAAGATGTAATCAACTTCTCAGGTGACAACATAGAAAACTCATATGCTTACAAACATAACTCTTCAAGCATACCAAAATCAGTAAGTATTGATATTTGTTAAAAAAAGTGATCTTTCAATAAATTCTTAGAGTGATTTTACTTTTCTTTAAAATCAAAATAAGATAAGTGTACGCTATTTGACATACTTGAAAGCACTTAAGTACAGTGGTGCCTCGCATAGTGATTGCTCCATTTAACAAAGAAATCGCTTTGTGACGCTGTTTTTGCGATTGCAAAAGCAATCGCTTTGCGATGTTCTCTATGGGGAAAATTCGCTTTGCGATGATCGCAGAGAAGGAATCATCGCAAAGCCCCCATTTTCGCACAGCTGATCAGCAGTTTCAAAATGGCCGCCGGGAAAAAAAACATGGCCGCCCACTGTGTTTAGGGATGGATTCCTCGTTTTCATTCTGCAGCGATTTTTGCGGAACAAATTAACGTCGCAATGCGAGGCACCACTGTATTTCAATAAGGCTCTTAATTTATGTGAACACAATATTAAATCTGCAAAACACATCTCACTATCTATACCTATGTCAAGTATTTAATTTTGACAAATGAAGTAATGTTTTACACCTGCAAAATTAACACAACCTTTTAAAAGTTTTGTTTACAAAATGCATACCAATGTGCTAAATCAGATCTCAATTAGTTTAGGAAAGAAATCTCATGTCAATGTCACATATATTTACCCTTAAGTTACATCACCAAATTAAAATACTAATGATAAGCACTCATGAACCTGCTATACACTGAACTACTTCTGCTTCTGTTAAATGGCTCATCCAGCTCAGTACTGTGTACATTATAGGTTCTTAACCTGTGGTCTGTGGGCCCCCAATGTCTTCACAGGGGGTCCGTGAAGGCTTGAAAAACAGTTATGATATTCTACAGTTCAAACTGAATGAATGAATGAAAGGAAAAAAATGTGCTGCTTATATACCCCACCCCATAGCACTTAAAGCACTCTCTGAGCAGTTTACAAGTTAATTATGCAGGCTACACACTGCCCCCCAAGCAAGCTGGGTACTCATTTTACCAACCTCGGAAGGATAGAAGGCTAAGTTAACCTTGAGCTGGCTACCTGGGATTGAACCTCGGGTCATGAGTACAGTTTGGGCTGCAGAACAGCAGTTCAACCACTGTGCCACAAGGCTCCAGAAAGCAAGCAAGAAAACGAAGCGTAGAATAAAATTTTAATTTCCCTTGATTGTCTGTGTAAAACTTGGCTTTTCTAACCTACCGCCTCCATTAAAAACAAACAAAAGTAAAAAACTGGTTATGAAAATAACTGTTTGACAGCATGCAACTGATATTTCTGCACACGGTGAGTGGCTGAGAGACAGCACATGACATTTCTTGCTACTGCACAGACAGTCAGAAGCCGCGGGAAGATTCAGCGTCCATGTGAGTGGGTGTTAGGACAGACTTTGTGATCGTGTTTCTTCTTCAATTTCTGCTAATAAAACTATTTGGTTATTGTCAGGTAAAGTGACTTTTTGATATCGCAGCATATTTCACAACAATACATTTTGGCTAAGTCTCAGAATGGATTGCTGGCTGAATTTGAAATGTAAAATAACTAATGCTGTTGATGAGGGTGCATCCTGTTCAAAACAAAATGAAGCTTCTTCCAGTCATCTTAAAAAGTGTTGCCATTATAGCAAGGAACAATTGCCGATGAGACCCTTTACAAGAAACTTTAAATAAATATTTGATGCACTTCAGGGTTTTAAATTTTGAGTTAAGTCTTGGTGGTCTGTGGCAACAAAGTATTTTTAAAGGGGCTCCATGGTAAAGAAAAGGTTAAGAACCACTGGTCCACATTGCTAGAAGCAGTTTTCTAGGGTTTCATAAGGAATATGCCTTGCAAAGATGCACTGTAGAATATCTGAAAATGCCACACATTCAACCGGTAGCATTCTGCATGCAAAACTACAGTCTTGCCCAACAGCATATATTAAGTAATATGTTATACTTTTCTCAAATTAATGGGAACATTTATGAAGTCATTTAAACAGTGAGTTAATAATCTAACACAGCTTTCCCACCAAAGATTTTAAGAATCAAAAGATAAATTTGTCTAGGAACAACATCATTACAATCATGATTAGTCAGATACATCCAGAAAGCACAAATGTGGGCCATTGCCAAAGGCTATTAAGCACAGTTTGAATTTATTATTATTATCCAGTTATTAGTTCCAACTATTGTATTCAGTAGACATGGGATATATGAATATTGGCATCACAGGTGCCTAGAAAGTTCAGTCTCCCTCCTCCCCTGAAATGGTAGGTCCAATTACTAGTCACCATGTGGTGTGCACAGCCAAAGTTGTTCCTGTCACACCAATTGCAGAAGTAGCCCAGACGGTGCTTCCCTGCCTCTCCATGCAGCTCACCACTCAGCAACTGAGCAAAGAGACTCCTTGCCAGAGTGATTGGCTGGGCAGGGAGGTGGAGAAATGCGGGCCAGACCACTTCCATGACTGGTGCAATGGGAATAATGCCGGCCCCACACAGCAACCAGTAATGGGACCTGCTGGTTCGGGGGAAGGGACTGGACTTTCCAGGCCCCTGTGGTGCCAACATTCATATTCGTATTCTTAGGGATATGAATACAAATATTCGATGTCTAGTATAGGGATTTAGTTTTGATATCCTGCAAATTCCAGAAATTAATCATGCAGTGAGACAAATGCTTTCCTTTGTGAATTCTCAATCTATTACCAATCAATTTTATCAGTTCACATTCTAGTATTGTAGGAGGCACAGTAAAATTTCTCTATCTCCCTTTTAAGGTTTCAGGTGTGACATAATAAACCACTATCATGTCCACAATTTCATATGACTTAGAGGCTCCTATATCTGTTCTCCAAATGTTAGATATGTTCATGTAGACATGAAGCTCCTTTCAGTGGCTGTTACTTTTTTCTGTCTGGATTCATTACAGGTTTTTACATTATCTTCACCTTGGAGCAGTGAGTAGCCACACTTGAAGGTATAAAAGAAGATGAAGTACAGAGACAGAACTCTCAGACAGTAGCAGCCAAGGGAGGCACTGGAGGTGGAAAACAGCAAGAAGGAAAATTCTGGAGCAGATTATAAAGAGGTCACTCTTCAGGTACCTTGAAAACAACGCAATAACAACTAGAAACCAGCATGGTTTTGTCAAGAACAAAACCTGCCAGACTAATCTTATCTCACTTTTTGACTGGGTAATCTCTCTGGACAACAGTGGTAATGCTGTAGACATAATAATCTAACTTTAATCCCTTTTGTAAAGTGTCCCACAATACTCGGATTAGAAGCTAACTAGGTGTGGGTTAGATAGCGCAACTATAGGGTGGCTACACAGTTGGTTACAAAATCATACTCAGAGAATGCTCATCAATGGCTACTTCTCAAACTGGGAGAAGGCAACAAGTGGGGTAACAAATGGCTCAGTCCTGAGTCCAGTGTTCTTCAACATGTTTATGAATGACTTGGATGGGTATGCGTGCAGTGAATGTTATCAAATCTGTAGATGACGCAAAATTAGGTGGAATAGCTAACAACGCAAAGCTGCTGCAAAAGGGCAAATGATATTTTAGACTGCATTAACAGAAGCATAGTCTCCAAATCCCATGAAGCACCAATTGCCCTCTATTTGGCTCTGGTGAGGCCTCCTCTTGAGTACTGTGCCCAGTTCTGGACACTTTTTAAAAGGGAGGCAGACAAACTGGAACAAGGAAAGAAGAGGGCGACAAGGATGATTAGTGGTTCGATGAGGAAAGACTGGAAGAACTGAGAATGATTTAGCAGCCTTGAGAAAAAAAGACGTAGGGGAGCTATGATAGCAATCTTCATATACTTGAATGTCATACAGAGAAATGGTGGAATTTGTTTTCATACATTCCAGAGTGTAGGACACAAAATGATGGGTTCAAATTACAGAAAGCCAGATTTTGGTTAAATATCAGGAAAAAATTCCTAACTGTCAAAAGAAGTACTGTACAACAATGGAACCAACAATCTTGGAAGGTGGTGAGAGTTCCAACCCTGGAGGCACTGACGAGAAAAATCATACAACCATCTGTCAGCTATACTTTGATATGGATTCCTGCATTGAGCAGGGGTTTGGACTCAATGGCCTTATAGGCACCTTCCAATTCCATTATTCTATGATTCTACAAACTGGGCGCCATACACTAGGGATCCCATTTCTTCCTTAAAAACTACAATCTGTGGTTTAGTAATGGGTAGTAGTGTACCAAACCAAGCAGAGCAAAATTGCTGAACTTCTATATTTCACACATAACAACACTTTTCTTTAAATGTAAGTTATTTGAAGATACCGCTTACCAGGACTAAGTGTTTCGTTATCTAGCATCCCTCCTTCACAGAAGCTTTCCAAATCTTCAGGCTTAACTTTAGCCCATGGTATGTAAGTAACACCCAGTTCTACATCCCAATACTGTTTATAGTCTGGTTTAATTCCTTTATTTAAAGCCCATGCAATCTAAAGAAAAATAGCAATATACTTATTAGTTGATTATACAATTTACTGCAATGTAATCTAAGATTCACAAAATAAGAAAATATTATATACAAAGGGGAATTTCCAAGTAACTACATATGTACTTATGAAAGATTATTTTAAAAAGCTGTTTTAGAGCTACTATACATCATACTGTACAACTGCTATGTGCAAACCCCACGAATTATCACTTATATGCACCTCTTCCTTTTTGATATCCTCTTGTGTATACACAGATCAGTATCTACACAGCATCCACACTGAGACCAAACAATTCTTTTACAAGCTCTATGAGGAAAAACAGAATGAATGCTCATCCACATATTGAAAGGATAAATAAATCAAATGGCTTGTTGTACGGAGCAACAAACATGTAGAAGCATTTTTAAGCAGACTTCAGTCAGCTCAGAAGTATCAGCACCGAAGACACTTGAACTAATACATAGCTAACTGTGGGCCACAGATATTTAAATTCATTTTGGTACCTTCAAATCCTATATTAACATGCAGTATACTGAAGGCAGAAAGAATGGACTCCACTGAGCTGCACAGTGAGTGATCCGGGTACAGTTCAGCACTTCTTCCCTTAAACGGAGCCCAAGCTTCTATTTATCCTTGTAAATAGTTTTCAGCAACACTGTACTAATACTATTGTAATGATTAAAAAACATAATGCCTAATTAACCTCATTACGCTATTTTTTTCCAATTGAAGACTTCCCAAGTGGTTATATTTTGTATACTGTATATTTTACATGTAAGCATCATGAGATAATTATCTAAATTTAAAACAATAAAAAAGGGAACAATATTTCGTATTTTCAAAATGTTATACCACTTCACTCATCTCATGTCAACCAAACTAAAAGACTTTATATATCTTTTTTTGAAAAACTATTCTAGGTGCATTGCTTACTGTTAGTTTAATTTACATTATAAACCCTGTACGGATCTAGCATTATAATACCTTTATGGATTTCTGATTCACTTTGAAGTTACCACGACTCAGTTTCTGCAGGGCACGGTTTGCATCTTGTCTCTGCACCATTACAATATAGGCACATCCTCTTGGTGGTATCATCTGTATTCAAAAATATTGGGCTACTATTTAACAAACAGACATTACCATCAATTTTTCAAAACAATTTGAGGGAGCAAAATTAATGTTGATCTAATACAAAATAAGAGGAGAAAGATTACCACCTCTGCAGACTGTAAAGCTGAGAACTGCTTATTTTTAGTATTTTCAAATCATTTTGTTATTTTCAAAAGTGCTAAGAGAACTCAGACACTAGTATGCAAAAAAATTAACTTCAATTTCTCTTAAGTACAAATCTAAACTGCTTTGTCCAAAATAACACTTTAAGAAATACATTCTAAACAGATTTTAAATAGAAATTTATTTATGTTGCAGTAAACTCATTGTGCTTAACTCGGTCAAAAACTCTACTTCAAACAGCTGGATAGCTTTTTATCACTCCTTACTTTCTGGTGTTTCATACTCACTTCATGGTGTTTCATACTCACATTTATAGATTCAATAGGACCAAACTCTTCCAGAAGACCCCCAACATCCTGCTGTGTTGCTCGTTTGTCCAGTTGTCCTATCCAAAGTGTTGTGCTACAAACTAAAGGGGGGGGGGAGAAATTAAACTGTCTAAAATATTAAAAATAAACACCACCTCAAGTGTACTTGGCAGTTTTGTTACTACCACTGTTACTTCTTCTGTACTCTGGCTTGTATAGAGGTTATAGAGACAGCAACTTCTCCATCTTCAGACAGTCACTTTTGCCAAAATGTAGGTGATAATGGAGAAGGAGTGGATCTCTGTGGAGTACACAAGCTTTACTAACAACTCTATAGGACATACATCTACTCCAAATATACTGAGTAAATATTGATGCCACTTGCAGAGCTTGAGCATTGAAGCACTTCACTTGGATGTGCCAAGGCAAATCAATGGAAATTGGCATTCGAATAGATACTTAACTATTATATTAACACTTAACTATTATCTTAATATTTAACACAGTGAAGCTTGGAAAAGTTACTTTTTAAACACAATTAATTATTTGTTGTACACTTTTAAAATTACATTTTGTATATTTTAACCATATGCTTTATGAACTGGCTGTACACTTTTTAAATTGCATTTTGTATATTTTAACCACATAATATGTTTTATGAATTGATTGTACATTTTTAAATTGCAGTTTGTACATTTTAGCCACATAATATGTTTTATGAATTGATTGTATATTTTTAAACTGTATTTTGTATATATTAGCTACATCATATGTTTTATGAGCTGGTCACCCGACCATAATAAATAAATTCATTCATTCATACTTTTTAAATTATAGCTTCCAGTGGTCTGCAGCCAGAATGGTCAAGTTACAGAACAACTTCATCTCACTAAAAGCCACCTTTGGTTTCTAGCATCAAACCTTTTCCCAACTCTAAAGAATACAGTGGTGCCTCGCTTAACGAGCGCACCATTTAACGAAGAATCCGTATAGCGATCCCTTTTTGGGGATCGCTATACGGATCAGCCCCAATCGCCGCACTCGCTTTGCGACGATTGGGGCCTCCGGCGGCCATTTTGGAGCCGCCGAACAGCTGATCGGCAGCTCCAAAATGGCCGCCGCATGACCCGAAATGCCCCCCCCGCAGCGTTTTCGCGACCTCCGTAAGCAAGGGGAGGGCGCGAAAACACTGATAGGGGCCATTTCGGGTCATGCGGCGGCCATTTTGGAGCCGCCGATCAGCTGATCGGCGGCTCCAAAATGGCCGCCGGAGCGAAAACATCGCTAGAGGGGTAAGTTTCCACGCTTATTGGAACGCATTAAACTACGTTTAATGCGTTCCAATAGGCTTTGCTTACCCGCACAGGGATGTTTTCGTATAGTGAAGGTTAATCCGGAACGGATTAACCTCGCTATACGGGGCACCACTGTACTATATATCCATCACAGTGGCTGACCTAGTTGCAATGGCCATGAAAATTCCATTTACACATAAAGAGGTCTCAAATTTCCAAACTGAGGAGCAGGATTAGTTTGTCATGGTCACTGCAGACAGAATTGCAAATCCTTGGCCCACTTCTTTTAGTTTTTTTTTAAAAAAATAGATGCTTCATATTATCACACCACTGCCAATAAATTTTCAGATAATTCTGCTGCCCACTGCTAAAATATGACAACAGTGACTACCAACAAAATAAAACTATTTCACAACTGCCTGCATATAATTTCAGCATACATGAAGTGATCAGCATCCAACCCTCTGTGCTCAATGGCTATGACTAAAAAATAGATGGAGAAGGTAAAAAGGAATCAAGAATTATTTCCATGTGAGTGACTAACAAAAGGAACATAGAGCAACCAGTTCTTCCTTTTGGTTCCATTCTAAGATTTCCCTTTCATAGCAGAAGCTGAGCAAGCTGACCAAGAAGAACAGAACTTGGATTCTTAGCCATTTTTTTTACTCAGAAGACATGACCCTCTTATAGCAAATGAGTATAACACTGCAGACTAGCAATATTTGTAGTGGTAGTGTGACAAGACTATCTTAAATCTTATGAATTAAAGCACCAGTTGCTCATTATCACGTAGATTGTATTGAATTAAAGAACCAGTTGCCCACAATTCATCAGATGCACATTGAAGCAAGAAAGCAAATATCAAAAACAGTTTGTGTTCATACTTTCTATACTTCTTAGGAAAGAAAAAAGCAATACTAACCACTAACAGTTTCTGGTTTGATTGGGGGAAGACCTTTCCCTCTTCTCTCTCTTTCTCTCTCTCTTTCCCGCCTTTCCTGGGACCGTGTTCTAGGAGAATGACGTCGCCTATCCCGAGATCGAGAACGGGAACGACGATGGCGCGATCTTCGATTCCGAGATCCAGAGCGTGATCTTCTTCTTTTAGGAGACCTGGTATTAAACAAAAATTTTGAGATGTTGGTAAATACTGCACACATTTTGCAATGAGATGCAGCTTACTTGCTGTCACTAAATCCTATCCACTCCCAAATCTGAAAAACATTATAAGATTAAGACATATACCCTACCAGTATGGCTTCTCCATTACGTCCGGTATTTGACAATTACTATGCAATTTCTCTTTTCTACTCTGAGACTTGTAGCAAATTCTAGGCAGCTTCATTCCTTTTTTTAAAAAGGGGATAAAATTTCTCTGCCCTCACATATCCAATAACCTTCCGCATTTCATGGAGAAAATACACTTGTGTAGATCTAACTAGCTCTACTATAGTGAACCAAATACAATGACATGATGTAAGGCTTAAAATACTGACATCATACAATATACATGATTCTTTCATGGGTGTACACATTTTATGAATGGTAAAATAAAACTACCTGTTATATGTTATGTTCCATCAAAGTGGAGCTAACTTATAGCAACCTTAATAGGACTTTCAAGGTAAACAAGACATTTAAGGAATAATTTTGCTAATTCCACTTCCCCCAGGTAGTTTCCATAGTCAAGCAGGTATTCAAACCCAGGTCTCCTGAGTCCTAGTCCAGCACTATAATCACGAAACCACTTTTCTTTTTGTATTCGCGAAGGCTTTCACGGCCGAGATCTAATGGTTGTTGTGGGTTTTTTGGGCTTCTTGGCCGTGTTCTGAAAGTGGTTCTTCCTAATGTTTCACCAGTCTCTGTGGCCGGCATCTTCAGAGGACAGCAAACTGTGCTCTGAAGATGCCGGCCACAGAGACTGGCGAAACGTTAGGAAGAACCACTTTCAGAACACGGCCAAGAAGCCCGAAAAACCCACAACAACCACTTTTCTTTTCTTGAATAGTCAAAAAGGACTTTCATTAATTTTCACATTATAGTTCTGTTAGATGCATTTTAGCATCTATCAAAAAATATTCAATGTGTAGATTATTTGTCCCCCTCACGGATTGCTGCTTTGTCGTGGCGAAGGGGCTTAAGTAATTCAGAGAAGCTATGGGCTATGCCGTGCAGGGACACCCAAGACAGACAGGTCATAATGGAGAGTTCTGACTAAACACGATCCACCTGGAGCAGGAACTGGCAAGCCACTCCAGTATCTTTGCCAAGAAAACTCCATGGACAAAAACAAAAGGCTAAACGATATGATGCTGGAAGATGAGCCCCTCAGGTCAGAAGGCATCCAACGTACTACTGAGGAAGAGTGGAGGACAAGTACAAGTAGCTCCAGAATTAATGAAATGGTTGGGCCAAAACCAAAAGGATGCTCAGCTGTGGATGTGCCCGGAAGTGAAAGGAAATTCTGATGCTGCAAAGAAAAATACTGCATAGGAACCTGGAATGTAAGATCTATGAACCTTGGGAAGCTGGATGTGGTCAAACAGAAGATGGCAAGAATAAACATTGACATCTTGGGGGTCAGTGAACTAAAATGGACGGGAATGGGCAAATTCAATTCTGACGATTATCGTATCTACTATTGTGGGCAAAAATCCAGTAGAAGAAATTGAGTAGCCCTGATAGTCAACAAAAGAGTGGGAAAAGCTATACTGGGATACAATCTTAAAAATGATAGAATGATTTCAATACGAATCCAAGGCAGACCTTTCAACATCACAGTAATCCAAGTTTATGCACCAACTACCAATGCTCCAAGGTAGACTTCAGCAGTATATGGACAGAGAACTCCCAAAAGTACAAACTGGATTTCGAAGGGGCAGAGGAACTAGAGACCAAATTGCTAACATGCGCTAGATTACGCAGAATGCCAGAGAGTTCCAGAAAAATGTCTACTTCTGCTTCATTGACTACGCAAAAGCCTTTGACTGTGTGGACCACAGCAAACTATCGCAAGTTCTTAAAAGAAATGGGAGTGCCTGACCACCTTATCTATCTCTTGAGAAATCTATATGTGAGACAGGAAGCAACAGTTAGAACTGGATATGGAACAACTGATTGCTTCAAAATTGGGAAAGGAGTACAACAAGGCTGTATATTGTCTCCTGCTTATTTAACTTATATGCATCATGTGAAAGGCAGGACTGGATGAATCCCAAGCTGGAATTAAGACTGCCAGAAGAAATATCAATAACCTTAGATATGCAGATGATACCACATAGTCAAAGCTGTGGTTTTTCCAGTAGTGAAGTATGGAAGTGAGAGCTGGACCATAAAGAAGGCTGACCACCGAAGAATTGATGCTTTTGAATTATGGTGCTCCAACTCCGGGAGCCAGTGGAAGACAGGAGGGCCTGGTGTGCTCTGGTCACGAAGAGTTGGACACGGCTTAATGACTAAATAACAACAGATTATTTGTATTTCGTACCTTGAAGCAGATCTAGACCTCGACTTTCTGTTCTCATGCCTCCTTCCTTCCTGAACAGGAGGCTGATCCACCTCCATTTCCTTAAAAAAAAAGCATCAGTATTCTTATTCATTTTTATTAGCTTCAACTTCAATATTAGATAAGCAGTTTTTACACCACTGCTGTTTACATTACAACTCAATATGCACCTACATGTAAGCCTCATATGTTCAATTTTTGCATCTCTGTATTATTAGTAAAACTTTACGAAAATATATTTTAGACAGTTTACCTACTATCCTTAGTAGTAAATCTTAGTCTAAACTCTCGCATTTCAGTTATTAGTCTATATATAATTTCAGTTAAATATACTTGTGCAACTTCCTTTAAGTGACTAAAATATTGCATTTCTAAGCAGATCTGTTGTCTGTGACTCACCAGTTTCTACCCAATCACATTCAGCAAAAAACAAGATAAAATAGTCATTCTAACCTATACAGAAGCTCAATCTGACAAACACATTCAGATTAACTAGTGCTATTTTTTTAAGTGTTGACAAAAGCATGCACTAAGGAACTTTTGTGAATGGCACCTGCAGTCTCTGTCTGTGGAAGCAACATATAGAATGAAGTTTAAAATAAATGGCTGAAATATTACTGCATTACTGGAAATTCACATAGAATTTAGTCTAGAGAAAAGTCAGCGGGGTACACAACTGAGACGTATAAAATTATGCAAGGGGTGGATAAAGTGGATAGAGGAAAGCTCTTTTCCTTCTCACGCAATAACAGAACGAGGGACATCCACTCAAACTGAGTATTGGGAGTGAGAACAGACAAAAGAAAATATTTCTTTACCCAGTGTGTTGTTAGTCTGTGGAACTCCTTACCACAGGATGTGGTGATGGCATCTGGTCTAGATGCCTGTAAAAGAGAATTGGACAGATTTCTGGAGGAAAAGTCCATTGCAGGTTACAAGCTATGATGGGGATGTATAATCTCCATGCCTAAAAGGAAGGTACATCAAAATGCTAGATGCAGGGAAGGGGTATCAGGAGACAGGTATCTAGTTGTCTCGTGTGCTCCCAGAGGCATCTGGTGGGCCAGGATGATGGGCTAGATGTGCCCTTGGCCTGATTCAGTAGTGCTCATACCTGTATATGTTATAATTGCACCCATGCAGTCTGCACATCTGACTAAGCAACCAGTTGTGCAACTGGCCTTGTGGAACCGATTGCTGGATCTGACTTCTGCCTTTGTGTGAATTTCACAACCACTTCCACAACTTCAAGTTACACATGTGTATATATGCAACAAGATTCTGGTCAACTACTGTAATATTAGGAACTGCTTACCTGTTGATGTGTTTTCTGTATATGTTGTTCACTTTGTGCTGGAAAAGAAGGTTGGAAAGACTGCTGCACCTGAGGTGAAGGCTGTATCACAGGTTGAGTGATGGGAGGAAACTGGGGTGCAGGCAGAAGTCCATAATTTGGCATTTGCCCATTTGGAGGAAGGGGGACCTTGAAAAAGAACAAAGATAGGCAAACTGTTAAGTCTAACAATTTTTCTGTCATATTGAAAAAGAAAGATATTAAAAGTTGTTTCCAATACCTGGTGCAGCATAGGATCCTGCTGCATTCCTAGCATTCGCTGCGGAAATTGATCTATATTTGGGAGCTGGGGATATACTGGTTGCTGTATGCCTTCACCCGGAAATCCACTAGGCGATAAAAATGATTTTTCAGTGGCATTTTAAGAGTGGAATTTTTAGTACAGTTAAGTACAGTAAAATGCAGACTGCTGTTATTGGTTCCTCCTCTCCTCATAAGTACAATGTTTAAACTCCGTGTATATGCTTCCCATCTTCATTCAAACCTTGATATTCATTTTCTTTCTTGCTATTATTTGTCAAACCTTAGATCATGAGCTATGGTAAGGCCAGAGAGCTATCTTCTTGATGATTTATTACACAATGTTAACTAATGGGGTAAGTATTCTGTCCTATATATGGCTAAGAAGCTATAAATATCCAACTTACAGCAAGATTCATACTGAACTATTGCAAGAGAGAAGATTTTGAAGAGTCTTAACAATAAATTGAGTCATCTATATAACTTTAGACTTCTATAATGGCATCACTAATTTTAACATCTACTTGTCTATCACAAATCTTACAATGTTGGTTGAGAAACTGAAGGAGAAGGTGTTGATTCCTCTTTCTTTGAGTCTTCCATTGCTTCTGGTTCATCATCGTAGTCAAACCGATCCAACAGCTTCTGAAACACATTACATTGAGACAACTCTATTTTCTTCCATAATGATTATTCGACATGTAACATATTTATATCAGTGATGATATAAGATTCGTTCTGCATGTTCTCACAACAAATATTTGCCATTACGCATTGTTTGCACCATATCTTATAAAATAACGCATGTACAGCTGCCACTGTACTGGATTGAGTAAAAAACTGTACCAAAGGGACTAAGAATACATGTAGGTAAGCAGAGACACTGCCTGTGTGTCTCCCTTCCAGCCGTCCAGGTGCTAGAGATCAACCCAGTAAAACCAGAAGAAAGAGTATGGCTGAACATTTGTATTCTACTGCCAGAGCTACACCATTCCGGACTCTTCTCAAACATGAAAAACAAACAGATTGTGCTTAACACAGAGGACAGCACAATGGCAGCTGTATGCATAGATAACATTTAGTATAGTAAGCACTTGGTCATAAAACTAAATCAATAAGAGGTCTGTTTTAGGGAGCCACATGATTTTTACATCAGACCCACAGATTTGCATCTATGGATTTTGCTTCTCTGATTGCTGCGCCAGCAACTATTTGCTTCATAGAAATTAAATTATGAGGTATATTGAGGTTCTTTACAAGAAAGTAGGGACGTGGTGGTGCTGTGGGCTAAACCGCAGAAGCCTGTGCTGCAGAGTCAGAAGACCAAGCAATCGTAAGATCGAATCCATGCAACGGAGTGAGCTCCCGTCGCTTGTCCCAGCTCCCGCCAACCTAGCGGTTCGAAAGCATGCAAATGCAAGTAGATCAATAGGGACCACCTCGGTGGGAAGGTAACAGCATTCCGTGTCTAAGTCGCACTGGCCATGTGACCACGGAAGATTGTCTTCAGACAAAACGCTGGCTCTATGGCTTGGAAACGGGGATGAGCACCGCCCCCTAGAGTCGAAGACGACTGGACAACAATTGTCAAGGGGAACCTTTACCTTTACCTTTACCTTTTTTACAAGTACCAGTGTGTTACATACAATGCACTAGGAATATTTCTCCATAACTTGGGTCAGCCAAAGTATCACTTTGTGATGTGGCACTGTATTATGAAACATTCTTCTCCTCACAATCAGAAGTCCCTCCCTCTTTGAAGTGTGTTCCTTCCCAAACTACAGGCAACTATTTTGTCAAAATCAACAAACTTAACTGAAATCAGGAACTGCACAAAAAACCTGCCACATATAATTATGAAGGGGGAAACGTGCAAAATATGCAAATATAAAGATCTGTTGAGGTTTGCTTTCATTCAGCGAAATCAAATTTTAGTTCCATCTATAATAGACCTTGTGAAATAAACAGAATTGTTAGTCAGCACTAATCAAAGCCCAACTTATTTCCAACAGAGCAAATCCATTGGGGAATAAAATAAATTTAACTCAGCACTATGTCAAAAATAAGCGATTAAATTAATTCTTCTGAAGCACAAGAAAAACTTTACCTTATCAAAAGATGTCTTTTGCTCTGGTGCTGGGAAGTCATGCTTTTGCTCAGGTAGTTGTGTTGTTGTAGTCTGCAGCTGAGAAGTTATAGCATGAACCTGAGCCATCACATTGTTATCTATCACTGGAGACTGAGGTTTTGGAGGCTGTTGAAAAGTCTGAAGAATCTGTTGGAGCTGTAACAATGGAGTGAGTACTATTTAGAAATGATTATAAGAAATTCCAGTGATATAACAGATGAGAACAGCTGCTGCTTTTCAGCATATGTATGACTTTCCCTCCTACCAGTCATGCTCTATGGGTACCACAATACAAAGCAACTGTTCTTCTACCTGCCCTGTCTATGTCCTGGGGGCTCCTAAATATATAAAACAGAAGGAGTTAGAAAAATAAGCATCATAGTATTTTGGAAAGAAAATGGTATAAACTACTATAACCATCAAAAAAGGTCCATCAGACCTTTAGAGAATTAAGTAGTAATGCAACATGAATGACTAGGCAGTTGCTAGGATGATCAAAAAGATCCTTTGCTTGGGGAATTTCCTACCAAACTGGTAAGCAGACACAAAGCAAACTAAATGGCTAAGCAGTAACATATTACTTCAGCGTAGTATACTGGTTCTAGTGATGGACAAGGTTGGAAGATCCAATTTCAAGTATCCAATGAGCAATAAAACTCACTAGGTAACCATCAGCCAGTTAATCTGTATCTCAGCCTGACCTACCTCTGTACTGATAAACTGATATGAAAGAAATCCATGTACCGTATTTTTTGCTCCATAAGACGCACCGGACCTTAAGACGCACTTAATTTTTAGAGGAGGAACACAGGGAAAATATATTCTGAACCAAATAGTGTAATAAAATATTTAATAAACTATAACAGAATAACATTTGAACCATGTAAAGTGAACAGCAGTCAACAGTGGCATTAATATAGACCATTATCAGCCAGTGATAAAACCTATACCACTCTACCTATATTTTACATTTCCTTTCATCCACCTCCTCCCCATGCTTATAGAAATGTCTCAATGACAGATGAGATTGTTGTGCAACTCTGCCCAGCTACAGTTCAAGCCTATATTAAGTTAGAAATGGTTTGTCTGATTTGGCACTGCATTGAGAGGTCCCTTTTAGTTGTGTGGAGGATAAATTGTGAAATTAAACTATTTAACAACTGGTTTTCCTTATTTACTTTAGGTTATGCAAAAGAACAGCAACACAAAGCTTAACCCAATCCCATTCACCAGCAGTAGCACATGCTCAGCATAAGACCAAATCTCCATTTTCTGACATAATTGAATGTTTATAGCATGCAAGGCACAACAGGTTAGGCCACACAAAGCCATGAACAATGTTCTTAATGAGCCAAAAAAACTGAATACAAACTATAGTAGCTGAAATCAGGAAGCAGGTACTGTAATCCAGTTAGAAGTCACAAGGCACAGTTAGTTTCCTTGCTGCAACACCCTTTGGAAATACATTCTCTATTAGATGCCCAGAACTAGTTGAAAAGTTTGCAAGTTGAATCCAAATTTCCCATAGAAATGCACTGAAAATTAATGCATTTTATGGGGGGGGGGTCAGAAAGTCTAAAAAACTTAAAAGAAACTCACTTACCAGGTACTGTAGACTGAGCCTTGCTCTTCACAGTGCCTTGGTAGACCCCAGAACAGCCAAAAAAGCCCCAAACAGCTAAAAGCCAGCAGGCAGATGGCAGCCATTTTGTGCTCTTCTCTTCTCTGCTCCTGCTCCTTCCCCCTCCCCTCTCCCCACCTAACAGCTGATTGGCGCTGGTCTGAAAGGCTTTGCAGGCAGCTTTTAAAGCAAGTACCCCTATGCACGTTTCTACACAAGCAGGTTTCAGCTCAAACGGAGCACCTTTTCACCCAAGCACAGTTTAACCCAAAACAAGCAGCTTTTAAAGCAAGTACCCCTATGCACGTTTCTACACAAGCAGGTTTCAGCTCAAACGGAGCACCTTTTCACCCAAGCATAGTTTAACCCAAAACAAGCAGCTTCTAAACTACATTTTACATTTTAAAACGACAATACCAGACAGTCCCAGGTCTCTCTCCCAGCAATCTAACTGCTTGGACTAGCAAGGAAGCAGACAAGCAGCCTCTTCACTAACTGAAAGTTTGAATTTCCCCGCTTTCCCTGCCTTCCCCGCGTATTAGGTATGCTAATATCTGTGCACTGGAGGATTGTGGGAGGAACATTCCAGCCCCTGATGGGGGTCCTGTGGGGCACCCCAAAACACTGAGTAGGTCTCTTGGCCTCTTTCAGAACTGGGGATGTGCAGCCCTGTTCTGATCAGGAGGTGCAGCCGGGGGGGTCACCATGCCTTTGGGGGATAGGGCACAGAAAGGAAGAATTTTCAGGGGCCATTCCAACTCATACCTGGCGACGGAGATACCATTATTGTAAAAGTGGTTTTCCCAGGGTAAGGCTCATCTATTGCACTCTGGATGTGCTGACCTCTGTGATTTCCCCAAATGTGGGAAAATCAACTGCCTAAGTGGGGAACTGTGTGATTTCCCCAGGTCTTTCTAGAATTACTCTTTCCACTTTGGTCCTTGGCTGTTTTCATTGCCTGCTGCCATAGGCCTGTTAGCCTTGCTGGTTTTCCAGGTGGGCTGCAAGAAGCAGATCCTGGAAAGCCAGCAGTGCAGAATGGTGAGGTCCAAACAGCAAGCGGTCTCTTTTGCTAGTTCAGAGGCCTCCCAGCATGGCAGTGGGAGGCTTCTGGGTGGTGGTGACTGAACCCTTTTTTTACTGTATTTGCTCCATAAGATGCACATACTTCTCCCCCCACTTTTTTGGGGGGGGAAGTGCGTCTTATAGAGCAAAAAATATGGTATATTGCCTTGAAATTATTTTTGGGAAGGGGGGATATAAATACAATTTATAAGTATATAAGTATAAATGTATCATTTTCAAACCAGGTATGAACTACAACCAGCAGAAAACTCTCTTTCACTAGATTATATTTTCACGCATTTACATTTCCAAAAAAAGCTCACTCACCTGCTGTCCTTGTGTTGTTTGAAATAACTGAGCTACAGCTGCAAAGGCATCCGAACTGGGCAACTGTGGCACAGCAGGTACAGAATTAGAAGAAACTTGGGTGGGCTCAGATGGAATTGTTGCAGTAGGAGGTGGTGAACCTACAAAACAATTTATGCAAATGCAACTGTTTGCTATAACATACAATATGTATGTTATTTATACTACTACAAAAATGTGTTTTTATAGACATCTCTTTAAGGTTTGCTTTAGAGAGCCAAATTGATATAATGCAACTTGGTATTGCATGATTGATTTCTGCTTAGTAATTAGCAACAACATATGATAGGCAGGTACTGATAAGAAGGCCTTCAGGATTAAATTCCCTGACACTTGTAGCAGCCTGCTTACAGTTGCAATTGACTAAATGATTTTTTAAAAATCACACTACCTGATACTTACAGGATTACTGTGACATCTACTTTGCCCTACAGTCTCATGTAAGTTTCTAAATATTCTCAAACTATTGATTCCATAACGAAAAACAAAACTGAGATTTCCTACCTTCATTATTAGTGGCATCCTCAGTCACTGAAGCTGCACTGGTAGCTCCTGCTGCCATATCCAGGAGAGGCTGAATTATTTCTATTTTGAACACTCCATTTTTCTGCCATAAGTTGAGGACACGAACTATTTTACTCTGTTCAAATAAGAAGTGTGCCAATAGAATTTTAGAAGATCTTTGTTAACGTACTTAAAACATAAGCGCTGTTCAAACAGAATTTTCTTCCCTGCCACTTTATTTAAATATCATGGGTTAAATCCAAGTTACTATCAAGTAGAGTAGACCCACTGAACAAACAGAACTTGTTGAGTCAGTACTTGTATATACAGTGGTGCCTCGCACAGTGAGGTTAATCCGTTCCGGATTAACCCTCGCTGTGTGAAAGCATCGTTGAACGGGGCAGGAAAAGCCATTGGAACGCATTAAACATGGTTTAATGCATTCCAATTGGGCCGAATACTCACCGTTCAGCGATGCTTCCCTATGGCCGGCAGCCATTTTCGCGCCCTCCCCTCGCTTAACGAGGGCGCAAAAACACTACGCGCGGCCATTTTGTAGCAGCGGAACAGCTGATCGGCGGGTCGCAAAGCGAAGGTCGGTAAGCGAATCGCCCATTGCGATTTTCGCCCATTGGGGCCGTCGCTCTGCGATCGCATTAGCGATCAAAAAAACGTCCCCGTAGAGCGAATTCATCGCTCTACAGGGCGCTCACTGTGCGAGGCACCACTGTATATATTACATTTAGTCAACAGGTATACTCTCTAGCTGGAACAGTTTATTCACAATTGAACAACGCACCGAGGCAAGATTCTAGAAAAAGCATCTGCAAAGAATGATGGCAGCTAAACACATATATGAAGAAAGCAGCTCATATGTTCAACGGTAATTCTTTTTAACAAACAGCAACATAAACCAAATTACACTAGAAACAAGCAGAAGAGCCTTCAAATTTCAAACCCTAAGTAAAAATAAATAAAACTAAGCAGAAGGTTTGGGACCTCAATATTTGGCAGATCGCCTCCTCCCACCCAGATCTACCCGAGTCACCTGACATAGCCAGCAGGGACGGCTAAGGGGACTGACGCCGAGGGAGGCCCGGAAGGAGAAAACAAGAAACCGGGCCTTCTCGGCGGTTGCCCCTCGGCTGTGGAACACACTTCCCACTGAAATTCCGCTGGCACCCTCGCTGGGTGTGTTCAAAAACCAATTAAAAACATGGTTATTCAGACAGGCCTTCCCCCCAGTCACCTAAGTTCTTTTTTCCCCCCTTTTTTCTGTTTCTTAATGTTGCCATCTTGGATAGTATTAACTATAATAATTGCATTATGCTAGCTATTTTCTACATTGTTTTAATGTGTTTTAATTTTTGTAAGCCGCCCCGAGTAGACACTGTCTAGAGGGGCGGGGTAAAAATTGAATGAATGAATGAATGAATGAATGAATGAATGAATGAATGAATGAATGAATGAATGAATGAATAAATAAATAAATAAATAAATAAATAAATAAATAAATAAATAAGAAGTCATAAACCTGTAACAAACACTTTGAGGCATACCTTGTCCTCGGATGGGCAGAGATATAAGTACTGGAATGTGGCAGTTATATTTTTACAGAATCTTGGCCCAAAAACATCCTTGTCTGTTCCAAATTGATGACGAGATTGGCGAACAATAGAGTCAATAACATACAATCCAGGAACCTTATATTCAGGCTTACACTAAGAAAAAGAGGGAATGAGAAATCAGTTCTAGCTATTTGGATCATACTCAGCATACCAACATAATGTCTACATCATTGTAAAATAAGGCCATTACATTAAATATACAACATACAAATGTGAGACTGTAGGTCACAAGCTGCATATTTTACACAGGCACATACTTAACAACCTAATATATAATACAGTGGTGCCCCGCATAGCGACGCTAATCCGTTCCAGGATTAACGTCGCTATCAGGAAACATCGCTATACGGAATGTAAAACCCCATAGGAACGCATTAAACTCCGTTTAATGCGTTCCTATGGGGGGGGGACTCAGCGGTAAGCGAAGATTCCCCATCTAGCCGCCATTTTCGCCGCCTAGGTAAGTGAGGGCAGGGTGCGAAAAAGCTGCGGGCGGCCATTTTCTGCACCCAGTGGCCATTTTGGAACCACCGATCAGATGTTTTCTAAACATCGCAATGCGAAGATCGGTAAGCGAAATGCTTACCGATCATCGCAATGCGATGTTTTGCTACCTAAAACATTGCAATGCGATCACATTAGCGATCACAAAAAACGTGTCACTATGCGGATTCATCATTAAACGGTGCGCTCGTTAAGCGAGGCACCACTGTACTGAGCTAATCCTCGCTAGAATTAACTATGTGCCTAGATTCAAAACTGAGGGTCCTACATCCCAAAGATCAAGTAGCAAAATAATCAGTTGTGCTTCAAAGAAGCAAGAACTCCATATACACCTATGGCTTTATTCTTTACTCTTAAACAGCAGTCTCCTATGCTGCTGGGCATCATAAAGAGAAAAGGCTCCCCTCCCAGCATCTCCAAGTTTTGTTTATTTCAAAGTGCAGCCTAGAAAAGTGGGGCAAAAAATGTAGTAGTGATCCAGTCTAACAAAAGGAAAAAAGAAGTGCTGTAGCATGAATGTCTTCCTTTTCATAAAACAAAAATACTTTAGGTCCCAACACCATAACTTGCCAAGTCCTAATATTATATTGAAAATATTATCAAGGGACTAAGAAATATTTATAAATAGGTAATCTCAACTCCACACAGCTCTAGATTGAACAATAAACAAGAAATTAAAGTCACCTTTTGTCCCAAATAGATTAGACCTACTGAATGAATGGGATTTTTGAACAAGTATTATATTGAAAACAGTAAACAAAAGCAATATTAAAGGGAGATGCAGTCTTTTAGATAGCTTGGGTCCAAGCCATTTAGGGCTTTATAGGTTAACAACAGCACTTTGAACTGTACTTGAAAATGGATTGGCAGCCAGTGAAGCTGTTCTAACAGGGGAGTTGTATGTTCCCTGTAACCAGGCCCACTTAGCAATCTGGCTGCAATGTTTTGACTCCTCTGGAGTTTCTGAACACCCTCCAAATATAGCCCCATCTAAAGTACATTACAGTAGTCCCGCCAAGATGTAACCATGGCCAAATCAGACCTCTCAAGAAATTAGCACAGCTAGTGTAATAGTTTTAACTGTGCAAAGGCACTCCTGGCCCCTGCTGAAACCTGGGCACCCAGGTTTGGAGATGAATCCAGGTACACAGCCAAGCTACACACAGGGATTCTGCTTGTACTGAAAGAGGTTGCATTCCCCCTAAAAAGTCAGGTCCACAGCTTAGGTGTACACCTGGACTCAACCCTGAGCTTAGGTTTCAGTAGTAGTCAGGAGTGTATCTGTACAGCTGAATCTGTGCCTATTTCTTGAGATGTCTGGTCTAGCCATGGTGACAACATGCCTTAGTTGCATAACTCTGTTAACAACTTCACTGGGTGCCAGTTTTTTCCAGGCCCAATACAGTGGTGCCCCGCATAACGACAATAATTTAATTCGTCCCATGAAAATCTCTATTTAGCAAAATCGTCATCATGCGAAAACCCTTTCCCCATTGGAATGCACTGAAACCTGATTTAATGTGCTCCAATGGGGAAAATACCTCGTCATCCAGTGAAGATCACCCATAGGGAAGCCATTTTGCGAGCGTTGATCAGCTGTAAAAATGGCTGCCCTGTGAAGCATGGGTCCCGAAAACACAGGGCAGCCATTTTGTGAAGCCGAAAAAAATTGTCATCTTGCGAACAAACGATTCGCGAAGCACGGACCTAATCGGCGTCCAGTGAAAATCCCCCATAGAAATGACTGTTTTGCGAATCGCTATAGCAATCGCAAAAAGTCATCATTATGCGGATTCGTCGTTTAGCAGGGTCATCATTTAGCAAGGTACCACTGTACAAAGTGCTGATTACTACCTATCAAGCCCTATATGGCTTGAGTCTAGGCTATCTGAAGGATCGTATCATTCCATATGAACCTTCTCAGCTTTTAAGATCTTCTGTGAGGGCCGTTCTCCTGGGTCTACCACCTTTCTCAACTCATTTGGTGAGCACACAAAAGAGAATCATCTCAGTGGTTGTTCCCAAGCTTTGGAACATGCTGCCCTGAAAGGCCAGGTTGGCCTGCTGTCTCATATCGTTCCATCATCAGGCAAAGACCTACCTCTTCTGGCAGGCTTTTAAGCAGGAGGTTGTCTAAGAAATGCTTGCTTATTAACTTACAGATGTTTAAATGTTTAAAAATTGTTTTTAATATTGATTTTTAATCTTAATATATTTTTATTTTTAATATGATATTTATATAGTATTTTAAACTATTATTTGTTTTACAGTTTTAGTTGTTGTGAGCTTCCTTGGGTTCTCTATGAGGAGAAAGACAGCATACAAATAAATAAATAGGTCTACTCTAGTTGTGACTAATTCAGTTTAGCCTTTTGTGACAATCCCTTTAAGAGGTTATATGGAAGAACCTATTAATACTGTTAAAATGACTGAGTTGATACACCACTTAAAATTATTATCCATATAACATATAATTTATATGGGTAAATTATTATCCATATAACTCCATTTACCTTTTTGATAAACTTCTCTACAATCTGGACTACATGTTTGTAAAGCTGAAAGAGAATTAAACAGCATTTTAAAATCTATTTGTCAGAAAAAGGATTCAAACAGATGTGATTTTTAAATTACAACCATAAATACATAAACCAATTTAAAATACTTCTAAAGTAGTAACAAAAAGGTTGTATCACTGAGCATATCTTATATAATTATTTCTAATTCTCCCAGAACTATGACAAAATCTAGAAATGAAATTATTAAGCTAAGAAATTACTTTGGCTGTAACTGAAAAGATATATTAAAAATGAAAGTAGCAAAACTCTTAAAGGATTTGTAAAATAACAGTACAAACGAATATCACTTCCTGCTTTTAATGGAAAAATACACAGTATGCAATGAGACTCCCTCATCTGCAGGATCAGTATCTGCGAATTCACTTATCTATCTAAAAATATAAAATAAAAAACCTCTAGAAATATGGTACGTCTTTACATGTATTTCTACAGTGTATTTACCAGAACTGACAACTAGAGGGAGACAGAAACCATGCTATGTATAGTGTTCACTACTGAGGGGGCTTGGAAACAATTCCCCACAAATACTGCAGTCCTACTTTATTATAAATAACTCACAATATTGTGAAAGGTATATCTACTTTGTACCAGACAGTAGAAACATTCTTTACTACCCTACCTTAATAGCTTTAATGGCAGCTTTAGTAATGAGAATCATCTTTGCACGAGAAATAGGAGGTTTCATCTCCATCAGTGAGAAGAGCTGAAATTAAAAAACAAAACACATAAATATAATTGAAAGGTAACCAATTTAAGGAATATTTTGATATTTTCTAATGTATATCAGCTGGGGAGTCCTAGCAGGTAAACTAAAATACGTACAGTGGTGCCTCGCTTAACGAGTGCACCGTTTAACGAAAAATCCGTATAGCGATCCCTTTTTGGGGATCGCTATACGGATCAGCCCCAATCGCCGCACTCGCTTTGCGACGATTGGGGCTCCGGCGGCCATTTTGGAGCCGCCGAACAGCTGATCGGCAGCTCCAAAATGGCCGCCGCATGACCCGAAATGGCCCCTATCAGCGTTTTCGCACCCTCCCCTTGCTTACGGAGGTCGCGAAAACGCTGATAGGGGCCATTTCGGGTCATCCAGCGGCCATTTTGGAGCCGCCGATCAGCTGATCGGCGGCTCCAAAATGGCCGCCGGACGCGAAAACATCGCTGGAGGGGTAAGTTTGCACACTTATTGGAACGCATTAAACTAAGTTTAATGTGTTCCAATAAGTTTTACTTACCCGTATACTATTAGTATAATTAATGCAAATAATTAACATTCAATCATAATGCATACAAGTACAATGTACCCTCTATTTTTGGCCTCACTGGATGGGGCTCTCCCTCTCTCATGCATGACTTTGCCGTTCACATGCGCCTCTGTCCCCCCCTCCACATACGAGGTTCTGCTGCAAACAGAACCAAAGGGGTTGTGCTGAGGAAAAGGAAAGCTGGGTGGAGGGAGATGGAGTTGCTCGTGTGCAGGCACACGTCTTGCCCAAGTAGCATTAATATTTCCAAAACTTTCTTCTTCCTACTCTCAGATATAGCTAAATCTAAATGAAAAGTGGGAGTGCTCATTTTGGAAAGTCAGGCTTCCTCTTATTAGCAGCAATGGGAAGAAGGGACACAGGTCTCTTTTGGTTAATATGTAAGTCTGGTTTAGTCTTAACACAAACACTATAAAAATAAATCACTGCTTTAAAATCTATACACCAACATTTGCTAAATCCAAAAACTCAAGATTACACATTTTGAATCTATTATACATATATTACATTTTAAAAAAACCTAAACCTGTTAGATGCATATGTTCTGCAGGAAACAAACCATGGGAGACCACAAAGAGAATAGAAATTACTGTATATCATTGTCATCTGAGGCATTTGTTTATCACTTTACTGCCCACCAAGACTGCCAAAAGGAATCATAACAGATTTTGCCTAAATAAGTTCAAAAATATTTAGAAATAGATTCAAAAGATTCTTTAGAAGTAGATTCAAACATTCTCTAAAACCCAGTTGTTTAAGAAAACAATCCTATAGACAAACTACTTTTCATAAAAAATACAGCTAGAAGCTTGACAAGGAGAGAGTACCACTACTGGGGCATCATTACAGATAAAGTCCTGCTTTGTGTAGCCATCTATCTAGCCTCCTTGGGTGGTGGGAAACACAACAATGGGTTGCCACCTTAGGCCCCATAATTGGGAGAAAGGCAGCCTATAAATAAAACAATTAAAAACAAATAAACACTGCTTCTGCTAATGATATCAAACTATGTGTGGGTAGATATATATTTTTCAGAGGTTTTTTGGTCCATAGGAATGCCTTAATAACCATATTTTCCATGTATAAGACTATACTTTTGTCTAAAATTTAAAGAGTAAAATTGAGGGTCATCTTATACATGGAACTAAGTTGAGGAGAGTACAAAAAAAGTGTAGGGAAAAGCAGGGATCAAATTGTTCCTGCAGGGCTTTGATCCCTACTTTCCCCTCCCCTTGCTAATCCTTAGCAAAAGGAAAGCAGGGATCAAAGCGCTGCAGAATCGCTTTGATCCCCGCTTTCCCCTCTGCTTGCTAAGTCCCATGGGGCTTAACAAAAGGAGTGGGGAAAGAATGAAAGCAATCCCATGGCTGTATAAGGGGGAAAAGAATCAAAAGGATTGTGAAGTTGCAGGATTGCTTTGATTCCTTTTCCCCTCCTTTTGCTAAGCCCCGCGGGGCTTAGAATGAAGGGAGAAAGCAGGGATCAAAGCAATCCTGCAGCACTTAGATCCCTTTCCCCTTACACTTGCTAAGCCCCACTTAAATTTCTTAATTTTGGGTTAGAAAAGGGGGGCGTCTTATACATGGGGACATCTTATACATGAAAAAATACGGTAAATTTCAGTGCATTCCTGTGGGAAAACATACCTCGCAAGATGAAAATATCTTTGTCTTGTGGGACACTCAAAAACTTGCAAGAGGCTTTCGTCTTGCGAATTTTTCGTTGCCCAAGGCATTCGTCTCGGGAGGTACCACTGTATACGTATTTTATTCATGCATAGGTTTGCCAGCCTGCTGAGCATTAGTCTTCAGTCAGAATGGAATTTCCTAGTTTGTTAACAATGTGATGTAAAACTGTATAGATATGGAAAGTTAACATGATTTATGATTTATTATGTTTTGTTAATTGATATTTTGATATTTTTGGATTTATGCTATTATAACTGTATATTTTTATGTTAGCCGCTCAGAGTGGTACCGACTTACCAGATGGGCGGGATACAAATCAAATAAATAAATAAATAAATAAAATAAATAACAGCACAATCTTAAGCAGTTTTTCAGTCTGAACCTCCCCGTGTAGATAGAGAGTATATGCTTCTCCCTAGAGCATGGAGCTGAACAGCATGGTTTTGTATATACACTGTCCCCCCAATAAATAACTAAATGAATAAATGAATACCTACCTACCTACCTACCTACCTACCTACCTACCTACCTACCTACCTACCTACCTACCTACCTACCTACCTACCTACCTACCTACCTACCTACCTACCTACCTACCTACCTACCTGTCCTGCTATTCATCTCCAGGAAGTGACCTGGGAAATATGGATCTTTGGCTTATCTAGGGTCCTGTTTTTGGCATTGCAGCAACCACTGGCTGGATGGTGGTGGCCCAGCTGGCCTCCTCTCCTGTCATGGTGGCTCCATGTGGCAGCTGTGGAGAGTACTGAAGCATGGCTGGAGGCTGATGCAAGTTGCAGGAGGTGTGTGTGTGCATCAACAGTTTATGCTTTATACTTACATTTTGAGGAGTATAAGAGATATACATGGGTTTTGATCTACACAGGGTCTGGCCCTGTGAACCCCAGCATTGTTGAAGGGAGAAGTGTATATTTAAAATAATAGCTAACATTTAGTTATAATGACCCTTCTGTAAACTAGGAATGCGGGCATAGGGCTTTATGCAGCCCTGTTGGCTGATTTTGTTGCGCCCCCCCCCAACTTTTCACTGGGGGCAAAGGTCAGGCGCAATGATTCAATGTTCTTTTCATTTTTTCACAAGTGTGCACTTAATATTTTTAAAATCATACTAAATATTGGCGACTGGGGTTTCTAACCTTTCCTAGTAATATTTCTGTATCTTAAATCGGGGTTGGGGAAGCCCTAAAAGACCTTCTTGGCTCATTGTTGAAGTACTGGAGAAAAGTTCTCTGGCTAAGTTTGTTTGCACCGTTCAGCCATTAATGTATATATGAATGTTTATTTTGCACTGCTTAAAGATTGCTTTTCTGTGTGTGAGAAAATCTACCATTGAAAGCAGATTTGTGAGCATGGTAATGGCTGAAATTCTGTTGTTCAGTTATGCACATTGTGTAGATGCAAATTCCTGTAAGTTAAGAAATTTCAGTGGATGTTATTTGTTGCCTACTGAGTTGCACAACTTGGTGCAACAGATAATATCTACAGAGTTACGTAACATACAGCAGTTCATGTGTAAAGATTATGCTGTTGGAGTTATTGCACATTCCTATGGGCCAAAAAAAACCTCTGAAAAAGTCACTTACCAGGTAGGGAGCCGGGGAAGCACCATTGGAGGACTGCTAGGGGTCTTCCGCAACCACAATCACCGCTTTCAGAGGTCCCCCAGTAGTCTTCCGATGGTGCTGGGGAAATCTTCTGAGGCTTCAGAAGCCGGCAATCGCGGTTGTGGGGTACGCCCGCCAGTCCTCCAATGCTGCAGGGGAAGCCTTCGGAAGCTTGCCCAGCGCCATCGGAGGACTGGCGGGGGTCCCCCGCATCCTCGATCGCCGCTTTCAGAGGTCCCCCAGCAGTCCTCCGATGGTGCTGGGCAAGCCTCTGAAGACTTCCCTAGCACTGTTTTTGAATTTCTCACCCTTTTCCCCTACCTTTTTCCGTTCGGAGGCTTGCCTCCGATGGTGCTCGGCAAGCCTCTGAAAGGGGAAAGGCAGGGGAAAAGGGCAGGAAATTCAAAAATGGTGCTGGGAAGTCTTAAGAGGCTTCGGAAGCTGGCAATCATGGTTGCAGGGGACCCCCGACAGTCCTCTGATGGTGCTGGGCAAACCTGCCTTCCGATGGTGCTTCCCCAGCTCCCTACCTGGTAAGTAACTTTTTCAGAGTTTTTTTTTTTGCCCATAGGAACACATAATTAAATTTCAATGCATTCCTATGGGAAAACGTACCTCACAAGACAAAAATTTCGCAAGATGACAGGGTTTACGGAATGAATTATTTTCATCTTGCAAGGCACTGCTGTAGTAGTGATATATATGTCCTGATCTTCTAATGACTAACTGCCTGACACCATATTTATCTAGTAACTTATTTTTCAGGCACTATTCCTGGATTACTGTATCACAATTACTGTATCACAATCAAATCTGAAGAGAAAACATTGAAGCACTGCTTGCCACCAAATGACACCAGCATTTGAGATCTGATCCTTCCTCCACAATCAATGAATTTTAGTTATTTACAGTTTCCCATTAGGGACAAAAGGAAATCAAATTGGGTACTGTGATGGAACGCCCACGTGACTCCTGTAACTCATAGTTGAAGCTCAAGTGCAGGAGCCTATGAGAGGACAGGAGGGGCAGAGTCAGTTACGCAGTTAGAGGCAGTTAGAGGGGGAGTTAGGAAGAGAGAAGGGGAAAGAATGAGAATGTGGAGGAGAGAAAATGAATAGTCAAGACAGATAGATAGTCAGAGAACTAGACAGAACTGATATTATTAACAAGTTGGTTAAAGTGAATAAATCAATAAAACAAATGAAGAATTGAACATGTAACCAAATACTGTATAAGAAGTTTTAATGAGTGATTCTATACAATGATTAAAAAGAACATCTGTGATTAAAATTCAATCTAAATAGACAAGTTATGTTGGCAGCAAGTGTCTGATTCAAATATTGGGCCTGGATTTATCACAGCATGTACAGAATGTTTTAGTAACAACTCGTTCCCAGGGAAGTCCAATTGCAGGCACTGAAGAAAACATTGGGAATTTTGAAATAATAGAAGGGAATGAAACAGCTAATCTAGTCAATATGGGGAATCCTAGTAATCTATCTTTCATAAGAGAACAAAAAGATGACCCTACCTTAAGTGAATACTATAGACAAGTTAAGGAAGGACCCCTGACCCCTGAAAACCCTGAAAGATACAGTGTGAAGGAAGACCTATTGTACAGAGAAGTTCTTGTGAATCCTAGGAGGGAAGGGGAGAGAATTCTCAGACAACCGATAGTACCCTTCAAATACAGAGAAAGAATTTTAGAAAAGGGACATAAAGATACATTTGCTGCTCATTTAGGGATCACACATACAAAACAAATAATTGCTCGAAAATTTTACTGGCCTGGGATGGGGAAGCAGGTTAAGTTATATTGTCAAAGTTGTGACATATGTCAAAAGCAGGGTACTGGGAATAATAAAACCAAAGCTAAATTGTGCCCTTTACCAATAATCTCAGCCCCATTTCAGCAAATAGGCCTAGACATAGTGAGACCCTTACCTGAAGTTACCAGGCAGGGAAATAGATTCATTTTGTCCATAATTGATTATGCCATCAGATACCCAGAAGCTGTTCCTTTGCGAAATATTGAAACAGAGATAGTGGCAGATGCATTATTAAATTGTATGTGTCACATGGGCTTCGCTTCCAAGATAGTTACTGTTTTGGGGACCTCATTTAGATCCAAATTAATGAAAAGGTTGTGGCAAGTTTGTGGAATAACTCACATCACATCAGCCCCTTATCATCCCCAGACTAATGGATTGGTTGAGAAATTTAATGGGACCCTAATGCGTATGATTCAAGCTTATACCTCTGAAAATCCAAATGACTCGGATCATAGATTGCAACCCTTACTGTATGCTTATATATCTGTACCCCAGGAAAGTACAGGCTTTAGTCCTTTTGAACTATTATTTGGAAGGAAAGCTCGGGGACCCCTAGATCTACTCCGGTAAAACTGGGAGAAACATAGAGGGGAGGATCCTGAGTCAGTGATTCAATATACAGTGATGCCTCACTTGATGACGTTAATTCATTCCAGCGAAATCACTGTAGAGCTAAAAAGTCGTCAAGCGAAATAAAAAAGCCCATTGAAATGCATTGAAAAGCATTCAATGCGTTCCAATGGGCTGAATACCTGCTCATCCAGCGAAGATCCTCCATACGGTGGCCATTTTCAGGTGCCTGTTAAGCGAAAAATGCCTCCTAAAACAGCGGGCAGCAATTCTGAGCAGCCGGCGGCCATTTTGAAAACCCGACGATCAGCAGTTTTGATTATCATAATGCGAAGAATTGGTTCCCAAAGCAGGGAACCGATTGTCGTAAAGTGAAAAAAACCCATTAAAATATCGTTTTGTGATAGCAATTGCGATCGCAAAAACATCATCGTGAAGTGGATTCGTCGTTATACGGGGTAATCGTTAAGCGGGACACGACTGTATAGACACACTGATGAACTCCTTGCAGCAGTCTTTTGAGTTAGCAGCAGAAAACTTAAAGAACCATCAAGGGAAGCAAAAGCACTGGTATGATTAGAGGGCCAGGGAAAGAACATTCAATCTTGGAGATGAAGTGCTAATGTTGAAACATATTAAAGGTAATAGACTCCAATTAAATTGGGTAGGTCCATTTAAAGTAGTTTCAAAAATGAGTGAAGTGAATTATGTAATTCAGGAGGAGGGAGAAGAAGGCAGAAGAGTGGTGCATGTACATATGATTAAGCTTTATTATAGGAAAGAAAATTTTGTCTTATATGCCATTAAAAAGTGCCCAAAGAAAAACATGAACTACAATATTGAGAAGGAAGGGGGGAACCCCAGTATAACCCTGAAGATGTTAAGATTAGCCCTACTCTAACCCCAGAAAGACAAGATGAAGCGAGAGCCTTGCTGCAGAAATACAAGCAAGTCTTCTCAAATAGGCCTAGTGTAGCAAGGGGGGTAGTACATAAAATAGATACAGGAAATGCATCTCCTCAAGCTGCCACACCTTATAGAGTAACGAAGCCATATGCAGCCAAGGTTCGCGAGGAGCTAGATGAAATGCTGAAAGAAAAAAAATCATTGTTCCTTCTTCTAGTCCTTGGGCAGCCCCAATAGTTCTAGTTGATAAGCCAGATGGAAGTATCCGCTTTTGTGTGGACTATCGAAAACTGAACCACATCACTAAGTCAGATGCTTACCCGATGCCTCAGTTAGATGACCTGATAGAGACTATAGGGGGATGTCGATTCATATCAAGTTTTGTGACTCATATCAAGTTTTCTGGCAAGTGGATCTAGACCCCAAAGATCAGGAAAAGACCGCTTTTCGTAGCCCCTTTGGTTTGTTCGAGTTCTGGGTCTTAAGTTTCAGACTGTGAAATGCTCCAGCAACTTTTCAAAGACTCATGGACCAAACCTTACAAGGGTATATGTAGCATATATCGACGACATAGGGATCTATAGTCAGACATGGGAAGAGCACATAATCCATCTTGAAAAAGTGCTACAGAGACTACATGAGACTGGGTTAACAGTAAAAGCTAGTAAATGCCAACTGGGTAGCTCTGAATTAAAATACTTAGGCCATGTAGTAGGGGGAGGCACAATCAAACCCCTAGAATCTAAAATAGAAGTTATCAGCAATTGGCCCAGACCGACATCCAAGAAAAAAAAATAAGATCTTTCTTAGGGTTAGTCAGCTATTACCGTCGCTTTGTACCCAATTTTAGCGTGATAGCTGCTCCTTTATCCGATTTAACACATAAAAGAAAGGCTGAGAAGATCCAATGGGGGGTCAACTGCGAGGAGGCCTTTAGTAAGCTGAAGACGGCGTGAGAGCTCCAGACTTCCTGAAAGAGTTCAGTCTTCACAAATGCATCCACCATCGGGCTGGGAACCGTGCTGAGCCAGGCAGATGATGACAGAAATCATCATCCTGTAACCTATCTCAGTAAGAAACTGCAGGCGGGCAAGAGGCATTTGTCCATGATTGAATGGGAGTGTCTAGCCATCGTGTGGTCATTGCAGAAACTCAGGCTATACATATGCGGAATTCATTTTGTACTTTGCACCAATCATTCCCCACTTCTTTGGCTGAGACTATAAGGGTAAATAACAACAAGCTGATGAGATGGGCCCTACTTCAGCAAGACTTTGTTTTTGAGATTCAGAACGTGAAGGGACACAGAATGTGGTGGCCGACGCATTATCTCGGAGATCAGAGGACTAATGGATGGAGGAGGAGGGAAAAATCGTAAAATGTAATGGTATAGAAGCTGTTTGGTTTATACATATGTAGGAGATGTAATTTAAAATAAAATGTAATCTCGTATTGAATTAATGGTAAGTACTGATAAAAGTAACAGTAACAGGATTTGTAGTAATGTAATTGTAAGTAATGCAAACTTTGATAAATGCAATTTAAATGTTTAAAGTAATACGTTTAATTTGCGCTAAATAGTAGTAATCAATAATAACAAGTATGCATAGACACTGTATAAAGGAATATAAATATTGAGTAAAAGAGTTACTGGTAATAGTATTGGGAACATATTTGAAATAAATTTTTTATTGCTTCCTGCGTTGTTCATGAGGGTGAACTACAAGGTTTCCCCCATGAAACAAACTTTTCCTAGAGGGGAGTTATGTGACGGAATGCCCACGTGACTCCTGTAACTCATAGCTGAAGCTCAAGTGCAGGAGCCTATGAGAGGACAGGAGGGGCGGAGTCAGTTAGGCAGTTGGAGAGAATGAGAGTTGGAGTTAGGGAGAGAGAAGGGGAAAGAGAGAATGAGAGTGTGGAGGAGAGAAATTGAATAGTCAAGATAGAGAACTAGAGAGAACTGATATTATTAATAAGTTGGTTAAAGTGAATAAATCAATAAAACAAATGAAGAGTTGAACATGTAACCAAAGATAAGAAGTTTTAATGAGTGATTCTATACAATGATTAAAAAGAACATCTGTGATTAAAATTCCATCTAAATAAACAAGTTATGTTGGCAGCAAGTGTCTGATTCAAATATTGGGCAGATGTGGATAAGGAATATCCACTGGTAACAGAGAATGAAAGAGAAAACGTCGCCAGAGTGAACCTTGGTTTCGGGAAAACAAACAGGGAACACTGGGTGGAATGTCACAGTGGTGATCAGCGGTGTAGGTTTTACTAATAAGTTAATAACCATAGGTTTTAATACTTAATAATTAGTTAATAACTTAAATCCACAAAAAATGTCAATCTAAATGTTTGATATATATTATCCCACCATAAGTGCAGTTCTTCCCACTAAACCAGACTAATTTAAAGTTATGTGCAGTATTATTGATTATATTTAATCCTTACAATCAATGTATGTGAAATTGCATATATTTGTTCCCTTTTAAAAACTTATAAAGGTCTGTGAAGTTAAGCATGAAACATGTATTTAATAACTTTGTTTTCTTTACTACTGCTTCTTGTAGCTTTACTCAACCTTGGTCGAGCCCTATCCATGCAAAAGTAGCAAACAAAATGAAATGACTATGAATGACTGTTACATGTCGTAATTAATTGATAAGCTAGATCTGATAATTTTAATGAGATCAAAATGAAATATTTATGTTTGGCATATAGTGCAACTGATCACTTAAAAACTGATCACTTAAAGAGAACTGCCTTTCTGGGAGTACTAGTCTCACTGCTCTTCAGGCTCTATTATGCCTTCCAAAGAACTACAATGCTCTGAAAGTACCATTGTAGTGTTCATTTTTGTCAGTACAGTGGTGCCCCGTATAACGAGGTTAATCCGTTCCGGATTAACCTTCGCTATACGAAATCTTCGCTAAGCGGGAAGTAAAAAGCCATTGGAACGCATTAAACTTCATTTAATGCGTTCCAAATCGGCCCTAAACTTCCCACTTAGAGAAGTTTCCTGGCCCCGGGCAGCCATTTTCGCGCCCTCCACTCGCTTGCCGAGGGCGCGAAAACGCCGCGGGGGGCCATTTCGGGTCGTTTTGAAGCCGCAAAACAGCTGTTTTGCAGCTTCAAAACGGACCGAAATGGCCCCACGCTGTGTTTTCGCGCCCTTGGCAAGCGAGGGGAGGGCGCGAAAATGCCGCGCGGGGCCATTTCGGGTCGTCCGCGGCCGTTGTGAAGCCGCAAAACAGCTGTTTTGCGGCTTCAAAACGGACCCGAAATGGCCCCGCGCCGCGTTTTCGCGCCCTCCCCTCGCTTGCCGAGGGCGCGAAAACACAGCGCGGGGCCATTTCGGGTCCTCCCGCGCCCATTTTGGAGCCGCCGATCAGCTGATCGGCGGCTCCAAAATGGCCGCGGGACGCCCAATCGTCGCAAAGCGAGGTGCGGCGATTGGGCGCTCCGTATAGCGATCCCGAAAAAGGGGATCGCTATACGGATTCGTCGTTGTACGGTGCACTCGCTAAGCGAGGCACCACTGTATGCCATAGGTCTGAGCAGCTGACTGAACAGCTCAGTGGTTAGGTTTCTGGCATGGAGCCAGAGGCTGCGAGTTCAACTTCCCACTGTGCCTTCTGAGATGAGACTCAGCTAGTGTAGCCATGAGCAAGCTGCACACTCCCAGGGTGCCCCCCATAAAAATGGTAAATCACTTCTGAACATTTTCTACCTAGAAGGCAGTGGAAAGGGTCGACTTGAGGGCATTCAATTTTTAAAAATATTAAGGTTCTGAGAGCTGGAACTCCAAGAATTCTTTGTGGGGAATTGCTGGAAAATTCTGCAAGATGGAGTCCACAAATTCAAAATGGTGCATCCTTAATCATGAATAATCAGATGGATAACCAGTTTACAAAATGCCTGGTGAAGATTCTTTGTTTTCAAGAAAGAGACATAGACTTTTAGATCCTAACATAACTTCATTTACTAAGAAATAGATCCTACTGGACCAAATGACTACAATTTAGCAGCAAAATTAAAACAACACTGTTCATTTGTGGAACATTTTCGCAACAGAGCAGCCCACAGCAACAGAATCACAAAATCAAGGAGTTGGAAGGAGCCTACGAGGCCATAGAGTCCAACACCCTGCTTAAGGCAGGAATCTAAATCAAAGCAGATCTGACAGGTGGTTGTCCAATTTTCCCTTGAATGCCTCCAGCACTGGAGCGCTCCCCACTGCCCCAAGTAACTGGTTCCACTGTCATTGCTGTCATACTGCTCTAACAGTTAAGAAGTTTTTCCTAATACTCAGCCTGTATTTGGCTTCCTGTAGCTTGAGCCCATTATTACCCGTCCTGCACTCTGGTGTCAATTATTGCTTTTGGAAAAATATGGCAGGAAAAAAAATCAAGGGGTCTTGATTACATTATATAAAAAATGTAAAAAGCAGGAAATTGACATTGTAAATGTAATGTACTGCCAAAATATGGTGCTAAGGAAGTTACTAAAATGAGAGCAACTTTATGCCTCAACTACGTAATTCAGTTGGCTGGTACCCTAGCTGATAGGTACCCAAGGAGACTGTTTGTTCCTGAGAAAGCAGAAGTTAAACATCACAATGTTTTGACAAACCCAAAACAACACAAGTATATAAACAAAGATTTCTATCATGTTAACAGAACATCTCCCAAGAAGCACATGCACTTGTTTTGGCAAACAGGGGGAAAATCTCTACTGGGAAATTGGGTGAGAATTATATTAATGTGATGTGAATTATTTTCTATGCTTATGCTATGCACAAATTGTTTTTAATAATATGTATTACAATAGAGATTTTTAAAGTGACTGTATGAGTTTTACCTAATTGAAAGCTTTTTGCTATGGAAATAGCCTTTTACTAAAGAGACATAGTTTTTTCTTGTATCCTTTGAATTACTGAAGTTCATGCTGTTTAAACAGAAGCTCATACTTTATTAGAACCTATGTACCTCTATATAAAAGAAATATTATCTACATATAGGAACTAGAAAGTTTTGTATCAGAGGACTGTAATTTTTGCAATATACACTCATGTAATTTTTACATATATTCCAAGCATATTTTATATTTTTGGCTCTTATTTATTTAAATGCTTGCTTGCTAAATAAATCTTTTAAAGAAGAAAATGAATCATTTTTGAACTTTTAAGTCAAAATACTAAAGGGTAACCAGGAATGAACAATTAATTAAATATAAATGAGACAGAATATATTCTGAGACCACAAATAAATTCTTTGTCAGATGTCTAAAGACACAGATCTGTAAATCTCTCACAGGGAGTCTGTAAATCTCTCACAGGGAGTCTGTATATCAGGAGCCCTATAGAGCAGTAGTCCCCAACCTTGAGCCTCCAGATGTTCTTGGACTTCAACTCCCAGAAATCCTGGCCAGCAGAGGTGGTGGTGAAGGCTTCTGGGAGTTGTAGTCCAAGAACATCTGGAGGCCCAAGGTTGGGGACCAGTGCTATAGTATAGAGGACATTCAGATTTCCCCCCTAGGAAATTGACACTGGGATGACTGAGAACAGATCCTGCCCCCCCCGTATGATATATCTTTTGAATATTTGAAAAGTGCTACCATATATCCCCTGAAGTCTTCTTTTCTCAAGACTAAACATGCCTTATACTTTCAGTCTTTCATCATAGCACTTTTTCCAGTCCCCGATTATTCTGTTGCTCTCTTCTGAATGCTCCAATTTGCTTGCATCCTTCTTAAAGTGTGGTGTCTAGAACTGGACACAGTGCTCTAGATGAGGCCTGACCAGTGCTGAATAGAGGGGAACTAGCACCTCATTAGGTTTGGAGACTTTCTGTTAATGCATTCTAAAATCGCATTTGCCTTTTTTGCAGCCACATCACACTATTGGCTCATATTCAGCTTTTGAGCTACAACACTTTATCAAAGGCATTATTGAAGTCAAGATATATTATATCTACCACATCCCTACCATCTACCAGGGAGGTTATCCAATCAAAAAATAAGATAAGATTGCAGACACATGCACAAATCCACCTCCCTCCGCAGAGCTGTCCTCCTCCTCTGTGCAGGCCCTTTGGTTCTGGTCGCGATGGAACCCCCCCCCTATGCACACATGGGGAGAAGTCGTGCGAAAGAGAGGCAGATCCCTGCCCAGCAGTGCTGAAAATTAGAGGGTACGTTGCCCAGATCCATTCCCACCCTGGAGTAGGTCTTATTCTTCTTCTTTCCTTCAGAGGCTTCCGCTTCTGCCTCCCTCTTCCTCCTCCTCCTCTCTCTCTCCTCTTTTTCTTCTCCCCCCCTTCTCCTCCACCCATTCCTTTTTTCCACCAATCGCTATTTCCTCCTTTCCATCTCTTCTGTCTTTCTCCCTTTCCCATCCTTTGGCTTTCCTCTTCCTTTGCTCTAGGAGTCTCCTGTCTCTCGCTTCTTTCTTCAGCTCCCATCTCTTTCACCTCCTTCAGGTTTCCCTTTTCCCAGGGGACTGATGATGCTCTGGCAGTGATGTTGTTAGGTCTGCCCCCAGGCTCATTGCCTCTCATTAAAATAATACAAAAAATACAAACAAAAACAGCAGCACTTTAAATATTAGGAAGCGAAGTGATCTAATTAGTCTCCAAAAGACCTACTGAGAATATGCCTTTATGAAGCACTAGAATCTTCTAAAGGACCTTCTTGAAACAAGGAACCATTCCTAAATGGCATAACACATGTGCCACCCTCAATATCCAAACCAATCATATTTTAGCTAGCGGTGGGACACAAAACAGGGCACAAGTGTACAACCATGATCCTCCAGAGGTTTTGGGCCTACAGTTCCTATTAACCAGCACAGCTAAAGCCACAGGGTTATGAGAGTTGAAGTCCAATAGCATCTGGAATAGCACTGATGCGTACCTTGCAACAGTGTGTACCATGAAAACATTAAGCAGCATGCAAGATTTTTTTAAAAAAAAATTAAAGCACCAAATTATTTAAGGATTTACAGCATCATGAACTGGATTTTGGGACAACTGAAATCTAATGAAAGTCAACCAATTAGATACATGCTATTTGACATCTGTTAATGCCTAGTTAACAAATGCCAGATGTGATTGCCTAGTTAATGAGGTTAAACCCTGACACTAAAATGCCTTCTTGGAACTGAAAGGTGACTACCATATTTGCAAGGAGATTGTATTTATGGCTCCCAAGCCCAAATACCCAAAATAACTTATGTGGGAAGAGACCTGAACCCACAGAGCAAAAGACTGAGCAGTAATCCCCCAGTACTATATTCTGGAACCTATACTGCAACATAGAACAGATCAAGGACAGAATTTTACTTACTAGTCCCATCCTGACAGGAGCTATAAGAATTATAAAAATATAGCCAGGTGTTTTTTTTTCACACCACAACATACTAAATACAGTTGTGTGCAGACACTTTCTTTTATATAGTAAGCAACATTAATACAGGAGAAGGGCTATAGCTCAAAGGTAGAATTTGCCTGAAAAAGGCTCAAAGTTCAGTCCCTTTTGGTTGAAAACATATCAAGCATACATAATGAGATCAGTGCAAAAAATAGGCTCTGTACAAAGCAACTTGCTATATCCCAGAGACCTCTGGGTAGAGTGGGCGGCATATAAATTAAATAAATAAATAAATAAATCCCTAACAGCCAATTTTAAATTGAAGCAGGTTTCAGAGAAGTAGCCAGGATAGTCTATTTCAGCAAAAACAAAAAACAAAAACAAAACAAAACAGCAAAGGAGTATTGTGGCACCTACTTAACAAATACATAGGAGCTTTCATGTATTACAATCCACTCTTCAAACACATGGTCTGAAGCAGTGAATTATAACACAAGAAAGCTGGGGGGGGGGGGAGACAGACTTAAATGTGTCACAACACTTTTGCTTTTTTGTTTGTTTTTGCAGTCCATTTTAAATTTAACTATGGTTTTTAGTGGACAAGACCTGTTTACTGAACATGTGCATAGATCTGCAGGACAATGCAGGAACATATTACATTCTTCTGTACTAAATGTCACCATGCTAAAAACCTTGGCTTGATCTTTCAATACTTCCAGTCCAGCTGAGCACAAAATCTGACTGGCTGCAAAAATGTATCTTCCTAAAGTTATTAAATAATGGCCAGAATCCTCCCTATGGAGTACATTTTAAATTCCACAAATTGTCACTGCCAAAATGACTTTACCAGGGGCAGCAATTATTGGAAATTATAGACTCCCTCCATATCCCATGGTCCCAAGCAGCTTCCCTATGATGAGAGGGGTGCCTCTGGATCTGGGGGTGAGCATTTAAAAATTATTTACTCCTAAAAATTCACCATGACCAAAGACATTATCAGCCTTACGTGGTGTAACTTATACCAAAAAGATCTCAGTCACTGTTTGAGCAGAGGAGATGAGGAACAAAACAAAAAAAAGCATATATACTGTGAGGCTCCCAAAGTGGAAGCCATGGTAGGAGTGCCGCTGCTCCCGAAGAGTAACAGCCAGACCCAGACATCCACCCCACCATCCCCACCGCGGCGGGAAGATAGAGGAGTGGAGACCCCTGATTGGGGGACAGAATGCGGCGGAACCCTTACCCTGAGCAAGGGGGTGGATACCCAGGACCTAGAAGAGGTTGTGAAAGGGTTAAAGATCACCCGCGAAACGGGACGAGTTCAGGCGGGAAAAAGAGGGGAGGAGATAGAAGCGGGGATGGGGGATATAAGGGGGAGGGCCGGGGACATTCCAGGCGGTTGGGAGTGGGTCTGGATGGAGGATCCCTGGACCCACAAATGGGAGCAAGTCCGGATCGCCCATGAGGAGGCAGAAAAACGCCGGCAACTGGGACTGAAGCCTCGCCCGTCCTACTGGGGAGAAACCGAGGCAAAAGAGTGGCGGAGAAGGCTGCGAGAAGAGCGAGAGGCGGTCGCCAGGGAGCTGGAACGTAAACGACAATGGCATATCGCCGAGTGGAAGAAGCTGGGGGGTTACCCGGTCCTTGGGGTGCCGAAGGAGGAGAGGGATCCTCCTGGGACGGCTGGAGTGGGGACGAGGAGACCTTGCCCTTGATTTCCCTGGAAGAAGAGTTGAACCCTGGGCTAGGACCTGTGCCGCCTTTAACAGGTCCTTGGAATCCAGAGACTAATAACCCCTTTGTACATAGTTTATGGACCCCCTTAAAACCTAACCATGGTCTCCAAACATCCCTGAACCCTTTCATGGGTGGTGTAACCGACGATGTTAATGTTGAAATAAATACGACACCGTTTGATGTTCCTTCTATGCCTCGTCCGTTTATTGAAGAGAAGACAGCCCATACCAACGAACCCTCACATATTGGCGCCCAACGCGGGGGGCTGTCAACCCCTCCTAAAGAGACAGACGGCTGGATACGACAAATAACGGAAGGCCAAGAGGCACTGATGTGACAACTGGCTGACCAGCAGAAACTGATCATAGATCAACTAAACAGAACGCAAATAGGGCTAACTACCAAAGCGACATCGACTGAAGGCAGAGGTATTATCGCACATCGTCCGCCAATCAAACTCCAAAAGATGGGTCCCCAAGATGATCCGGCGGCATTCCTAAACATATTTGAACGAGTGGCGGTTTCAGCACAGTGGCCAAAGATTCAGTGGGCTCTCATCGTGACCCCCTACCTAACGGGTCTACCCCAAGAAATAGTGGACACGTTGGACCCGGAAGATGCAGGAGACTACGAAAAAGTCAAAACGGCAATCCTTAACACGCTGAATCTAAATGAGGAAGCCTACCGCAGACGATTTAGGGAGCTACGCCTGAAGCCGGGTATACACCCACGAACGGTAGCACAAAAGATGAGAGTGAATGCCACAAGGTGGGTGCAACCGAAAGGAAAGACGGCGGAACAAGTGCTAGAGCTAATGATACTAGAACAATTGGTGTCAACGCTTAGCCCAGGACCCAGGAACTGGGTGGTGAAACATAAGCCAACGTCGGTAGAAGGCACTGTTACGTTACTGGAAGACTATCTAGGAGCGGAAGACCCATGGTCAAATCGCCCTGCAGCAGGGGGAGAGAAACCCCGGAGCAAAGACAAGATGGCGGAGGTAACGAACACAGGAGCTCCACGAGGGAACCAGATGGCGACTCCCAAGAAACAAGGCCCCGACCGCATTGAATATGTGAACGCAACGGGGTCGCGGATTCCCCGCCCGACGATCACAACAGACCCAGCCAAGAGCAAGCTGGCACCCACCTGGAACCAGGGGAAGGAAAAGATGACCGCGTGCTTCGGCTGCGGCCAATTCGGCCACATCCGGAAGTTCTGCCCAGCTGAAGAATACGCATGGGCCAACATATATGCAAACGCCGCCAAGGTGGGTGAGAAGTTCCATCCCGGGTGGGTAATAACAGCAGAGGTCAACGGCCAGATGAAACGGGCCCTAATAGACACTGGGTGCACCCAGTCGCTGGTGCGAGAGTTAGAGGGACCGAGATTGGGAGAAACGGTGGTAGTAAGGTGCATCCACGGGGACGCCAAAGAATACGATACGGCCAGGGCAAACGTGACTATTGGAACCCAAGAGGCAATACTGGAGGTGGGAGTAGTCCCCGGCTTAACCCGAGAGATGCTGTTGGGCAGGGACTGGCCAGGCCTAGAGGATTTGGCACGACGAGCGGAAGATGGTTTGCTTGGTGAAAAAGGCGAGGGAGAAGGGGAAGGAGAAGTAATGCAGTTGTCCAGAGATCAATTGAGGGGCCTGCAACAAGATGATCCACCCTTAAACCCTGTTTCCAGAAAGCCAACCCAGAGGGAGAGACCCCGGTGAATGGGGAAGGGTTTGAGGTACGCCAGGGGCTGCTGTACCAAGTACGCCGGGGGGAGCAGGGTGAGGAGTCGGCCCTGGTGGTCCCAGACCACTTGAGGAGCTGGGTAATGCATTGGGCACATGATTTGCCAGTGGCTGGGCATTTGGCAACACAGAAGACGTTGGCGCGTATCCGACAAAGGTTTTTCTGGCCGGACATGGTGAAGCACATCGAAGAATACTGTAAGTCATGCCCAGAGTGCCAACTAACTCAACCCAAGACAGGTCCTGGGGCAGGACTGATACCTATGCCGCTGGTGGATAGGCCGTTCGATCGCATTGCAATGGACATTGTAGGGCCCTTAACTAAGTCAGAAGGGGGACATCAATATGTGTTGGTGATCATTGACTACGCTACACGGTACCCCGAAGCCCTCCCTTTGAGATCGACCACGGCGAAAGTACTGGCTAAAGAACTCTTGGGGGTATTTTCGAGGGTGGGATTTCCGAGGGAGGTGTTAACGGACCAAGGGACTAATTTCATGAGTTTAACGTTCAAACAAATGTGGGATCTCTTGGGGGTCAAGCCCCTTCGAACTTCCATTTACCATCCTCAAGCCAATGGCTTGGTAGAAAGGTTCAATCGAACTCTGAAGGGAATGTTGAGGAAGGTGGCGATGGAACACCCCAAAAAGTGGCACATGTTTGTTAACCCTTTAATGTTTGCAGTGCGAGAAGCCCCTCAGTCATCGACGGGTTTCTCGCCATTTGAATTGTTGTACGGGAGAAAACCAAGGGGAATACTGGACCTAATACGCGAAAGGTGGGAGGAAGGAGAAGATGCATCACGGAATGCCCTGCAGCAAATAGTAGAGATGAGGAACAATTTGAAGATAGCCTGGGAAGTGGCCCAGGAGAATCTGGCTCAAACGCAGGGGAGACAGAAGGAACGTTACGATAGAAAGGTGAAGCCCAGGGAATTTGAGAGGGGGCAGAGGGTACTGGTATTGTTACCAACTGAGACTTCGAAATTCTTAGCTAAATGGCATGGACCTTATGAGGTACTAAGGCGGGTTAGCGAGGTAGATTACGAAGTAGAAACCCCAGATAGAAAAAGGAAGAGACAGGTTTTTCATGCGAATCTACTAAAAGCGTGGGTAGACCGTGAATGCTTCTTCGACGGGGAGGCCGATGACGAATTGGGGCCTGAAATTGGGGAGATGCGGGAAGAAGAAGACATAACGGTGGGTGAACTTTTGAATCCCACCCAAAAGGGGCAAGCCCTTTCCCTGAAATCAGAGTTTCCTCAGGTGTTTTCCAAGATCCCGGGCCAAACGAATCTAGTAGAACACACCATTGAGACCAACCCTGGAGTGGTGGTAAGGGAGAACGGGAGGACGTGGCCCCACCACGTGCAGGCTCTCATGGAGAAAGAAGTTGAAGACATGTTGAACATTGGGGTGATAGAACCCGCCAAGGGTCCGTGGCGAAGCTTCCCAGTGATTGTGCCCAAACCCGACGGGTCCTTGAGATTTTGCGTGGACTTCCGGAAGGTTAACGCGGTCTCTAAGTTTGATGCTTACCCCATGCCAAAGGTGGGGGATCTACTAGACAAATTGGGAAACGCACGCTACCTAAGCTCGATCGATTTAACTAAGGGATATTGGCAGATTCCCGTGAGAGCTCAGGATCGTGAAAAAACAGCCTTCTGCACCCCCAAGGGGCTCTTCCAATTTGTTAAGATGCCATTTGGGCTCCATGGGGCGGCTGCCACCTTTCAGAGACTTATGGATCGGTTGTTAGAATCCCAGAGAGAATGGGCTGCTGCATACATAGACGACATCATTGTTTTCAGCGCTAGCTGGGAAGAGCACCTATCCCACTTAAGGAGGGTGCTCAATGAGTTAAAAAAGGCCGGGTTAACCGTTAATCCCAAAAAGTGTCGAATAGGGTTAGATAAAGTGGAGTATCTGGGCTTCAAAGTCGGTCAGGGGGAAATACAGCCCCAGGAGGAGAAGGTAACGAAGATTTCCAAGTGGTATAGGCCCAGAACCAAAAAAGAGGTACAGCAGTTTTTGGGTTTGATTGGTTATTATAGGCAATTTATACCGCAGTTCGCCTCTATAGCGGCCCCCCTCACGGACCTTACCAGAAAGAGGGCCTCGGTTAAAGTTAAATGGGGCCCATCCCAGGAAAAGGCCTTTGAAACTTTGAAGGGAATAATCTGTGAGTTGCCCATCCGATTCTCCCCGGATTTCACTTGTCCCTTTGTATTGTTTACTGATGCCTCTGATCGGGGCCTGGGAGCGGTGTTGTCCCAAGTAAGGGACGGGAGCGAATATCCATTTTTGTACTTGAGCCGGAAACTGAAACCCAGAGAAGAAAAGTATGCGGTTATAGAAAAGGAGGCGTTGGCCATAAGGTGGGCCACCCACGCCTTAAAATACTATCTCCAAGGAGCCCCGTTCACCTTGGTAACAGACCATGCCCCCCTCCAATGGTTGAACCGTATGAAAGAAACTAACCCCAGACTTACCCGTTGGTACCTAGCGTTACAACCCTACTCGTTCACTGTCCAATACCGCAAGGGTAGAGAGCACTCTAACGTAGATTATTTCTCCCGGCAGGGTCCGTGGGCGCGGAGCGAGGAGGAGCGAGCGGCACTCTCGGATGGGGGGGTATGTGAGGCTCCCAAAGTGGAAGCCATGGTAGGAGTGCCGCTGCTCCCGAAGAGTAACAGCCAGACCCAGACATCCACCCCACCATCCCCACCGCGGCGGGAAGATAGAGGAGTGGAGACCCCTGATTGGGGGACAGAATGCGGCGGAACCCTTACCCTGAGCAAGGGGGTGGATACCCAGGACCTAGAAGAGGTTGTGAAAGGGTTAAAGATCACCCGCGAAACGGGACGAGTTCAGGCGGGAAAAAGAGGGGAGGAGATAGAAGCGGGGATGGGGGATATAAGGGGGAGGGCCGGGGACATTCCAGGCGGTTGGGAGTGGGTCTGGATGGAGGATCCCTGGACCCACAAATGGGAGCAAGTCCGGATCGCCCATGAGGAGGCAGAAAAACGCCGGCAACTGGGACTGAAGCCTCGCCCGTCCTACTGGGGAGAAACCGAGGCAAAAGAGTGGCGGAGAAGGCTGTGAGAAGAGCGAGAGGCGGTCGCCAGGGAGCTGGAACGTAAACGACAATGGCATATCGCCGAGTGGAAGAAGCTGGGGGGTTACCCGGTCCTTGGGGTGCCGAAGGAGGAGAGGGATCCTCCTGGGACGGCTGGAGTGGGGACGAGGAGACCTTGCCCTTGATTTCCCTGGAAGAAGAGTTGAACCCTGGGCTAGGACCTGTGCCGCCTTTAACAGGTCCTTGGAATCCAGAGACTAATAACCCCTTTGTACATAGTTTATGGACCCCCTTAAAACCTAACCATGGTCTCCAAACATCCCTGAACCCTTTCATGGGTGGTGTAACCGACGATGTTAATGTTGAAATAAATACGACACCGTTTGATGTTCCTTCTATGCCTCGTCCGTTTATTGAAGAGAAGACAGCCCATACCAACGAACCCTCACATATACAAATTATTCTATTTCTCACCATAAAATGTAAGGGCAAAACAAATGGACAGCAGAATGAAAACATCGGACTGAAAATGTTAGGCACAGGCACTACAGAAGTAAAATGGAAGAAACTGTATTTTCAAAGAACCATTTCTACACATAAGAACAGAGATATGAAATATCTCAAGGGCAGAAGAAGTGTCATACTCATCTTCACTTACCATTTCCCTTTTCTTCTACCAAAGAGGCTGTGGAACTCTTCAATCAATGTATGGCTGCAGTTTTTTGATAGAGGAAAGTGAACTAACTGAAACTTAATCCATACAATATAAAGCTATGGGTAGGAACAGCCAGCTCTGAATGGATGTCAAATTGTTCCTAGATGGTAAGGATCAAGTAAGGTACAGTGGTGCCTTGCTTAGTGATTGCCTTGTTTAACGATGTATTCGCTTAGCGATGAGGTTTTTTGAGCGATTTTGTGCTCCGTTTAGCGATGTTTCCTATGGGGAAATTTCGAATAGCGATGTTCGGGACCTTGCTTCGCTTAGCGATGACAGTATAGGTCCCCCTGTTTCACTTAGCGATGTCCGTTTTCACTATTTTAAGTGTGTCTTAAAATGTTCAAAAACTGTTTTAAATGCGTGGAATCATTAGTGCACCTTGTAAAACCTTTGCAAACTTAATTTGGCTTTGTTCTGACTCTTCGTTAATTTTTGGTGAATTTTTTTCTCCCCCATTGGAATGCATTGAACTGTAAGTTAGACAGCTGTCAAACCTACAGTTCAATGCATTCCAATGGGGGGGGGGAATTCACCAAAAATTAACGAAGAGTCAGAACAAAGCCAAATTAAGTCTGCAAAGGTTTTACAAGGTGCACTAACGATCCCAAGCATTTAAAACAGTTTTTGAGCATTTTAAGACACTTTAAAAATAGCGAAAACGGACCTGTCAAAACCATTGAAATGCACTGAATAGGCTTCAATGCATTCCAATGGGGGAAACATTGTTTCGCTTGGCGATGTTTCCTATGGCAATTTTCACTTAAGGACGGTAATCCGTTCCCATTGGAATGGATTATCCGGTTTTCAATGCATTCCTATGGGAAATGGTGTTTCCCTTAGCAATGTTTTCCCATAGCAATGTTTTTTGGGAACCAATTAACATCGTTAAGCGAGGCACCACTGTATTTGAAAAGTCTCCTGGAACCTGCCTGTCCAAGGAAAGGACGTTTGGATGACAATTGTAGCCAGGAGCATATTTTTACTAATTTAGGCTGATGTGACAATGCTGACCATGCCTCAGTTATACACATTCTCGTGATGCCCACATTAGATTAGTCTGATGTCCTTTATGTTCAGCTGCCATTAAAAATGGCCTATGAACTTTATCTAGGGCAGAATGCCGCAACCCAACTACTGTGTTTCCCCCCAAATAAGACAGGTTATTATATTAATTTTTGCTCCAAAAAACACATTACGGCTTATTTTCAGGGGATGTTTTATTTTTTTTTTTCATGTACAACAATCTACATTTATTCAAATACAGTCATTCATCTTCTGGTTGCTGCATAATGGTGGAGAGTGGGGTTTCACTTAACCGGGGCTTATTTTGGGGGTAGGGCTTATATTACAAGCATCCTGAAAAAAATTGTACTAGGGCTTATTTTCAGGTTAGGTCTTACTTTCAGGGAAACAGCGTACTGGTCGGAACAAAGGGTTGCATCATAAAATTCACATACTATACCAATATAGTGGTTTTAAACTTGTTTCCAAGCCATTGTAAAGCAATGTATTCACGAAGGCTTTCACGGCCGGGATCTAATGGTTGTTGTGGGTTCTCCGGGCTCTTTGGCCATGTTCTGAAGGTTGTTCTTCCTAACGTTTCGCCAGTCTCTGTGGCCGGCATCTCCAGAGGACAGCACTTTGCCTAACATCAGAGTGCTGTCCTCTGAAGATGCCGGCCACAGAGACTGGCGAAACGTTAGGAAGAACCTTCAGAACATGGCCAAAACGCCTGAAAAACCCACAACAACCATTGTAAAGCACTTATCTTTTAATGCCTTAAAGAATTTAGGACATGATTACTTGAAAGGAGCATTTTCATATATGAATCAGCCTGCCCAAATTTTCATGCTCTCAATGAGACATTTTGTATACATCCATTGGTAATAATCAAATTCCTTTGGGGCTAAAGGAAGGAACTTTATCAGCAGCAGACCTACAATTGTGGAATGCAATTCCATTTGCAGTTGGATAGGCCCCTGGTTGCATGCTTTTAGGATGGCCTTAAAAATCACTTGTTCCCCATAGCTTTCTTTTAAGAGGTTTTAATGGACTGCTCTTGTTGGTTTCATCTGTATCTTTTTTAAAGTATTTTTCTGACACAGAATTTGAAACTATTTAACACTAGTTTTTAAATAATATTTTCGTGAAGATTTACTGTTACTTATATTTTACAAAGGTATTTTGGAGTGGTTTGTTTCCTTACAGATCACCTATAAAACTATTTGGTAAATGAAATAGTATTACACAACCCAGATTGCTACATAGTACAAGAACACATATGCAGTGTAGAAAGCTACCTACAAACAAACAAATGAGAAAACAAGATGACTACGATATAAGTGAAATGACAACCTGAAGGTAAAAAACTTGTCTTAGAAGAAAATTTCTTCTATCCCTAATATAAAAACCTGACCTTGGGCATAAGCAAAATTATTCACAAATTATCCTACACTCAATGTACCCCCAATCCACTCAATAAGATATTCCTTGATGTGGGAATCACTGACAGGGCATGCAGAAAAGCCAAGATCATGAGTCATGAGAAAATAAAGCACAACTAGATCAAACTAGGGGGAATTTCATTTAAGATTATTCTTGTCAGAACTTGTCAGGATTTTGGCAAAATTCAGATATGGGCAAAACTGAAACTGATTGATTTGCTCAGTTCTACATCACAGTAAAAGCATAGAAGGCCTGAATTAATTCTGGAATTTTATCTTAAACATTTTTTGTTTTGTTTTGTTGATTCACATTTACCTTACAAGTGCGATTTTAATTTTTATGTAAGATATACTGATAGCATTAATACTGAATTAACATTAAAAACAATAATGTAAACAAAATTATCTAGTAACCTGATTGAATCCCACTTGGCCAGTTTTCAAGCTATTTTTTCCATTCTTCACTCACCACTTAAGTAGTATTTGCTATATAGAATGTTATAATATTTATACAGTTCCCACAAGGATTCTGATCCTTCAAAGGTACTGTACTAATGACTAAGTACTATTATTAGTCCAAACTCCAGTGTCCAGTATCCAGACAGACACCAACTTCCTCAATCAGGGTAGGATGGCTTGTCTGCTCAGAGCAACTGGTTTTAAGAAACATCCCGCTTGTGAGCATGGCTGTCCTGCCATTTATCTAGTACAGCCAATAGTGATGATCCTCAGTGGATGGCAACACATTTTATAAAGCCAGGGTCTTACACTGAGCAGTCACATTAAAACCACCTGTCTAATATCATGTAGGTCCCCGTCATGCTGCCAAAACAGTTCTGAGGTGTCAAGGCATGGACTCTACACGGCCTCTGAATGAGTCCTGTGGTATCTGGCACCAAGAAACTAGTAGTAAAACCTTTAAGTCCTACAGGTTGTGAAATGGGGCCTCCATGAATTGGATCTGGTATTCCAGCACATCCCATAGATGCTCCATTGAATTGAGATCTGGGGAATTTGGACCCCGAGGCAACATGTCGAAGTCTTTGTCATGTTCTTCAAACCATTCCTGAACATTTATCCAGTGTAGAAGGTGCATTATCCTGCTGAAAGAAGCCACGGCCGTCAGGGAACACCACTGCATGAAGAGATGTACATGGTCTGCAACAATCTCTCAGTAGGTGGTACATGTCAAAGTAACATCCACATGAATGACAGGACCCAAGGTTTCCCAGCAAAACACTGCCCGGAGCATAACACTGTCTCTGTCAGCCTACCTTCTTCCCATAGTGCATCCTGCTGCCATTTCTTTCCCAGGTAAGTTATGCACCCACCTTGTCTCAAAGAAACATGATCTATCAACCAGGTAACCTTCTTCCATTGTTCCATGTTCCAGTTCTGATGCTCACATCCCCAGGAGTCAAGATGGGCATTCTGACTGGTCTGTGGTTATACAGCTCCATAAGGAGCAAACTGCGATGTACTATATGTTCTGACACCTTTCTATCATGGCCACCATTATGTTTTTCAGCAATCAGAGTTACAGTAGCTCTTTCGTGTGATCAGACCAGAAGGGCTAGCCTTTACTCCACAGGTACATCAATGAGCCTTGGGTGCCTGCAACCCTAATAATGCTAGTTCACCATTTGTCCTTCCTTGCACCACTTTTGGTAGATAGTAACCACAGCATACCAGGAAGACATGACAAAACTTGCCATTTTGGAGATGCTCTGACCCAGTTGTCTATTTGGCCCTAGTCAGATTCACTCATATCTTTCTGCTTGCCCATGTTTCCTACTTCCAGCACATGAAATTCAAGAACTGACTGTATTGCCTAATATATCCCACCCCTTGACAGGTGCCATCATAACGACAGAAGCAATGTTATTCACTAGAAATGGGGGCTTCATATGACCACTTGCACAGGTGACTAGTTTGATGAACACCAACCCCCAGACTCCACCGGACCACTGACCATACAGCGCACAAGTCCAGCATCACTTTCTGTGCCCCAATCACAGCAGTAGCTTGGCTGCTGCAGCCCTGCCTCCCTGCTCGCCCAGCCACACTGGCAAGGGAGCGGGAGGATGGGTCTCTCTGCTCAGCCACAGAGTGGCTGGACAAGCAGGGAGGCGGGGCTGCCATGCTACTGCCACGATTAGGGCACAGTAAATGACACTGGTCACACACATTGCATGTTAAGTGGTCCAACAAGGTCTGGGGTGAGTGTTCATCAAGCCATCCACCTGTGCCAGCAGGCTTCATGTTCGTATACAAATACAAAGCCCCCATTCATAATATTCACTTTACCTGTCAGCGGTTTTAATGCTGGGGCTGATCAGTATATGTGAAGATGCACTTCCTTTTGCCCTCTTTATATCTATTGTCAATTTCTTTGGCTAACATCAAACTGAGACATAGGGGCAAATATATCTTCCTGGTTCCACCAAACTATGCATTTTTATAAGTTAGTTTCACATCTCATCTTAGCTATCTTTTTTTCTAGGTAAAAAAGTCTCTAACACTTTGCTTTTTCCATACTCCAACCTATGGATCATTCTGATGGGAAACCAAGTAAGAACCAACCAAAAAAGATAGTTTAAAAACAGATTAAACAAATCTGAAAAGGTAAGACTGTCAAATAAGTAATTATGCTTACATGTGATCTCTAAAAATGAAAGGCAGGATCCATCTGAAACAGAAGTGAGAGAGAGGGCTACTGCCCTATGTCATATTTGTGGGTTTCTCACAGGCACTGGGATAGCCACTGTAAGAACCAGAATGCTGAACTAAACAGAATGTTCATCTTTCTGTTTGGCCCTTCTGTCCTCTCTGGTGTCTTTCCCAAGATGGAGCAATGAGAGCTGCAAGGCAATATTACAACTGCAGCCACATCATATATAGAGGCATTATAATACTGGCTGTTTTATGTTAAATTCCTTTCCTAATAATCTTTAGCACTCACTTTGCCTTTTTCCTCAATATGCCTCTGACCTGAGATTCTCTGTGAGCACCATGGCAAAATTTTTCCTTCCCAGTTTGTTACCTAGTTTCAGAAAAGCAAGCAGATAACATATCCCATCAGCAATTCAACAATGTAAATTGTCCTTGCATAGCACAAAATAGAATATAATTCCTATGGAAGATGGTTCAGAATACAGAAAGCAAAAGGAGTTCAAGACAACATGGGAAATATTTTTAAAAATATATGAAAATAGTTGTTTTTAAAGAACAAAGTGCAAGAATTAAAGATCTGTTCTCTACAGAAAAGAAAGCAGCATGGAAAAGAGTATTGTAAATAAAAAAGATCACAATTTTACTTGATTACTTTGTACATGTAATGCCACCAGTGATACATCACTAGTATTAAAGATATCTAGAGCACAATCTTATTACTTCGCCCATTTATCTATCACAAAAGAAGAGAAATCAACATAGACATTTCATGTTATAAGCTAGTAGTGTGCCTTGGTGCATGATACTAGATTCCTACACCAACTTCTAAAACAGTGCCAATTTGCTGTTGAAATTTGAACTAATGAATTCATAACAACATAATTCTTAGCTTGGATTCCAGACATTGTATGGCAGAGCATTACAGTTATTTCTGCCAAAACTAATATAAACAATTGAACATACAAACACTGAATGCTACATATATGTATTTTGGATGACCTGGCACTTAAAATCCATTATTGCTCTCATCATCATTTTTTTCATTTTACACCTTATAACTCAGCAAAAAACATGAAATTTGTAACTAACAACTTGCTTGATTATAGAGAATGTAAGCCATAGCCTAACAAACTATCAATGATCTAAATGAAAGAGCTAGTGAGGTTCCATTGTTTTAACATACCTGGAACTGTTTCTTGAGAGGCAAACTGATCCTGTCACTCAGGCAGCTTTATTATTCCTATATAGACCATTTCAACTGTATAGCATTACGTTCTTGCAGTGCTAGGATAGTAATATATGCATCCCCCACTTTAAAGAATTAGCTCCTTAAGCCTCAAAGTAACAACAGGGGAAGTATTGTGCCAAACTACAACAATCCCCTAGCTGCAAGATATTTCAGCTTGGGAATCTGCTGAGAGAATATTGCTAGTATTATGTCTGTGAACCAAATGTTAAGGAAATTAGCTAGGACCTCTGTGCCACTAGAGATCAACTGTCCTTCCCGCCTGTCCACCTCAACTAATATTTTATGCAACTGTACCCATGCACTTATGCCAACAATTTCTGCTCCTCCCGACTGTATAAACACTTGTTCATATTATCTGAGCTGCTCAGTGTCTGGTGTTTTATTCACCTCTAGCGCGTTTTGCAATACACGGCGACTAAAGGATCAAAGAGGCCGTCAGAAAATGTCCTATCTGCGCTCACGTTTTGGGTTTCCATCAACTCTCTAAGAGGAAAAGGCCAACTACTTCCTTCTCCCTTCACCTCCCCCACCCTTCCCACCGAAGCGCGCGCGAGAACACAGACACAGACACACACACACACACACACACAATGCAAAGGCCCATCCCGCCTGCAAGTGGAGTGCGAACTGGCACGCACACAGACACACGAATCCCTCTTTCTCTCCCTGCGCCCTAGAGGAGTGACTTTAATCAGCCCAGCCGAGTCTCCTCGACGAGGGGGATGAGGAGAGGCAGCACCGACTATCCGATAAAGTTCTGCTTAGGCTCCTCAGACTGTAGGCGTTTCAAAGAAAGAGGGCTGAGGGGGAAAGGATCCTGAGGTGGCTCCTTCAACCCCCCATGTCCCTCGTTACACCGCGGCCGCCCACACGCCGGCCCAGGCAAGGCCGCAAATCCACCCCCCGCCCCAAGAGAGGCCTTGGTGGTCCTTCTATTTCAGTTTCCTATCAGCCGCGAGCCTCCCCCACGTACACCACCAGTGTAAGGCACGGTGCCGGCGGGCAAGCAGCCACCCTCGCTCCCTCCCACCAAACAGGCCGGGCCGGGTCGGGCTGGCCCGCGTTCCCTTGACGGACTCCATTCCCACCTCTTGGTTGAAAGCATTCACAGCCTCCATGTTGTCGTTCGGTGGCCTGCGCTCGCGCGCGCACCAAACAGCCAGCAGAAGGTCGCGGGACGTCGTTTGCGGCCGCGTCCCGCCTTTAGGGCCTGGGCACTAACATGTCGGTTTGGCGGCAGCCCACAGCGTCTCGTTGGCGAAATCTCCGCGCAGAGTGTCTTCCCCCAGCGGGACGGAGAAGTCCACGCCGCGAAGAGCACCCTGGGATAGCTCAGGCCTCCCGGCCTCGCGCCACCCATCGGAGAAAGGGGGAGGAGGGAACAGCGGCGTACGGAAACCTTAGACAAACAAACCAACATGCGCAAGCGCGCGCTCTGTGGCCGCCACGTGACGGGCCGCCTTTCACCCTCCGTTTTTCCTCGGTTTTTTTTCCCCCGGAGAATCCCCGAGTCTTTACGAGGATAGATTCGTTCCTCGCCTGCACGGTGAAAAGGTGAACTGGGCACCAGAACTGGATCCTCGTGGAAAATAATTTGGTCCAATTAAAATAGTGGGGCGCACGAGAATGCGCCTTCTGCTCTACAGTAACAACTCCCAGTGCGGTTACTTGTCTGGACCATGTCATCTGCTAGTCCGCAAAGTAGTCACGGGATCTCGAGTATGTGGATGCAAAACTTGCGCCCACGTAAGGAACAGCTTTCCTTGAGGAGCAACCAAGACTGGGAGTGCGGTATTCAGACACAAGGACAATCTGCACCAATAAACCTTGCTCAAATCAGAAAATTCCGAGGCTAGCGGTTGGAGATTTAGTAGTCTTTGTGAGTCCTCGGCCACTTTAGTTTCGTTTATTTATCAAAGGCGTACTCCTTTTGGCAGAATCATGATCTCAGCGATAATCAGTTCAACAGCAGGTTATGAAATTGTATTCTAAGGACAAATAAAATCTGAAATTTGAAGAGCCCATCCCAGCCAACGGATGAAATCAGATGGGATGCTTGAGAGGAGGTAGTCCAAAAGAGAGATTTGGCAATCCTGTCAAAATCTTGACCTTGCAATGGTTGTGGATCCACGGGGTTGCTTTGATCGCAGTCGAGTGCTCTCGCTGGCATTACGGAGTCCATTCCGTTCTGCTTCTTGATAGCAGGGAGCTTTGGTAAGCCTGCACAGGATCCCTTAAATCCAAATTGCCTACATCCAGTTCTTAGTCCTAACTAGAGTGGACCCAGTGGATCAGTGGAATTTACATATGTGCTGGCTTATCTATTTGTTTTTTTTTTAATTTAGTATCATTTGTAGGCCACCTTTCTCCCAATGAGGACAACTCACAATACTAGAACAAGCAGAATTAAAAACACAATAAATTATGCATTAAAAGAATTAAAACCTAATAATAATTACAAATACATTCAATAATTAAAAATATTTTTTTAAAAATTACTAAGGTAAAAACTAGCGTGTAGGACTCAATTATTAAAAGCCTGTCTGAAAAGGTGGGTTTCATCTGTCAGCAGAAAGATAAAACAGAGGGGGGCAACCTAATCTGAGAGACAGCATTCCACAGTCTGGGAGCTGCAACAGAAAAGGCTCTCTCTTCTGTCCCCATTAAGCATACAGTGGGGTCTTGACTTGAGAACTTAATCCGTATTGGAAGGCGGTTCTCAAGTCAAAAAGTCTGTAAGTCAAGTCTCCATTGACCTACAGTGCATTGAAAACCGATTAATCCCGTAACAGGCCGTTTTTGTTCCATTTTGGTTTTTCTCTGGTCTGTAAGTCAAATCTCAGTCTGCAAGTCAAACCTAAATTTTGCGGCCAGAGAAGTCTGTAACTCAAAAAGTCTGTAAGTCAAGCTGTCTGTAAGTCAAGGGTCCACTGTACCTGCAATGGCAATGGGATAGTGAGGATTGCCTCCTCTGAGGATCTTAAGAGCCATGAAGGCTCATATACGTAGACACGGTACTTCAAGTAGCCTTTAACAGGAATGTTTTCATGTTCTAACATATTTTTCTTAGGGACTATATCTGGGTGACACACTGTAACTTGTGAGCAGGTATCTTTGAGTGCAAGATACTTATTATTATCAATGTAAATAACATCTCCTGCTACATAGTAGGTTCTGGTTACATTCTATCAAAAAGCATTGGACAACCCTAGCCACAAGAGGCTCTGGGCTCTCTGTTACTTGGGTTGCTATGGCAACAGATTCAGCTGCTTCTTTAGTAGATCCATTATGCTGTACACAAAATACTTTCTTTGGCTGACTGGAATTTCCCCCTTTTCGCTGGTTAACATCCCTAGTCTCTTGGATCTGACACTGAGCCCAAAAGTGTCCTTTTTCCCCACACGCATAGCATAGTTTACTGGCTCTGGGTTCAAAGTACAGGGCCTTGCCAACCTTTCCTTCAGAGCTACAGTGGAACCTCTACTTAAGAACTTAATCCGTTTTGGAATGGTGTTCTTAAGTTGAAACGTTCTTAAGTTGAAGCAAAATTTCCCATAGGAATGGACTGAAAACCAATTAATCCGTTCTGGATGTTTTTTTGTTATGTAGAGGTGCGTTCGTACATTGAAGCATTAGTTCCCATAGGAACTAATGCAAAGCTGGTTAATACGTACTCTACCACTAGGGGGAGAATTTTTTTTAACCTAAGATGACCTAAGGTTAAAAAAAGATCAGGAAAGGTTTTTTTTTCCTGTTCTTATCTTGGATTTCTGTTCTCAAGTAGTAGCAAAATTTAGCAAATGGAGCTGTTCTTAAGTTGGATTGTTCTTAAGTAGGGACGTTCTTAAGTAGAGACCCCACTGTATAAGCCTCAAAGTTTCTGGCCTGCTCTAGAGGCATCTGTGAATACAACTCTGCTAAATCTCCACTTACTGTATTAGTATTTCAGCACAATCATCTTTTCTTCCTCTTTCACATTAAAGTCCCAGCACACGCGTTCAAAGGAAATGAGGAAAGATTTTTGGCAGTCAACTTTTCTATATTGGGGAAATTTCTTTAGATCTTTTTTTGAGAGTCCCTCATTATTGTTGTTATTTTGAGAAGCCAATTCCAATTGTTTCATTTGTATTTGAAATTCCATCTCTGTCTTAATTCCATTTCTTTGTCTATTTTCTTGCTCAATTGCCATTTTTCTCTCTCTTAATTCTATTTGTCTAGCCTCAGCCTCAGCTTTGAGCTGTGGTTCCCTGAGCTCTAGCTTCTTAGCTTTTTCATCAGCTCTGTCTTTTTCTCTAATTTCTAATTCCTTGGCTTTCAGCTTGAATTCCTGTTCCAACTTCCATTTTTCAAACTCTTGGGAGATTGGATCACTTTCTCTCCCTGAGGCACCCTCCTGAGTCTCTTCCTGTTCCATACAGAGAGGAACTCCATTTCCCTCCACTTCATGAGGTAAACCTTGTGCCTCTTGAGGATCAATTGCCTCCATTACTAGCTTTTTACTTCTTTTAGGTGGCATATGTATGTGCATTTGTTTGGATAAGAGCTGGTTTATATTGCAGAAATAATCAGGCCTCTTTTTAAAATACTTTTTCTTTCTGAGATACTATGTAGCTCTCTCTTGGCAGCTAAGGATGGCTATACTTTCTCTGGCACCATGCCAGCCATGTTGTTCATTGGTCTGAGACAATCCTCTTGCCTCCACACAAACAAATTCTGATTTTTTTCAAGCTTTTGCTTGTTCCTATCACCTCAGACTTGTTTTGACCCCGGCTTCTACTTTTTCTCTATAAGCGCTCTCTTAACTCTTGGAGCCTTGGATTCTAAGCTAGCCCACTGGGTCTATTTAAATCCTGAGGTAACCTCAAACAGATTTTTTTCCCTCAGAGTTGTTCCCTATCTGTAATCCCCCCCCAAGATCTGCATTCAGAAGCCTTACCACTAAGCTTTTCCACAAAAGCTCTAGTGAGTTACCCACTTCTTTGCCACAGACCTCTGACTAATAGGTCTCCTTCACTCAGAACAATCCCCTTTAAGCTTTGGCTTTACTGGAATCTATTCATATCCCACCACTGGACACCACTTGTGACATTTACCACATGGCCTCCTTGTTTCCCCGAACAAAGGGCTCATGTTATGTCATCCCACCTGCAGATATCAATTGTGATGTTCTCTCTTTTCTTCACTGCCACCAGTGGATTTCCTTTATCCACAATGTAAAAGACTTTGATCAGACACTTCTCTGGTTACTGCCAACAGAACTTATTTATTGGAGTGTATTGAATTAAATCAGAATCACAGATGTTCTTTATTCAGTGCATACAATCAAATCATTAAAATATCATATATCTTCCCACATACTCAGTCACCACCTGCTCTATTAATCTTGACCAGCTTATCTCTATTAGTATAAGTTCTCAATATCTCCCTGACTATCTATCTCTGCAACTTCTATCTCCTCTCTCTGTGCAACTTTTCTGCCAAACCTTTTTATATCTGCTGACTCCGCCCCTTCACTCCTCTCATAGGCTCATGCAAATGAGATATGAGTGAAAGGAGTGGCGTGGGGCAATCATCACAGCTTATGTTCAAAGGATTATTTTCATGTACAGTGGTGCCTCGCATAGCGAGTGCCCCGTTTAACGATGAATCCGCATAGCGATGTGGATTTAGCAATCGCAAAAGCGATCACATTGCAACGTTTTGAATGGGCGAAAATTGTATTGCGATGATCGGTAAGCGTTTCGCTTACTGATCTTCACATTGCGATGTTTCCTCAACAGCTGATCAGCGATTTCAAAATGGCCGCCAGATGAAGAAAATGGCCACCCGCAGCATTTTCGTGCCCTGCCCTCGCTTACCGAGGTGGCAAAAATGGCGGCCGTATGGGGAATCTTCGCATAGCAATGAGTTTTCCCCCCATAGGAACGCATTAAACAGGGTTTACTGCATTCCTATGGGGTTTTCCCTCCCGCATAGCGACGTTTCCAGATTGCAACGATTTATCTGAAACGGATTATCGTCGCTATGCGGGGCACCACTGTACAGCAATCTACAATTATTCAAATGCAATCATGTCATCTTCTTCTGGTTGCTGCACAATGGTGGAGGGCAGGGTTTCACTAACTGGGACTTATTTTGGAGGTAGGACTTATATTAGGAGCATCCTGAAAAATCATACTAGGGCTTATTTTTAGGTTAGGTCTTATGTTTGGGAAAACAGGGTGCATTAAAATATAGCAGTTAGTCTTTAAGGTGCTACGTGCATTGAAAGAGTGGAACTTATACAAGTGTCCGTTTACCAGGGTTGAGAGTCAGTGTGGTTTAGTAGTTAGAGAACTAAGCCTGGAGAGAATGAAGTTCAAATTCCCATATGCCCAGACATTCACTGGGTGACCTTTTGAACCTTTGAATGCCCAGACATTCACTTCTTCTCAGTCCAAGCTATTTTAAGGCTTATCATGAGGATAAAATGAGGAAGAGGGCTGTGAATGCCCCCTTGAGCTAATTGGAGAAAAAGCAGGACATAAATGTAACCAAATAATTTCCCTTTGATTCAATGCCAGAATCCTATTGGTAGTCCAAATTAGAATAGTCCCATTTAATCTATGGGAGCTACCTGAGTGTTGACTCACCATTCAAACATTTAATGAGTTTACTCTGCTTGAGACTGGCAATAGCGTTCAGTCAAACTGATCTACTCTAGTTGAAACTAACAACTGAATTTAAGCCAGTATTATTTCTAAGGCAGTAGTTACAAGTTCTGGATGTCTGGCATGTCTTGGGCTGCAGAAAGAATCTGAAAGGGAAGAAGGTGATAAGAGTACAGAAAATAAACATTCAAGCATCTTTGAACAGTATTTTGTTGAAAAGGCTACTTAAGGAGGAAAATATGAAATAGGCATAAAATGCATTCTAATTGGTACCAGGAGGAGCACATGTTTTCTTTTTTTACAAAATAACTCGTTGGTATTTTTGAAGTCTTCTATAATGGCCAATCAAAGTTATCAATTTTAACACTTTTTGTTTCATCAGCCTTTTTATTTTTAATTGGATTATTCTGTATCACTTTTCTGATAATTTTTGGGGATGCTTTCGCTGCAATTCTAAAATATTTTTGACTGTTTAAATACAAAAATGTTAATAGATACTTTGTCCATTCAAATCAATGTATGCCAAAGCAGTATTTTTAAAAGCCACCAGATGGCACTTTGGGACATGCTAACTACAAGCAGTACTCCTCATGTCAAACATGCACGCGTTTGTATGTGTGTGCACATGTGTGTGCTCACAGACACACCACCTGTTTATTTAAAATGCAACCCTAGTCTGTCAATTTTTTTAAATTCTATCTATGGAAACTATCTCTAGACATGCACTGCTGTGATTTAGTTTATCTTCTGCAGTTTCAAACTCCTTATCCACAGCCATAATTTTCTACAAAGGTCTTGCAAGAAATTCTGTATCACAGTAATGCCTCTTTCAAATTACATTTTTTGTCTTAATTCAGGCTGAGCTTGTAAATTTACAAGGTTACTCAATGATACAAAATAAAAGATAAAACAAGCCAATATCTATTTTGAATGAGGGAAGCAAACGAAAAAGGGAATATTGATTCTATCCATAGGGTATCGAATGCAAGATTTGCTTTTGAAGATTTGAGCAAAGCTTGTAGCCTCTGCCAGTTTTCAGTTTGCTGCCCTTACCTACTGGCTTATCAGAAATTCTGAACATAGATTTCAAAATGAGGAGGCGTTGTGATATTCTGCTGCAACCATGAAAAGTAGTAATGACTGACTTTGCTGTGGTTGGTTTCTCTCCAGTCATGTAGGAACAACAGAAGACATCCTTATTTGTGCTGCTTATATACCGCCCCATAGCCCTTCAAGTGCTCTCTGGGTGGTTTACAAGTTAATTATGCAGGCTACACATTGCCCCCCCCCAGTGAGCTGGGTACTCATTTTACCAACCTTGGAAGGATAGAAGGTTGAGTGAACCTTTGAGCCACTACCTGGAATTGAACCCCAGGTCATGAGCACAGTTTTGGCTGCAGTACAGCAGTTTAACCACTGCGCCACTAGGCTCTTTATTTATGGGGTCTTGACTTGAGAACTTATCCGTATTGGAAGGCGGTTCTCAAGTCAAAATGTTCTCAAGTCAAATCTGCATTTCCCATAGGAATGCATTGAAAACCATTTGATCCATATCTGCTCTTTTCCGTCCATAGAAACTAATGGGAAGCTGCTATTCCGCCTTCGACCACTAGAGGGGGATATTTTGTTTCTTTTTTTTTCTTAGGTCAAGAAAGGTTCAGGGAAGGCAGGGAAAATACAGTCCAGGCAGTACAGTACCAGGCAGTCCGAAGACTGTCTCCCAATCCACTCTCTAAACGCTGGGAGGAGTGAGGAAGCAGACAGGCACCCTTTTCACTGGCCAACAGTTAACTGGAAGTTCACATTTTGCACTTTCCCTGCCTCCCACGTGGTTTTTTTTTCAGTTCTTAACTCAAATCTAAGTATGTAAGTCAAGTCAATATTTTCCTATGAGAGCGGTTCTTAAGTCAAAATGTTCTTAACTCGAGCCGTTCTTAAGTCAAGCCCCCGTTTTCGGCCAGCTGATCGGCAGTTCCAAAATGGCCACCGGGTAAACAAAATGGCTGCCCGTTGTGTTGCCTCGCTTTAGAGGCACCCAAAATGGCCACCGCAATGAGGGTTTCTTCGCATAAGGTCAGTTTTCAGGCCCATAGGAATGCATTAAACACGTTTTAATGCGTTTCTATAGGCTTTTTTATTTCCCTTAGTGACGAAATCCCTTAGCGACGTTTTTCCTGGAACGGATTAACATCGCTAAGCGAGGCACCACTGTATAAGGGTATGTGACGGTTGCCCCATGTCATGCCTGTCACTCATAGCTGGAGCTCATTTGCATAAGCCCATGAGTGGAGAGGAGGGGCGGAGGCAGAGGGTCAGTTAAGTCAGTGAGAGAGGGAGAGAGAAGAGGAAGGAGAGAGGTTTGCAGAGAGATATACAGTGGTGCCTCGCTTAACGAGCGCACCGTACAACGATGAAATCGCATAGCGATCCCTTTTTTGGGATCGCTAATGCGATTGCTCAACGAGCTTTAGATAGGGCGAAATTCGCTTTGCGAAGATCAGTAAGTGTTTCGCTTACCGATCTTCGCAAAACGAAGCTCCGACGATCAGCTGTTCGGCGGACAAAATGGCCGCCGGAAGCCCCAAAATGGCTGTGCGCAGCGTTTTCGCGCCCTCCCCTCGCTTAACGAGGGCGCGAAAATGGCTGCCGGCCATAGGAAACTTCACTGAACTGTGAGTAAAGGAGCCTTTTGGAATGCATTAAATGATGTTTAATGCGTTCCAATGGCTTTCCCTGTCCCGTTCAGTGATGTTTCGCTATAGCGAAGGTTAATCCGGAACAGATTAACCTCGCTATGCGAGGCACCACTGTATATAGAAAAAGAGAAGAAATGTAGCTAATAAAGATAAGCTGGTTAAAGTGAATAAATAAAACAGGAGGTGATTGAATGCATGACAGAATATATGATATTTCAATGAGTGTGATTCTGTGAAATGAATAAAGAACTTCTGTGATCCTTAATTACCGTACCCTAATACTCTTTAATAAACAAGTTCTGTTGCTGGCAGCCAGTGTCAGGCTAAAGTCCTTTACAGCGTGGATAAAGACATTGTGGCAGCGAAAGAAAGAGGGAACGTCACCAGCCTGAGCCCTTTGGGTTGAGAAAAAGAAACAGGGGCACGGGGTGAACGTAACAGGATTGCTGGAAGTTATCATTCAAAATATTGAATAGACCTAAGCTTCTTCGCCCTTGTTCTACGTAGATCATCTTGTTTCTTCCACAGTTATTGACTGCAACTCCCATACAGAGAACTTGTAGATGAATCTGTCTCTGGGTTCCTAAACAGGGAACTGCTATCCCAACTCATGTGCCTGATCAGTAAGGTTACAATATTAATGTACATCAATCGAACTGCAATATGAGATATAAGATTATGACTTTGACAAAAGGCAAATTGGAGTGCCATTACTGACTGGTGGTATGAAATTTCAGAGTCCAGGTATACTTCCCTCAAGCTTGATGCATCACGTCTGCAGCAACAGAATGTACTTACTATCAAACTTCTGCTGTCTCCTCTTCTAAGTGATTCATGATCCTGGAGAGGTTATTGCTTCTTTGTTAACTGCCTTCAAGTCAGAAGGACTTATAGCGACCATCATAGGGCTTCCAAGATAGGTGAGATATTTAAGGAGTGGTTTTACCAGTATCACACTCCCAGTGAATTTCCATGGCTGAGTGGGAATTCAAACTCAGGCCTCCTGAGTCCTAGTTCATTACTCTGTCCACTGTACCAAACTGGGATTCTCTGTATGACCTCTCAGGAACATACAAATTTGTCCTCAGTCCAAGTCAGATTCTGTAGTTCAAGGACTACCTGTCCTTTTTCCAGGGAATGATTTTTGCAGGTTACCAAGGAATGGGGCCAACATCAAGGTGATGCTTCTAGACAGCAGATCAAATATATAATCTATAAAAATACCAAACATCACAAAATCAGAGGACACCAATCTGTATAACATTGTATATTATACATGCAGACATGATGAAATTACAAAATATTTCTATACATTAAAACTTTTTAAAAAATGACTGGAGGAGCTGTATGCTTGCTGAAGGTACCATCCATATGCAAAACATGGATATGCAACCTAAAAGTCCATGATATCCCTTTGTATCTTTAAATCAAACTTGGATTGGAGATGCCATACAGAAGACAATTGTCTTCTAGATGTCTTTCAGAAAGTAATTTCTCCTTTGGAAAAGAAGGCATGTGGCCATTCTACATATTAAGGAAGAGAATGTTGGAAACCTGATTTATTATTTGTTTGGGTGTTTTAGTTGATCTCTTTTTTAAAACAAGAGTTATCTGCAGCCCAGTTCTGAAGAAAAAGTGGTGTATAAATCAAATCAATAAGTAAATAAGCAAACAAGTCTGCACCTTTACTGTAAACACCTCTATATAAGCCAATAAGACCTCTTTTCAGGGTATATGAGCCAGATGGTGGCTTTAAGAAACTGTACAAGACATCTCTCTTTTCCATAAATATACTTCAGTTCCTTTCATCCCCATAGTTACAGCAACACTGAGATGACAATGTGTGGTGCCAGTACAGTATATTATATCCTTCCATTTTATGAGAACAGATGAAGCAAAATTGAAAGGGCTCCAAATATAACACCAGCCATAACAGGTTATGGTGTTCTACCCCATGCCCTTCTTTTCCTAAATGATTTTGGTGAGGTTTCTTCAGTTTTGCAAGCATTCCCTTTCCAATCACTAGAAAGCTACACACTGGCCTGCGGTGTCTTGAATTCTTGCATAAGAGGATAAAGCACAGTGGGGGCAGGGGCAGGAAGTTCATGTGGGGAGATGCAGTCCTCTGGATAGCCTGGATCCAAGTTGTGTAGGACTTTATAGGCTATAACTGGCACTTCCAGCTGTCTCCAGCTCAAGCTCCTGGATTTCCTTTGATCCATCCCCACAAAACCATGATAATTTTTGTAAGGGTAACTTTTTGTGTCCTGTCATTCTTTCTTATCTCACACTCAAACACCTTTGTGCTCATTTCACTCTGTTTGCAACCACTCTGGTGCAGCAGTAACAGTGTGGTATCACAGCTTAAAGGAAAAGAGCCCTCAAGCCTAGCCTTATAGCCAGCCCTTCTTGTTAGCCGGGAAAGCCACGCTTCTAGCTGAGCCACTTTTTCAGAGAGAGACATAATGCTAGCCCATTCCACACCACCACTGGTGGAGAGAACACAAGGGACAGAGCACAGGAATGGAAAAGTGGTAACGTTTGCCTTCTCTTCCTTGTAAAAAGTGTATCAGCTGACACAATGGGCTATGTAAAGGAAAGGCTCGCAGAAAATTTAGTGTGAACACCACCAATTACATTACTGCCATAATCTTGTTGTTCATAAGAAAAAAGGATGCTAAAGATATAGTGAATATGTGGGTACTAAAAAGAAATGTAAAACAAAATGGTTTATGCTGTAATTAAGAATGTAACAGCCATTGCTGTTTTATCAGAAATTCATGAACAATACAAATATACACACACACAAGGTTTAAACAGAATAAGAGCAGCATTACAATGCAGCCATAGTCAAGTTTGGGAGAATGGTACTGAGAACAATATGACAAATTTTCTTCTGCAAGTCAATGAAATTGAGTCTTTTGTTTTGTAAAATAATCCTTTCATAAACTTTGAAAAAATGGTAAGTGTGCAAAAGGTTTTCTGTTGGGTTCACAGTGTACCCTTTTCAAAGGAAAATATATATAGTACTGTACTATAAAATCATACTTTAGAATGTATCAGGCAAACCTAAAAGAAAAAGAACAAATAAAGAAGATAATGGCTATATTTTAATGTGAGTTCTCATGGATAAGTCTACTTCTTCAGATTTGCACACAAACACTCCCATTAATTTAATTATTTTTATTTTGGGTTTATCTGATATGCTAGCACAGAATAATATGGCTCCCTCTTCTAATACTTTAGTATGGTTGCAGCTTCTGTATTTTTTTCTTTAGAATTAAAGTAACATAATTTTAATCAAACTTATGGTTAGTTCTTACTTGTCCAAACACACAAAAAAGGTAAATTTCCTAAATGCTTTTGAGCTATTGAAAGTCTCTGAGCTTGACACGTTGGAACAGAAAATGGCTGGTAGCTTGTTGCTTAGCTCTAACTCCACAGTGGGTGTTATATCACCATGCATGACAGACTGCTGCTAATTAAATACTTTTATAAAAAAAGTTTTGGGTATATGCAATTTCATATCATTGTACATAGGATGCACACACCCAAAATTGGAAAAAAAAATAACTCTCTAATTACTGGCAGTCTGCCATGATGGGTGACATCCCTCCTGTTACTCAGATGGAGCTATACAATAGAGTACTGGCCAATGTTTATTCACAGATGACTGTGCTGCAGACATAAGTTTTTGCAGCAGCCAGAAATTGACAAATTTCTGTAAAGGCCATTCTTTGCGCATAACAAATTATTGAAACAAACATTAAATGTGTTTCTTGAAACTCATGATAGATTATTATTTGTCAGACACAGAATGAATGGCTAGTAATGGTGGCAGAAGCTTCTATTAAAATTATTTTGAAGCTCATCAAGAACATCAAGAGGCTGAAGTCTGGACATCTATTTTATCCAGAAGGTTGAATAACAGTATGTATAAATATACTCATAACAATCAAACCAAATTTATAAAGAATAGAAAATAGCAGACAATTTAAAACTGATTGCATTAAAACTGATTGGGGTCTTTCACTGACAACAAAAACAAGCTTAATTTTCTTTTTTCTTCCTTTCTTTTTTTAACGGGGGGAATGTGGAAAAAGTATTTGACAGAATAGAATGGAATTTGTTAAAGGCTTATATTATTATTCTTATATTATGAGGTCATCAAAGGCTTAAAGGCTGTAGCTGCATTCTACTTCAGTGGAGTGCCTACACTCCTGGCAGGATGCGGCATCTGCCAGAGGGTGGGGTAGCCCCCTCTTCTGCCCTTTCGCTTAGAGGTAAAGCATAAGATCAAAGGGTTATTTTAGCCAATCCTAGTTATGATTAGATAACTAGTATCCTGTTTCTCTCATAACATAGTATTTAATCATGCTAAGTAAATAAAAGACCTCTCAGGGCACTGCCAGTAGGCTCTGCTGGTTCTGACTTTCGCTGTCAACTCCTTGGTGCTCTCTCTAAGGCAATTAGCCTTCCTTTGTTCCATGATCACCCACAATCAACCTCTAATGTTAAGATTTCATTCAATTTGATTTAAATCAAATTCGATTTGTTTTAGAGCTTGTCCTTCCTCAAGAATCTACACACACACACACACACACACACACACACACACACACACACACACACACACACACACACACACACACACACACACACACACACACACACACACACACACACACACACACACACACACACCTACCTTTACATGAATGCATGAATGTCTGCAGAGAAAAAACATGGCCAAATCTTCCTGGCATTAAAAAGAAGCCTTCTAAAAGTAAAGAAAAAAGCCACTTTAGCAGCAAAAAGGCTGGAAGGATTGAATCAACCTTGTATTTCATGTAGAGATGGGCACGAACCAGTGGTTTGGTAGTTCATACCAGTTTGTTTTCCAGCCAAACAGGGTTTTAGCACTTCCCAGCTGTGCCTCCTCCATCAGGCACCGACTCAGAGGTAACACCATCCCAGCTTCCCAGCCCCTCCTCCTCTTGCCACTACCTCCAAGTGGGCACCTGCCAGAGAAAGGCAGGGTTGAGAACTGTCAAACACCTGTTCAGCTAAAAAATTAACCAGCATGAACCTCTAAACCAGAGGTTCATGTCCATCTCTAATGTCCTGCAGACAGTAAAACATACTTTGAATTCACCTGTTTTATAAGCGGAGCAAAATCCCACCATATTTGACCATGTTGTCACCCTTTCAATATCTAGATTACATATGCCACCAAGAAAGCAACTTTGTCCATGCAACAAATTTAGGGACAAACAGAAACACAATAACTGACTTGGGCCATGTCCATTAACTCCACCTTAAGGGTTTCTCCTTCTAGTCTTGTTCCTGACCTTCAGATTTTTCTTCCTGTTTAACAATCAAAGGAAAGTATTATCGAAGGCTTTCACGGCCGGGATCCGATGGTTGTTGTAGGTTTTTCAGGCTGTCTGGCTGTGTTCTTGAGGTTTTTATTACTAACGTTTCACCAGTCTCTGTGGCTGGCATCTTCAGAGGACAGGAGTCAGAACTCTGTCTATGCTCTGGTGCAGTTTATGGGATAGTTGAGTATTTATAGCTGTGGGATCAGCTTTTTGTCCTTTTCAGGAGATTGGGTGATTATGGTGATCAGTGTGTTTTTTGTTGTGGGTGTATTGTTGTGATAAGGGGAAGAGATGATCTCTGAAGATAGTGGCCACATAGACTGGTGAAACATTAGAAAGAAAAACCTCAAGATCACAGCCAGATAGCCCAAAAAACCTACAACAATAATCAAAGGAAAGCCTTTTATCTGGTTGTTATATGAATAATGAACGAAACAATTGGAAAGCAATTATGGAAACAAATTGGATTTTTAAAATAGGTTATGTTGATTTTTTCCACCCAAAACCCTCCAAAAGGCCTCGTGCTGAGTTGCATTCATTATGAAAATCCAAAATTAGGCCTGTGTTGCAGCCCAAGTGGCTGGTGAGCCAGCTAACGGTAGTCTGCACAGCAGTGCTTCTGTTCCTTTAGGGCTGTTTTCATCTTTTGGAATCAAGCACTCAAGAAAAAGAAGAGAAAATAGCTACTATGTTTGTGAATATAATGGTACTTTAGAAGAACAAAGGTTAATTTAGAGTAGATATTATTTCACTTTAAGTTATCTCTCTAGCTATAAGCACTCAGTCCTGCTTTAGTCATCATAATATCTGAGGAATGAATGAAGTCCGGCTTTTTAATGAATGCAAGATGTTTATCGCTGGCTCGATAGAGAAAACAATTGACATTGAAATTTAGAGCAATAGAAAGTCCACATGATAGAGTCATAACTCTAGCCCACAATAATAAGTCCCAATATTTCGCTTTTTAAGGAACATGTTGCTAAATAGACTGGGGTTCTTTTTTTTTTTTAAGAGCAGTTGAGTAATTAGGGTAATTGTAATTGTAATCATGAAAAGTCTATCCTAAGCCAAGGTCCATCCTAAGCCAAGAAAGCAGTCTTTGGGGGACTCATCCAATTGAAGCATTTGTTGTACATTCAATCTGCCATGCTCACTGAATTAGGGAGGGCTCTGGAAAGTGCTATACTCATTTACCCCTCTCTTGCTACAGGACTGAACGACAGCTGTTGCTTCCACGGCCTGTTCTGCTCCTCTTCTTGGCCATGGCTCAGAGAGTTCCTATGCCTTCAACATTTATTTTATTTTTATTTATTTATTTATTGGACTCTGCTCCATGTTCAATTTCTGTCCAAACGAACAGGCCTAACAAAAAACAATAGCTAGAATCAATACTTCTGGAAATGTTGGGGGAATAATATGTTTTAGTGCAAACTATTGTGTTAGCCACTAGATGGAAACAATGCAATGGTGACTCTCACAATTGGTAGGAGAGCAGCTGCATTGTGTTTCTTTCTGAAGCCGCCACCATGTCCAACAAAACATTATTTTCCACTGCTCCTCCAAACCTTTGGTTGTCATTGGGTTTTTTTAAGTTTTACATATACTGAAGCTTTGAGTAAGTGCAGGATCTTTGTGTTTGTTTCCCAAGCAACAAGAACCACCAAAATCAACAAGCCTGCATAAGGCTTCATTTTCAGATGCAGTCAGAGACACAACTAGACTTGAAAGGCAGGTGCACAAATACTGTACTGAGACCTTTCCTGTCCCAGACATTGTGTGCAGGAGCTGTAAGAACATGTCTCACCAATATTACTATCTTGGTCATGGCATGAGCTGTCAGTGCATTCCCAAAAGAGGAAATACTGTATATCTCAAGGAAGTCTCACAATGCTTCATTCTCATTAATCTTTTCAAATATATTCAGAATTAGTGCATTTCACAAGTCATATTATACAGGCTTTGTTTCAAGCTCAACATGGTAATATAGTTGACAGTATTTTGTTTTCACTACTCCATGTGTGGTTGCTAGGCAACTAACCAGTAGCAGCTATTTGCATGGCTCTTTGTTTGCATTAACATGCAGGCATCCAAGCTGTCTGATAGGGATAACATAACTGGTGACAAATAAGTTCCTTCTGCATGTCAACCTTCATTCTCATTCTCTCTTTCTGTGAGTGAGCGAGAGACAGAGAAAATCTGCTTGCAGGCAAGCATCACATCACTGTTTTACTTATCTGTTGGGTGGTGTTTATTTATTTTGATGGTATGGAATCCATAAGCACATTTCTACATTCAGATTTAGAATATGAAGAATATTATAATGTGATAGTTTGGACATATTCTTCAAACATGTCACATCCTCAAGCCTTGTTTTGTAGTATTTAATTAAATCACAAGGAGGTTGTTCACACATATAGAATAAAGAGCAATTAGTTGTGCAGAGAGAAAGCAGAGTAATTGTGAACTGCAATTTAATGCAAAATGTTATGTATAAAAATAAATTTCCCATTGTTGCGCACAAAAAGCCTGGTAATAAAGAAATATGTTTCCACTTCAGAGAAATATTCCAGCCTGCCTGTCTAAAAACCAGACAACCAGAGAAGAGCTATGAGAATATGCAAGGAGTAAACATTATGTTGAATAAGTATCAATCAATGATGAATTAGCATCTTATTTTGGCAATGCTTTGTTTTACACACATTTGCAGTTTCATTGTTGCAAAAGCCACAGTGTGGTTGTTTTGATAAATCAAGCTAAAAAGTTCTAATGCAGGTAAACTGAGGTCTGCGGTTAAAATAGCTCTGTCGTGCACAAATGTATGCGGATCAACAAAATGGGAACTGATAAGGATGAGTTGTTCACCATGTCAAATGTCAGTGGCACTTCTGGGTAGCATTAAAAAAAGGATGCATTCACATGTGAGGCTGGTGGTGAGACCAAAACCCCTCTCACGGAGTGCCATCTCTCCCGCTCTCTGCCGACAAGGAGGTACAAACACCACCCCTCCCCCCTCCCAGGAAGAATAAGCCACTGGAGCAAAGCCCAGGGAGCGTGGAGGAGAAACTGAGGGGAATGTCCCTTGGAGAAGGCAGGAAGATCTTGGCGGGAAGAAAACGACAACCCCCGGTAGAAGTGAAGGCAGGGTTAAGAGATATAAGGAGGGGGTGAAGACAGTTTGCCAAGAGGTGGTTGGGAGTGGATATGGCTGGAGGACCCTTGGACTGGCAAGGTAGAGAAACTAAAGGTCCCAAAGGAGGAGGCTGATGCCCGAAGAAGGAGTGAATGTACACCTAAACCCTCTTATTGGGGGGAATGGGAGATGAAGGAGTGGAGGAAGAAGTTGAGAGAGGAAAAGGAAAAGGTTGAGAGACAGACTAGAATGGATGGTGATGCTGCAGCAGCAGAGAGGTCCTTTGGGAGACTGTGGCTGGAGGATGCCTCCCCTTGAGACCCGGTATGGACAGATGATCGGGATCAAGATACAATACCCTTTGGAAGGGGAGGATGGACGCTTAGTAAATGCGGACTGTACACTGGACTGGTTGGGTCCCTGGAATACCTAGGAAACTAATCCCTTCAAAGTTGAAGATTGGAAACCCCCTCCTAACTTGTTAGAGGGAGACAATGGTTGGAATACCTTTGTAGATATAGGCTGTTTGTTGAATCATCCAATAAATGTGACTCCAATTTCTAAACCTAAGAAGTCTGTCAATTTATTTGAAGAAAAGGGGGAGCCAGGACACGAACCCTCACACACAACCAGGAAGTTTCCCATTAAAAAGAATGTTCAGATATAATAATTAACTTACTGTGAAAAATGCCAGAGGAATATCTCCCCCCCCCACGAAACCCCCCTCCCAAAGAAGCTTGTGTTACCTTAAAGATGAACAAACCTTTATGTGGCATAAGCTTTTGAAGATTCAAGTCCTCTTCATCAAATCCATTAAGCATTATCCCTGTTGGCAAATAGGTAAAGGTAAAGGTTCCCCTTGACATTTAGTCCAGTCATGTCTGACTCTAGGGTGCAGTGCTCATCCCCGTTTCCAAGCCGTAGAGCCAGCGTTTGTCCGTACACAGTTTTCATGGTCACGTGGCCAGGGCGAATAGACATGGAACACCGTTACCTTCCCACCGTGGTGGTGCCTATTTATCTACTCACATTTACATGCTTTCGAACTGCTATGTTGGCAGGATCTGGGACAAGCGACGGGAGCTCACTCTGACGCATGGATTCGATCTTACGACTGTTGGTCTTTTGACCTTGCAGCATAGAGGCTTTTGCGCCACCATGTTCCTTTTCGTTGGCAAATACACATACACAAAATAATGCACAAACACACATCTATGCATTTAGGCAGATTGTGTTTCATACTTTATCTTCTGCTTGAAGAGCTGTCAAATCTAAATCCAAGAATTATACGAAAGCACAAAGGCCTTCAATCAACAGTTAGCCATTGACAGGAGACTGAGTAAGCAAAGTTTGCCTGGTCATATCACTACGGTGAAATGAATTGTGATTATGTTTATATGATGGTAATGGATTTTACATTTGCAACAATACATATAATGGGCATGTGCAAATGTTATGCAAATGTCAACATCTTTTTTGAGTAATGCATGATTGACCACTGTGCAGAGTACAGCTGGGCAAGAAAGTGGGGCTAAAATGTTGTGAAATGGAAAGACTAGTAGGAGTACGACAATTCTGTGCAAAGTTCCAATATATGAATATATGCGAGTGTCCAACACAATAAAATATGTATAGATGTGTTACGTCTCTTTCAATTTGTCAAGGAAAATTTAAGGATTGTTCTTTGTTCTCCAAAATATGTAGAAACATGTATTCTGAATATGTTATTCAGATGTGGTTACAGAGGATTCCACTACAGAAAAATATTCATGCTCTAACATTGATTTTAGAAAACAGCATGATAGTTTAACATATATGACCAATGCATATTGAACTGGACATACTGTATATTCAATATATTGTATAACAAAATGGCTGGGTGGATGGCTCAGTTGGTTGTGGAGCAAGAGATTGGGAATTTAATTCCCCACTGTGCCTCCTAGAAGAAAAACCAACCAGTGTGGCCTCCTCACAGAAGAAGGAAATGGTAAACCTATACACAGAAAACCCTGGAAAAATACACCGTAATTGAAGTGACTTGACAGTACAGTGGTGCCTCGCATAGCGAGCGCTTCACTATGCGATGAAACCGCACAACAAGGGGTCCCGGGCCATTGCTGGAGCGTTCGCTCAGTGATGGCCCCTATGGGCTTTTTTCGCTATGCGATGATCGCGCGGACGCGATCAGAGCATAGCGAACAGCTGATCGGCGGTTCCAAAATGGCTACTGCTAAAACAAAATGGCGACCGCTGTTTTGCCTCGCTAACAAGGCATCCAAAATGGCCGCCACAATGGAGGAAACTCACAGAACGGTGAGTTTTAAGCCCATAGGAACGTATTAAATCAGTTTTAATACGTTCCTATGGGCTTTTTTATTTCACTTAGCGATGGATTCGCTGGGCGAGGGTTAATCCGGAACGGATTAACCTCGCTAAGCGAGGCACCACTGTATATAATTCATCCTATATAGCAATATAAAGCTTGAGATGTGCTATTTCAACCAATGATTTTAAAAGAAATTGAGCATATATGAAAGTAGATGGAAACGAAAGAAGGGCGGCATAATTGCTGAAGGTGATTTCCTAGGGGCAAATTCCAGGAAACATTTTGTAAATAGAGCACATACTACAGTAATTATTTAAGTGTAAGTCATACTTTCGGTGCTACGGAAATTGTACCAGCTACGGCCCTACCTGGACGAGTGGAGTCTCATGACAGTTACACACGCACTGGCAACATCTCGTATAGATTATTGCAATGCACTCTACATGGGGCAGCCTTTGAAGACAGTTCTGGTGACTGCAACTCGCTCAGAATCGAGGTGCATGGCTGGTGAGTGATGGGGCCGCTAGAGAAAACATCAAGCTGATTCTGTTTAAGTTACATTGGTTACCAGTTGCTGCCCGGGCCCAATTCAAAGTGTTTGTTTTGACATATAAAGCCCTAAACAGCTTGGGCCCTGGATACCTGAAGGACCGCCTCCTTCCATATGAGCCTACCCGGCAGTTAAGATCTAGCCAGGGGGCCCTTTTGAAAGAGCCGTCCCTTAAGGAAGTAAGAGGGAGGGCTTGTAGACAAAGGGTCTTTTCGGTAGCTGCCCCCAGACTATGGAATGCTGTCATGACTGAGATTTGTCTGGCACCAACGCTGATGACATTTCGGCACCAGGTCAAAACCTTCCTCTTCCAGAAGGCTTTTAATTGAAATAACAACTGTGGGTCCTGATGGCAATTTTTAGATTGTATTTTAATTGTGTTTTAATTGTTTTATCTTTTATTGTATTTTAATTGTTTTCAGTTGTGAGCCACCCAGAGACCTTTGGATAGAGTGGGTGGCATATAAGTTGAATGAATGAATGAATGAATGAATGAATGAATGAATGAATGAATGAATGAATGAATGAATGAATGAATGAATGAATGAATACATACATACATACATACATACATACATACATACATACATACATACATACATACATACATACATACATACATACATACATACATAATGATTAAGCCTTTTTCTGCTTAGCTTGCTAATTGCAATTTTGATACATAAAAGATTTATCAAATGAGGAAGCATATAGTTAGCATACTCATTTATACTACCCCCTGGTTGGATACTGTGCATTAAATCTTCATTTAAACACTTCTTTAATAAACTTATTTTACTTGTAAGAGATTTTAAAGTATGCTAGCTCCCCATGTGCCTTTCAGGAGATTTCACATATTATAACAAAGCATGCTCTTCATGAATTAAGAACATTAGAGAAATCTGTTCAGCAGAAAATTTTTCGAGTGTTCATTAACGGTAAAAAGCACACAGAGACAACTATTAATGTTGGATCTCATTTTAAAGTCTTTATTTGTACCAGGGAAGACAGAATAAAAATGTTTTCTACTTTAGAGCATAATGTTTATATATTTTTTTTCAAAAATTGCTTTCATTTTAAAAAATTGTTAATATGCTTAATAACCACACACTTAATTCAATACTAAATATTTGAATATTGGACGGAATTTATATTGCTAGGTCCTCAGCAGTTATGGGGAATGTGTGGACCTCCAGATGTTGTTATATTGCAACCCCACCTAACATGACCCTACATAGTCAACAGCAAGGGATTCTGGGAGATGAATCTGACAACAGATTCTAATCACCCAGAGTAGACCTTTGGTCTAGATGGGCAGGACAGAAATCCAATAAACAAATAAATAAACATCTGGAGGGCCACACACACCCCATTCCTGTATTAGAATCGTATACAAATACCCCATCTCTGTTCTCTACCTATAAAACCATGTAAAGTGTCACTTTAAGCCAGCACGTGATTGTGTATTCTTTTAAACTAAGCAAAACTATACTGAATATATAAGCTGGCACCAGTAAAAAGTCACAACTAGAGACAGGGGTATTCGTATTCATATACAAATACAGTATCCCCACGCTGGACTTAACAAGGGTCCGGCCCTGCTGGATCCTCCACGCATGCATCCTGCTGCAGCAGCGGCCCTGCTCATCCTTCCAATTGTGCCCGAGCGCAGCTCTCTTCCCACTTGCCTGGCCACTCCAGGTAGGGGGAGGGACGATGAGTCTCCCTGTACAGCTGCCACGTGGCCAGCCAAATGGAAAGAGAGTGGCGCTCTGGGTACAATTGGAAGGATGAGTGGGACTGCCACCACAGCAGGACACGTGAGTGGACGATCTGGCCTCAGGGGCTGGATCTTCATTAAGTCCAGCTGCACAGGTATATTTATATACAAATACCCCCATCTCTAGTCACAACTAGAGTAGGCCCATTGAATCAGTGGGGATTTGGTGAGTCGACTGATCTGTAATTAAAACTTTCTCAGAACATAGCGTGTGATGCCAGCACCTTTCATTTTAATCAGCCTACCTTCTGATGGAGATAACAAGCAATAGATATTGAGGTACAATTCAGTTTTGAATATTTCGACAACTGGCTAACAGCCTAATATTATATACAGTATACATATGCATCTACATATACAACCACACTCTTCTAAAAGTATCAATGTTATTAATGAAGATCTTGAATGGTGACATATTTAGAACAGGCCTTACAGAACTGTATCGAATGCATCTTTTCCAGTTGATAAATCACTCGTTATCTGCTTTTGAATTGGTTCAATCTTATCCATATTTGTCAAGCATTCTTAGGAAGAAATACTATAATAACTGATATCTCTAATACCTGGATCTTAATGTGGAATCTGCAAACTCCATTTTACCTTGCTGTCACTTGGGTTTTAAATGCCATGAGCATTGTTGTGACCTATTCTTTTTACTTCTTGCCTTAACCTCAGATTTTATAACACATTTGCCTGATGAAGAGTTCTGGAGAACTTGAAAGTTCATCTTATTTGCAGCTCTTCAGTGAACTAAAAGAGGCTTTACCTAACCTAAATCTAAGAGGAGGTGCTTTTTTTTTTTTTGCAGAACAAGCCCAAGGTGTAAATTGCTAGATTTAACACTCATGGAATCTGCCACCTCCATTTTGCCTTACTGTTTGAAGGAGCACATTTGGCCCAATGTTTTGCCTATTTTCTTTAAACCCAAATTATACACCTCCTTTGCCTCAGGAAATATTCTGGAGAACTCCAGAGTTCTCATTATTTTAAAGTTTTAGTAGTTGTGAAGCCAAAGACCTGGGACAAGAGGTCCTCTTGGGAGTGCCGTCTCTCCCCAAGGCGTTTAGAGGGATGCAGACCACACCATCACCAACCCCACCTAAAGTAGTACACCAGGGTTTAGATACCCGGGAGTTGGAGGACAGCCTGAGGAGATCGAGAGTGATACATCAAGGCGTAGATACCAGGGGTTTGGAAGTGGACATGCGAGGGTTTGGATACCAGGGGTTTGGAAGTGGACATGCGAGGGTTAAGTGTGGCAACCCAAACAGAACCCATTTTGGTGGGAAAGGAGGGGAGTGGACGGTTGATGGTGGAGGCGAGAGCAGGGGATGTAAAAACAGACCGGGACAACATACGGGTGATGGTGTTTGGGAAACAATCTGGATGCAAGACCCATGGACAGGAAAATGGGAGCAAGTCCGGGTGCCTAAACAAAAAGCTGAAAGCAGGAGATGAAAGGGGTTGCCCCAATGCCCAGCTTACTGGGGAGAATCAGAGACCCATGAGTGGCGACGTCACCTTAGGAAGGAAAAAGGAGGCAATTGCGAGGGAAACAGAGGCACGCCGAGCATTGCATTTGGAGGAACTCCAGAAGATGGGGTGCTACCCGGACCGTGGGATACCCATGAAGGAGAGGGATCACCACTATGGGGATGGTTGGGGGATGAGGAAACCCTCCCATTACTGATACCTGAGGGAACTGAGGCAGAAGCCCAAGAGTCTGAACGGATTTTGGCGGGACCTTGGGAGTTTAAGTCTTTGAATTCATTTGAAACCGATACGTGGTTGCCCTTGCAAGACCCGTTAATCTTGCAAGAGAGGTTATCTACGAAACCTATTGATGATGTTTTACAGTTTCCTGAATTAATAAATAGACACGATTCAAAGATGCCCCATGACTTATTTCAAAATAATGAGGCCCGAACATCCGAACGCTCACAGTAATCCAGTAAAAGAATTACCCAACCTAGAACATTCATTGTTGCCTACACAAGCCTAGAACAAAGCTTTGCTTTAAAACAGTGTCCTTGTGCTGAATTGGTTACTTATTACTCAATAAGTGTATTGAGTAATAAGTGCAGGGAGCTTTATAGCGTTGTTCCAAGTTCTCAGGACTGACCTTAGGCGCTGTCTTAGGCATCCACTTTACTTGGCCATTTAAACCAGTCAAGTTTTTGTACCTGTTAAAAAATATGAAACATATCTTTGCCCCTCTTCCTGATAGTAAATATACGATGGTCAGAATCTTATTACATATATATGTCTGTATAACTCCACCCGTGTAAATTCCAGTGGCAAACTGGGGCAAGTTAAGGTGCTGTCATAGGTACAGTATCTGCTGTCACACACCAAGTCATGCAAGTTGGATGGAACACTAAATGCCTGTATCAGCTTCTTAATTTGCAGCACTAATAAGCACAGTAAATAAATATTCACTACCCTTTCAGGAAGCCAAAAATCTCTTGCCTGGGGGAGCTTCCTCACTTTGTCCAATGATAGGGCAACCTCTGCAAATTTTACTTTGGCATTAGTGACTGCAGAATAGTCAGTTTTTCTAGCAATTACAGCCCTAGTTCATGTGTGTCTTATGCTATGGTGCTACAGAGTCTTATGGGATCCAGGGCATGTGGGAGTGCTTGTAACAGCCTCTGAGTGGCAGCAGTAATCATCATACAACCGGGTAGAGATTTGCAGCCTATATTTGGTTGTCAAGGACCATTGATATTCTTTATGATTTTACCTAGCATGACATTGTTCTGACTAAATTTTCCAGGTGTTCTGACTCAATTCTCCTGCTGCTATTCATATTTCCTTTAGTTTTATTTATTCTAAGTTGTCTTACAAAACAGTGTAGGGTGGTGCTTCAAGGTAGAGTGAGAAAGATTTTCCTTCTATGATTTCCCAAGTTGCAGCTGGGAATTGGTAAAAAAAGATGTTGAGAACATAAAATGGAGGCTACAGCTGTAAATAAAAATAATGTTATAATAAAAGGAGCCCCTCCTTCAAGCTGCCAAGGTAACTGCATTTTTCAGCTCCAATTTCTTAACAACAGAGAGGTTGAGAACGTTTATGCTTTTATTGGTGGAGCTGTCACGATCTGTGCTCTGAAGCACATTTCACCAGCAAAGGAGCGAAAGCAAAGTGCTTGCAAGCACAAAAGGTGCAGTAAAAGCAGCATTAAAGGAATATATATCTCAGCGAATGAATGAAAAGGCACAAAGAAAAATAAAACAAGTGCTGTTCAGGAAAGGAGTCATGCAGAGCATTTGTCCCTGCTATATAGGTAAAAGCAAAACAAAATAATAAAAATAAAATAACAAATAAAAAAAGACAAAACAGTGGCGGCACCTTAAAGACTTGTTATATTTTAACATGAGCTTTCGTGGACAAGTCCACTTCCTAATTATAAAAAAAATGTTGCACCTGCCTGAATCTAAA